>NC_059102.1:145062283-145378845 GCF_020740685.1 Jaculus jaculus | reverse complement strand
GAGAAAGAGAGACAGAATGGGCACATCAGGGCCTCTAGTCCCCACAAAGGAATTCCAGATGCATGCACTACCTTGTGCATCTGGCTCACATGGGTACTGGGGAATTAAACCCAGGCCTTCAGGCTTTGCAAACAAGCGCTTTAACTGATAAGCCAACTCTCCAGCCCTACCCCCACTTTTTTTTTTTTTGAGAGAGGGTCTTGTTATATAACCCAGACTGACCCGGAACTCATGATGTAGCCCAGGCTGACCTGAGACTTGTGGTAATTCTCCTGTCTCAGCCTCTGGACTACTGAGATGTTAAGCATGAACCACCACCCTGGACACTCTCAGAAGTCTGTAACTATTTACAGCAGTGGGATTTGGATTGCAGGACAAGAAGAAAAACTAGTGATTAAGAAGAAATCTATAATAATATATAATCTATAATAGTTCAGAATCAGGGACTGAAACAACTAGATAGATGAGCTGTAGGAAGTCCGGAAGGTTTAGGGAAGAATAAAGATAACCACCTTACTGATGCACAAAAAGAACTTAACTCTTTGACTAGGTTGCAAAACAGAATTATGATAGAAACATTTAAGTTTCATTTCAGATTGGGAAAATATGTATTAATGGAAGCACTGAAATATTTGCTGAAATGTGTCAGAACAAACAGTAGCAGGGAGATGGCAAAGATACGAGTCTTTTCAAGCCATATTATCCTTTTATATATGTAACTTATATTTATATATCGCAAGGAAAAAGAGGGTGGAAGGAATGAGAACATGGGCAAGCCAAGACCCTGACTTTACATGGGTATTAAGGAACTGTACCAGCAGGCTTTGCAAGCAAGTGCCTCTAACCACTAAGCCATCGCCCTAGCCCTCAATCCTTATCATTCTGATGACTCTTGGAGAAAGACCTTGATCCTACATGATTGTGAAGTTCAGAAATCCTAGTTTAAACTACAGCATTTTAAATCACTGTTTAAGTGCGGAACCTCTCTGCCTGTTAGCTTCTAAATAAAATCTAAAGAGCTATGTGAGTAGCAGCTATTCCCATATATCAAACTTTAAGCTCTTCAGTTACAATAGTAAATTTTTTCTAACACTGTTAATTAGCTTACATCAATAAAGATTGTTTAAATTAAAATAAAAAGCAGCTATTTCTAAGTGTACGGTTCAACTTAATATGAAGTTTATCTTACACTGGTGTACTATGAGGAAACCACTCTACAAACAAAGACAAAACAAGTTCAACATGATAGGACAGAAAACACATACCATAGTGACATTAAACAAGGAAAGGTGGAGTAGAGACAGTAGTATCTAGATATCTGAGCACTTAATATTACTAGGGACAAAATATTAACTAGGCAGTTCCTCAAAGAACATAATGAGAGCCAAGCATGGTAGAGCACACCCTTAATCCCAACAGGTGGGAGGGAGGCTGAGGTAGGATGATCTCCATAATTGAGAGGCCGGCTTAAGGCTACCAAGTGAATTCCAGGTCAGCCTGGGCTAGAGTGTGGTCCTGCCTCAAAAAAAAAAAAAAAAAAAAAAAAAAATCAAAATCCACAGACTAAACAAACAGAACACAAGGATCCTAAGTGTCTATGTAACTAACGACAGGACTTCAAACACAGGAAATGAGAACTGACCTAACTGTAAGGAAAAGAGGCACACTCCCACCCAAGTGGAGAGTGTCCACAGCACTCTCACTACTCCAAAGAACAGGCATTAAGAACCAAGGCAGCATACAACCAAACAATACCTTATCCTAACTAATGTTTCCAGAAACCCCAGCGCTGGGGACACACCTCACTGGCAAAGCACTTGCTTATTGTGCTTGAGGCCCTGGGCTTAATACCCAGTATCGCAAAAACTAAACTAAACACACACCACCACCAGAATTCACACACTTTCTATGTGTACATAGAGTATTTACCAAAATGACTAACGAATCTGAACATCCCAAGCTCAGATGGCTCCACTCTTGAATTTTACCGAAGACTTAAGGACAAGTCTACATGGGCTTTTCCGGGAAACAGAAGTGGACTCTTTAAAAAAAAGGAAGGAAGGAAGGAAGGAAGGACGGACGGACGGAAGGAAGGAAGGAAGGAGGGAAGGAAAGAAGGAAGGAAAAAAGGAAGGAAAGAAGGAAGGAAAGAAGGAAGGAAGGGTATTATCTTGATACCAAAACCAAAGAAATTACAAGACAAACTAAGGCTGGAGAAATGGCTTAGCAGTTAAGACATTTGCTTGCAAAGCCAAAGGACCAAGGTTCGATTCCCTAGGACCCACATTAGCCAGATGCACAAAGGGGAGCATATCTGGAGTTCGTTTGCAGTGGCTGGAGGCCCTGGCACCCCCATTCTCTCTGTCTCTGCCTCTGCCTCTTTCTCCCTCTGTCTGTTGCTCTCAAATAAATAAATAAAAATAAACAACAACAACAAAAAGAAAACGTAAGTCAAAACCATAATTAGAGTGTTAAGAGCCCAGGTTGCCCTGCTGACATAGCTTTGTGGAGACAGGCACGAGCAAGTGTTGCCAAGGATGCAGAGAGAATGGAACTCCACAGTTCGATTCAAAGAATATGAAGCTGGATGGCAGCTTTGTAATACAGTTTGGGACATTTAGATCAAAAAGCAAAATATGGAATTCTTGTATGAACCACTCACAAATGTATCTCCAAAACAACTGAAAGCAAGGACTTAAAACAGGTAAGATCTACCGATGCTGATCTCCTACTGCTCCCCACCTGCCAGGCATGCTCTTGCTGCAGAACCAATGACAGGAGAATTCTCTCACTGGTTCAGGAGAGCTGCTCTTTGGCTGTTTAGTCTTCCCTCCTATGCCAACTTCCTAGGAAGGCCTCCTTTGGTCACTTTATGAACACTGTCATTCATACCCAGACCACAGTCTCTAAACCCTTCCCTTAGATCAGTTTTCACCATAATATCTTTCACCATCTAGGATGTTACAAAGTTTATTAATTTATTTTGCTTAATGTTTATTTCTCCATGACCAGGACAAGGTTTTTGGTCAGTTCTATGAACCAAGTTGTCTCTAGCTCCAGGCACAAGGTGTTGGCATATATATAGGAAGTACTCATCATGAATTTGTTGAAAGAGGGCAGGGAGCTGGCTCAGTGGGTAAAATGCTTATTCAGGGCCCCAAAACATGGACTCTGTAGCATAAGTATCTATAATCCTGGATATGTGAGAAGGGAGATGGGGACAGGAGACTCTCCTAGAAGGTAGCCTGCTGAATGCAGAGAAGGTGAGGACTGACACCCAAAGTTGTCTTCTGACTTATAAAGGCATACCACAGTACTTGCATGCTCATAATCACAGCCATCTCTCCCCTACAGCATTTAAAAAAAAATTATTTATTTGCAGAGAAAGAGGAAAAAAATAGGCATGGCTGGGTCCCCCATCCACTGCAAACAAACTCCAGACACATGGGCCACTTTGTGTATCTGGCTTTATGTGGGTACTGGAAGTCAAACCTGGGCCATGAAAGCAAGTGCTTTAACTGCGGAGCCATCTCTCCAGCCTAAGATTCTTCTCCTTCAAGTCTATTTTCTTGCTAGAAAAATGAGGAAACCCTGAAATGCTGTTTGAAAAGAGTCATCAGGGCTGGGAGAGGACTCAGTAGTTAAAGGTGCTTAGAAAACCAGATGGCCTGGGTTTGATTCCCCAGTACTCATGTAAATAAAGCCAGATGCACAAAGTGGTACATGTATCTGGAGTTAGTTTACAGTGGCAGGAGGACCTGGTGTACTCATTATTTCTCTCTCTGCAAATAAATAAAAACATAAAACAAAGAAAAAAATGTCATCATCCAAGATCAGTTCAACTGAACCACCAGAGGTGACAAGCCTGAGTGAAGATCAAGTAAGAACCAAGAGATACTTCTCTGTGGTCATCCTCTAAATGTGTCAGAAGCACCACACCGTGTTTCCACAGGCTGCATCACCTGCCTTACAAAGCATCCTGCCTTTCAGCAGTTCTCTTTGCCTCCTTGTGATGGGAATCTACTACAGTTACCAAACTATAATGCACAGTTTCTTCAAGTTTACAGCAACCACCAATACCAAGAATGGTCTAAATTTGAAGTTCTAGCTCTAAGGTCACTGTACAAGAGGTAATATGAAGGAGAATGGAATTTCAAAGGGGAAAGTGTGGCAGGGGGAAGGAGGGAATTACCATGGGACATTTTTTTTATAATCATGGAAAATGCTAATAAAAATTTAAAAAAGAAAAAAAAAAGGAAAAAAAAAGATAAGAAAGAGGGCAGGCATGTTCTTCTGTCTGGCCTTGAGATAAGTAAAAAATTCCCATAGCAAGCAATCTCAGTAAATGGAGCAACATGCAGTTAAGCAGGGCCACTGGACAAAACAGCAATCGAGCACTGGGCAGGTCTGCTCCATGGCAGCAGCAGAGAGGGGATATGCTGTGTGGTCAGACATACAGCATGCAGTTGTTCTTCTTGCCAGGGGGTAACCATGTGCACCAGACACTGATTCCCTAAAAGACAATACCCCGGTTCAAACTGAGGGGATGGCCTTAACAAGTTGTGATAGCACTGGGGAGAATGGCTGGTTTAGAGGGTACGTGGCTCCAAAACTGTCCAAAGCAGAGAAGGGCACAAGCATGTGCTGTGAGGTGTGCTGCCTAGAGTAGCAGGAGGGAGTTGGCACCTTTGGTTCTGCATGATGGTGCGCATTAAAGACAAATGGTATCTGGCAAGAATTCTGCCTCAACAGCTCAGAAGAGAAGCGGAAGGATCTGCAAACACATCTACTGGCTTTAAAAGCATTCTTTCTTCACACAAATGACAAGGGAAATGTAAAGAAGTGTCTGGGAGCAAGGGATACAGCTCAGAAGGGAGTGGTGCTCATCTAGTATGCACAAAGCCCTGGGTTCAACCCCCAACAAAGTGTAACATCTGGGTGTGCTGGTGCCATCCTGGGATATATAAGGATGCTTATATTAAAAAAAAAAAACAACAAAGTTTCTGGAGAGCTGGTGAGGGACGAAACTGTCAATCTGGAGACCACCAGAGACTAGAATCAATAGGCAGCAGGACCTAAAGTACCAACTCTGAGACCCTGGGAGCATTAAAGAGATAAATGAAACCACACACCTGACTTGGTAGCTTAAATGGGTGCCCTTTGCAGATTTACACTCAGAAAAAGGTGATGACTGCTCCTGGCAACTGAAAAGAACAACTTCCTAGAATCCCACCAGAGCTGTGCAAGGCTGGTAGTAGTCCCTCTACAGCCCAGGTCCTGGGGGACGAGGAGGAGCACACTGTGAGAGCAGAGCATCCCCCTGCAGGCAGTTCATCTTCATTATAGAAACCTTCACTGACCCGGACACACACGCAGCTGTAACATACCCCATGGCCAAAGACGGGGCTGCAGCATTACTCTTTAATTCCTGCACGTTCACCACTTGAGGAACATTCTTCAGAGTTGATTCAGTCAAGGTGCTCACGGCTATGTAAACAGAAGTGAGAGAACCACATCAATTCCAGTAAAGGATCAAAAGACCTAGCCTATAGAATGAACACCGAGAACCTGACCTAGAGCAGACTTCAACTTTATTAAACAGAGGCCATCTATTCAGCAGTGTGATCAGTAGAACACCTGGCCTAGTCCATTAACAAAGGCCAAGAAACCGACTTTACATAATCTAATCAAATGTACTTATATAGAGAATTCCTTGGCCAGCTTTTCCACAGCTGAGCTGAGGTACCTGCCACGCCGCTGGCTCTTCTTGAAAAGAGCAGTAAAAGCCAGAGGATTAACAGCCTTTGGCTTAGGACTGCTGCCACTTACTCATCTGTGCTCCTTTCCCGTGGGCTTATTACGAACCAGGCTCTGTGTGAACTGCTGCAGATACATAAGCTATCTGTGCAGCTTCTTTTCTAATGGAGCTCATGGCTCAATGAGGCAGACACACACACACACAGTAAGCAGTTGGAGAGATGGTTCAGCAGTTTAAGCAAAGCCTGCCAGCTTGGGTTGGATTCCCCAATACCCATGTAAAGCCAGAGGCACAAAGTCTGCAAGCATCTGGATTTTGTTTGCAATGGCAGGAGGCCCTTGTGCCCGTGTGCGTGTGTTTGTGTGTGTGTGTGTGTATTCTCTATATTCATTCTATATTCTATCTCTCCTTCCCTCTCTGTTCACAAATGAAAAAAAAAAAAGCTGGGCATGGTGGTGCACATCTTTAATCCCAGCATTTGGGAGGCAGAGGTAGGAGGATCACTGTGAGTTGAGGCCACCCTGAGACTACATAGCGAATTCCAGGTCAGTCTGGGCTAGTGTGTGACCCTACCTTGAAAAACCAAACAAACAAAAAAAAAAAAAAAAAAAAAGAAAGAAAGAACTGAGCGTGGTAGTGCACGCCTTTAATCCCAGCACTTGGGAGGCAGAGGTAGGAGGACTGAGGTAAATTCAAGGCCACCCTGAGACTACATAATAAATTCTAGGTCACTTTGGGCTAGAGTGAGACCTTACCTCCAAAAAATAAAAAAACCACAGTGAGATGTGGAAAACAGAACTTGGAAAAGAGTGGGAGAAGAGACCAAGAAGCCCACGTTGAAGAATGGAAACAGGGATATATGTGACACCTATATTATTTATCTTACAAGCTATTTTGATTATATACTTGCATTGAACCCAAGGCCTCATGCATGCCAGGCAAGCTCTCTACCACTGCTACTAAAGATGTCCTGTTACTTCTTTTTGTTACTTATAATTTTCCATTGTGTGCAAGAACATTTAGTGATATTCTGTAGTTAACTGGGAAAGCCCAAGCAAGCTCTTGGGTTTCTTCTGAGGACACCCCAGGCAGCCAGGTGGATGTGCATGACTCCACCTCCCTTCTTCAGAGGAGGGTCTGCAGACTTCATCTTCACACTCAAAGGTGCCATGTCTTAGAATCTTAAAGATACTGCAGAGCACAGCACACCTGCTGAAGAGTTTACCACCCTAAATCCCATTGGATCTTTTATTTTAATTTTTTTTTTTTTTCGAGGTAGGGTCTCGCTCTAGCCCAGGCTGACCTGTAATGCACTATGTAATCTCAGGGTGGCCTTGAACTCACAGCAATCTTCCTACTTCTGCCTCCCAAGTGCTGGGATTAAAGGCATGCACCACTATGCCCAGCATTTATTTATTTATTTATTTTGAGGTAGGGTCTCACTCTAGCCCAGGCTGACCTGGAATTCACTATGGAGTCTCAGGGTGGCCTCAAACTTATGGCGATCCTCCTACCTCTGCCTCCTGAGTGCTAGGATTAAATGCATGTGCCACCATGCCCAGCTTCCCCAACAGATTTTAACTTTACAAATAACCACCTGGATTTGGGGTCTTGCTCAGTATGTTAAGATTCTGATTGCTCCATGTAATAAAGAGAGCATCAAACCATTATATGCCCTGAAAGCTTAAAAGTCTCATAAAAAGTTACCTAGGGGCTAGAGAGACAGCTTAGCAGTTAAGGTGCTTGTCTGTGAAGCCTTAAGGACCCAGCTTTGACACCCTAGAACCTACATAAGCCAGCTGCACAAAGTGACATATGTGCACAGGTGGCACACGAGTCTCAAGCTCATTTGCGTGGCTAAGGCCCTGGAGTGCCAATCCTCTCTCTCTCATAAATTAAAAAAAAGAGTTACCTAGTCTTTCCCCTGGAGACACTGGAGGGGGGATTGACTGTCTGCGGTAGCCAAGTGAGCATCGGGTGTCATGTTTTGAATCACAGTCTCTTTTTACTGATTCCATAGCTTGCAGAGCTATAAGGATTCTTGGGTCTCTGCTCCACAGTGGGACCGGGATTACAGGTGTGTGTGTGACCACACTCAGGTATTTTATGCAGGATCTGGAAGTTTGAACTCAGGCAGTCTCAGAGGCCCTTTGGCCCTCATGCTTGTGCAGGAAGTGCACTTAACTGCTGAGCCTTCTCTCCAACCACTCAGACTCTTTCTCCCTGAGATAGTGTCTCCCTCTAGCCCAGGCTAACCTAGAACTTACTCTGTAGTCCTAGGCTGGCCTTGAATTGACGGTGATCTCCCTATTTCTGCCTCCCAAGTGCTGGGATAAGGTGCGTGTCTCTGGCCTACAAATTTTTTTAAGAAATATTACCTTTTTATTTGAGGAAGAGAGAATGAATAAGCATGTGAGTGAGTGTGTGTGCACCAGGACCTCTTGCCAGTGTAAATGAACTCCAGACCCATGTACCACTTTGTGCATTTATGTCAGTTGTGGGGAACTGCACCCGAGTGGTCAGGCATTGTAAGCAAGGATCATTAAATACTAAGCTCTCTCGTCAGCCTCTAGAAAAAAAAAATTTTTTTTAACACTGTTTAATGTTATTGTTTTGAGACAGGGTCTCACTCTGCAGTCTAGGCTGTCCTGAAACTCCTACAAGCTGTGATTGAATGTGTGAGGCACCATGCCCAGCTGCTCATTCTTTTTTTCCCCTAGATCAAACCACCATGTCTTAAGTGAAAATAGTTGGTTCATGACAATTTCTCAACTTTAACACTAGTTACAGTCTGAGGCTAGATGATCCTTTCTTGAAAGGGGGAGACCCTATGCATTTTAAGGTTAATTTGTAGTACTCCTGGCTTGTACCCAGTAATACAACTGTTTGGGACAGAAAGGAGGGAACTAAGAACCATTAGCTTGCCAAATAAGCAGTGATAACTTAAGTTCTTGAGCACAACTCTCCCGACTATTAACTCCTCACACAGGAAATGCAGGGTAACTGCAAACCACTGACAGGCTAGTGCAGATCAGCACTCTGAAGAGGTGCATCCACAACGTTAAGGAGAAGCCGTTCTGAAACCAGAACAGCACACAAGTCTAGAGTTCACGTTCTGCTACTTACTGGCTAACTTCCACTTCTCTAAATCTGGCACTGCTTGAGCACAGAACTGCGGGTATGCTAACACTGCCCCCAGGCCTAGGATTCTTAAGATACTAGGAGATGCTTCTATATTGTTATCAGATAGTCCAATTTCAAAAATCAAATTTGGGACTCAAAGGAGACATTTCCATTCCAAGTAGGGAATTATCAAATGCATCAAAACACTGATTTCCCACTTAACTAAGTGTGGCAGATCTAATTCTGGCTCTCCAAAGGAAAATAATTTCAGACCCTCCTGGAAGCTTTCTCCTCACGAGGCCAGGGCCATCGCATCAAACTTCCCTTCTGAAGGACAGCAAAGATAGCCAGTTGTCTCCTGTCCTCATCGTTCAAGCCTATAACCAGGACAGCTCACATTCACTCTGAGGTGTGGGGCTGTAGTCTTTACCTGGCGCCTGATTGGCCATCTGCCGTCTCAGAGCTGCAGCAGCGGCTGCCTGAGGAGCTGCCACAGTGTGGGAAGGACCAGGTGCGCCATGTTTGACGGTTTTTGTTGCCAGCATTGTGCTGTCAGCTCCCTGAGGAATAATCTTGCTAGCAGGCATGGACACTGTAGGAAAAAGAAAAATTATGTGATAAAGTGTGTAAAAGAGGGAAACACATTTAAGTTAAAATGGCAAATTCCAGGCTGAAGAGATGGCTTAGTGGTTAAGCTGCTAGCCTACAAAGCCCAAGGACCCAGATTCAACTCCCCAGAACCCATGTAAAAAGCCAGATGGCCAGGCGTGGTGGCACACACCTTTAATCCCAGGACTCAGGAGGTAGAAGTAGGAGGGTGTCCATGAGTTCGAGGCCACCCTGAGACTACATAGTGAATTCCATGTCAGCCTGGGTTAGAGCGAGACTCTGCCTCGAAAAACACAATAAAACACAACAAAACAAAAGAAGCCAGATGCACAAGGTGACACACGTGCATAAGGTGGCACACACATCTGGAGTTTGACAGCAGTGGCTAGAGGCCCTGGTGTGCCAATTCTCTATCTCTGTCTTGCTTCCCTCTCATAAAAAATAATAAATAAATAAAATTTTTTAAATGGCAAATTCTGTTAGGATGCAAGGAAAATGCTAAGATGAAAATTTATTAAGCACTGATATTAGCAGAGCGTCAGTAAACTGATAGGTTGGCACTGCGATCTTCCAGACACCAGACAGTGTCTCCCCACCTCTATTAGCTAAAACCCCAGGTATTCATTCCCTGACAGTGATACATAACTCACACTAGTAGATCAGTGTTCTGATCATCTTTCCCCAAAGGAGTGATGCACTCTTGTCCCTCATACTTGCATTTGCTTGCTGTCACATGTCATTCTGCCTAAAGTCCCAACAGTGCACTAAAGCAGTAAGAGCACAATGCAGACGGTTTCTGTGAACACTGGTGCTGGTGAGTTCTATGGCAGGGTGCACCCCAAGGCTGAAATGAGGGGGGACTACAAAGACACTGAAGTGGATGTTGCTTTACCCCAAGGCAAATACTCCTTCCCTTTTACTCTTAAACCACCAGTTTAAAACAACAACACAAGGGCTGGAGAGATGGCTTAGTGGTTAAGGTGCTTGCCTGCAAAACCTAAGAACACACGTTCGACTTTCCCCAGATCCCTTGTAAGCCAGTGCAATGTCGCACATGCACACTAGGTGGCACACGTGTCTGAAGCTCAACTGCAGTGTCTAGAGGCCCTGGGGTGTAGTACATAAACCCAAGCTGGACTCTACAGTGGCACTGCTGCAGTGCAAAACTGTCAAGTTTCTTATTCCTCAGTGGTCTTAACAATTGCTTTCAACTGGAACCTTTACCTTTTCAATTAGTCTTCTAATCTCTGTATGTTAGCAGAAATGAGCTGGAACCTAAGTCTTAAACCCAGATACAGTGCATTAATTATTTAAAAACCTAACAGGAATAAATGAAGTGCTTCCTTTCTCATTGCTGACTTACACGTAGTTCCCATCACAGCAGGTGAAGAACCATGGATCAGGTGAGACTTAGCAAAAGGCACTGCCTGGGGCAAGAGACTGGGTTGGATGGAAGGTGTGCGGACAACAGGGGCATGCCGAGGGACCTGGACCACAGCTTCCTCATCTTTGGAGGATGCCCGGGTATCTTCACTCTCCAGAGACTGAGAAATGGACGACGTAGAGCTCACTTCATCCAAGTCTTCATAGTATCTCTGAGACAGGAAGGCTGATCGAGTCAGGCTGGCTACAAAATCCCAATAAAACACCATTTAGACAACTCAAAGCAAGCCCAAAAGCTGTGTAAGTTTCACTGCTGAAAGACATATCCAATTTGTAAAACAATTTAATTATATATTTTAAGTGGAAGCAGCTGTTGTTGAATGTAACAAAAATATTTTTGGGTCTTGGCTCAAAAGGAACTTTGAAAAACCATGCTGTTTAGGATAAGGACATCCTGACTATAAAGGATGTGAAAAAGCCAGAGACAGTACTAATGCTGGTGGAAAAGCAAGACACCCTGAGCTCTCACCAGAAAGTCTTGCCAGTCAAAAAACCAACCAACCAAACAAACAAAAAAACAGAAGTAACACACAAACTTCCATGTCACACCATCACCACTGCTTTCCAACTGTAACTTTCTAAGAATTTAACTTAAGCTTAAAAAGTCAGAATGGTCTCAGTCCTGAGTGACTCCAAAAATACCCAATGATTCTACATGAGACTACTGGATGGAAACATATGCCTCATATTCAACTTAGACCTGGGCCTTCAATGTTGTATTCTTTTTCTTCTTTATGTGTTTTTTTTTTTTAAATTATTTATTTGCAAGCAGAGAGTATCAGCAAGAGAATAGGAACACCAGGGCCTCTAGCCACTGCAAATGAACTACAGATGCATGTACCACTTTGTGCATCCAGCTTTATATGGGTACTAGAAAATCAAACCAAGTGCTGGGATTAAAGGCATGCACCACCATATGCAGCAAGACTAATGAATTTTAATTACCAGAAAGCAGGACATAAAACTTTTGTAATCCTAAAATCTTTATAAATTTGCATATGCAAAGGAAATAAATTGGGAAGTAAGCAAAAAGTTAAGACATTATCTGAAGTGGGAGGAGTCATTTTTAATTAATTAATTAATTTGTTTTTGGTTTTTTGAGGTAGGGTCTCACTCTAGCTCAGGCTGACCTAGAATTCACTATAGTCTCAAGGTGGCCTCGAACTCATGGTGATCCTCCTACCTCTGCCTCCCGAGTGCTGGGATTAACAGCATGAGCCACCATGCGAAGCCTAATTTTTAAAATATATTTCCATATTTTCCTCATTATTTATTAAGACTGCCTTCATTATATAGGTAAAAGGGTTATCAAAAACTTCACTTTATAGAGGTGGACCCAACATTTTCCTTTCACCTTTATCAAAATGTTCAAAATTTCTTCCAGATTTTGGGATTATTTGCATATATGTAATGAGCTCTTTGGGGATATTCTATATACCTTATACACATATATAAAGGTAATTATGTGCATATTTTAGTGTGTTTGTATTTTGATTTTGGCCTGTCACATAGTATGGGATGGAATTTCCACATATGGCATTATGTTAGCACTCTAAAAAGTTTCTAATTTGGGAGCATTTAAGGTTTTGGATTTTGGATCTGACTTAGACTTTCAAATTAGGAATGCTCACCCAGTCAGTTATTTCAGATAAGGAGTACAGGTGAGAACCATATGAACAGTTTATGGCCAATTGTAGAAATCAATAAGTATATAAAATAAATTCTAAGCATCCCCAAAAAACCCTTCACTTGGAGACTGAAGAGATGGCTCAGTGGTTAAGCTGCTTGCCTAAAAAGCCTGACAAACTAATTTCGTTCCTAGTACTCACATAAAGCCAGATGCACAAAGTGACGCATCCATCTGGAGTTGGTTTGCAGTGGCTAGAGGCCCCTGCGTGCCCATTCTCTCTCTCCTTCCTTTTTACCCTCCCTCTCTCCGTCCGCTTGCAAATAAATAAATGTTTCTTAAAAATTCAGTTGTTGGTGGCTATCACTTAACTAAGCCCCTAAATGTTTATAGAAAAGAACAAATCATGATACTAAATAAAATCTCTTTGAGCTATTTTAACAGATTTTTACCAAAAACATTTGCTGCTGGTAAAAAAAAATTAATTGAAATCAAAATTTCAGCCAAAGGAAGGGGAGGAAGGCTTTACAATACTGTCTTCCAGATACAAAATGATCATGGCATTCATTCAGGACCTTACAGTGGCGAACACTACCTACAGAAGATGTGCATATTTTGGAGTGGGGTGGAAATGATGATATCAAAATAGAAGACTAATTGAAAAAAAAAGATTTAGTGGAGTGGGAATAAGGGGGGGGGGGGACAGAAAGGTACAAGAGGAGATTATGATATGTGGCATCATATGGCAGGCATATTGTCTACACTGTCACGTAGTATATTGTCTATAATATGTAGAGGTTATCAAAAAAGTAAAAAAAAAATTTCAGTTAAGCATGGTGGCACATACCTTTAATTCTAGCACTTGGGAGGCTGAGGAAGGAGGATCATTGTAAGTATGAAGCTAGCCTGGCCTAGAGTGAGACCCTACCTCAAAAAAATCCCACCACCACACACACACAACAATCCCACCAGGATTTAAAAGAAAAATGCAGAAAGTGCCTCTAAAGCAAAGCAACATAATAACAAATGTTTTTGTTTTGAGGGGTTTTGTTTGAGGGGGTTTCAAGGTAGGGTATCACTATAGCCCAGGCTGACCTGGAATTCATTATGTAGTCTCAGAGTGGCCTTGAACTCACGGTGATCCTCCTACCTCTGCCTCCTGAATGCTGGGATTAAAGGCGCAAGTTGCCATGCCAGGCTTATTTTCTTGTTTTATTTTCCGAGATAGGATCTCACCCTAGCCCACACTGAAGCACAATTTTTTTTTAAGAGTGTGGTGGCGCACACCTTTAATCCCAGCACTTGGGAGGTACAGGTAGGAGGATTGCTGTGAGTTTGAGACAAGCCTGGTATTACAGAGTGAATTCCAGGTCAGCTTGGGCTGGAATGAAACCCTATTTCAAAAAAACAACAAAAGACAATTAAGCCAGGTGTGTGTATGTGGGTAGTGTGTGTCTATAATGCTAGCATTTGGCAGACTTCAAGGTCTATATACTTCAAGGGTATATAGTAAGGTCCAGGCTAACCTGGGCTACATGAGTCCCTGTCTCAAAACACAAAACAACCCAGGTATGGTGACTCACATCTACAATCCCAGCATTTAGGAGGCTGAGGTAGGAGGACTGCTGTGAGTTCAAGGCTAGCCTGGGCTACAGTGTGAGTTCTAGGTCAGCCTGGGCAAGAATGAGTATGAGAAGAAAGGAAAAGAAAAAAGAATCAAGGACTGGGAGCTAGCTTGTGGTATGGCAGAGATTGCCCCCCATGTGTAAGGTTCTGGGTAGGAACCACACCCCTGAAAGAAGACACATTAAAGCAAGTATGTGGATGACTTAAGTGGCAGAAAAAGAACCTCTCATCAACTGCACTTAGTTGTCCCTGCCTATACCATAGTCTTTCCTTCGTAAAGCTTTTCTTCAATGTAATGTAATTACAAATTATGTGTAAATCAGAGAGAAAAGAGGCTAGGATTCCACTCAGCTGACTCCATGAGCTGGTGAATCTTTGCCACATAACCTGGGAACTATGTGGTGCCAAAGCCCAAACAATGACCTTGAGTTGTTTCATCCAAAATGTATAAGCTGCTTCTTATCCCAATATTCAGACCAATAGCAGATTCCAGGGATATATTATTTTTTTTTCATAGTTGAGTATTTTTCATATTTATTTATTTAAAGGGATATATTCTTGATCCCTATGAAAACCAAAAGCAAGACTGCATCCTAGTACCATGTAATACATGGACCAGTCCCTTTACCTGGAGCAGTGGACCTCACTGGCGGGGTCTTCCTCTTGGCCAAGAAGTTTCTCAGTTGAGCCTGTTTCACCAGGGACAGTTTAGCTGCAAGAATTTCATAAACTCATGAATGCTTAGATTCAGCTTTTAGATGCCAGAAGCTAGATAGAACAACCAGCTAGGAAACTAGGAGGGATGCTTTACCTGGTACTCTGGGCAAGGGCTTGGTGTGAGATTCTATGGTGGTTTTTAACAAAGCATTTCGCAGGCTTTCAAGGTCACTGTCAAAACTGAAATAGGAAAGTGTTACATTCAAAGCAACCATGAGCTGAAAAAGCTGAGGCAATGTGGTATACACTCTTCTCAATACAGAAGTACAAAAGATGAGTCTACACCTTACTGGTATAGACTCCTGCACAAACCCTAACACTATGGCGTCTCAGCAGAAAGGACTACTATCTACATGGCTCAAAAGCAGACTCTCGGAATCATCTTGATAACTTCAGGAACAAACTGTCTAATGAAAGCCTCCACATGCAAGCAAAATGGCAAGTCTGGGCTTTTGAGGCAAGTCAGAAAACTTAACCATATTAGCTGTCACTAAAACAATCACATTGTTACTACAATTACACACAGTAACTGCTGTGCCTGTGGGACACCTATTTCATCAGGAAAAATGTTCCATGCACTAGAGACTTACCTCTCCAACAAACCCAAAAGGCAGGATCAATGATCAGAGGGGACCAGAACATGACCAAGACCACACAGCCAACAGGCAAGCAGAGTCACTTCCAAACCCATGTCTGAACCATGTAAGTAAGACTAGCATAAAATGCTCCCCGAATGTTCATTCATGCATCCATCTAACCTAACTGACTGAGTCCCAAGTCCTTATGCACCTCTGAGTACTGCTCTGGGCAAGAGCTGAGGGCAAGCTCCATGGGGATGTCTGGTTATAGAGACGAAGCTGTTGGAGAGTGTCCACCAGGTGATTCAACCTCTTCCTCTGCTGGTTGATGATTTCCCGGTTGTTGGCTAGTGTGTTGAACAATGTCTCTCGCTCTGGCACAAGTAGGCGCCTGTTACAGCAGAAAGGAAAAAATGGTTGAAGTAGAGAATCTTTTTGACCCTCACACCCCCAAATATAAGACCACAATTGTAAATGGAGAATCTCAAGTGGACAAAAATTTTTAAAAATACTAGAAAGTAGAAAGGGGATGAAAGCATAATGAGGCTAAGATGGCATGAGGAAGAAGAGTTAGAACATGAAGGCCAGGTCTACATTAACGAACAGTACAAATTAGGCAAAACCCTCCAGAGGCTTCTGGGAAGGAAAGTGACAACAACCAAGATCAGAGTGAACCTATCCAGCTGTATGCTTGGAATATGTGTGTTTTTCTATATGTAAATCACACTCAATACAAACTCAGGCATTAGGGTGAGGCAGGTTATCTGGCCCCACAATGAAAGAGAGATCTGGCTGCTGCTGAGTGGTAGGTCTAAATGCAGAGGAAGGTAGTCTTTCTAGGTGTTAATGTTTTTCCTTATAACCCACTGAGCATTGGCAAAAATGTTTCTACTAACTTAAGGAAAAATTATACAAGTAAGTCGGGCATGGTAGCATATGCCTTTAATCCTAGCACTTGGAAGGCAGAGACAGGAGGATCTCCAAAAGTTCAAGGCTACCATGAGATTACCCAGTGAATTCCAGGACAACCTGAGCTAGAGTGAAACCAAAAGAAAAAAAAAATTACAGAAATAAAGTCAAAGTGGGTAGTCCTATATCAGTTATAAGCCAAGTGGTTTCTTTGCTATCAATTGCCTCGTTACTGATCACAGAATGAAAATGTGTATGCTGAACAGAAACTTCTGCCCTTACTTCCTTTTTTTCTAGTACTTCTTGAGGAGACCAAGTGAGTGTGACTACTTCTGGTGACAGGGTACAGAACACACATCTGTAAAGGAAATTTTCACGCAATATTCACAAAAGGGCCAAACGTAGAAAAGTACTAAAAAAAAAAAAAGACTGTATACACAAAGAATCTGAACTCTGCAGAAAGAGAATTCAGAGGATGGCGAGATGGCTTAGCAGCTAAGGTGCGTGCCTGTTCTAGAACCAGGTGAAATGGCATATGCCTTTTATCCTAGCACTTGGGAGGCTAAAGTAGGAAGATCACAATGAGTGTGAGACCAGGCTGGCCTGAGTTTATATACTGAAAAAATAAATAAGTCAGGCATGGTGGCCTTTAATCCCAGCACCCGGGAGGCAGAGGTAGGAGGACTGCTGTGAGTTTGAGGGCATCCTGAGACAGACATAGTGAATTCCAGGTCAGCCTGGGCAAGAGTGAGACCCTACCTCAAAAAACAAAACAAAATAATAATAATAATAAATAAATAAATGGTCCTTCAGCATAGATTCCTTTATATACCTGTTGCTACTATTTATTACTTTTGTAAATGAAACTTTCAGAAGTGAAATGACTATGTCAAAAGGAGCAAGTGCCTATAGTGTTTCATATTCTCCTATGTCGTCTTTCTATAAGGCAGCAGCAATGTGTACTTCAAGCAGAGGAGTCTTGCTCACTTTTGTTTCTTCTTTTGTTCCAGATGCCGATCCCACTCCAAGTCCAGAACGTCATTCACATCTTGGACAGCAAATTTCACATATTGATGGAGGCGCCGAATTTCCTACAAGAAGAAAAGTAAAAGACAAATGATCCATTTTTTTCTAGTAGTTTGGGGGAAGTTATATCAAAGAAGCCAACATGCTTTTGAGCCAGTTCTATATCAAGAACTGTATGAACAAGGAAAGCATACTAGGTTTAAACATAAGCATTAAAATCCTATAATTAAAATAAAAAACAGAAAATCAATTCTTTAGTGGAATGTCAGTGGTGGTACAAAGCCAAGGGGAACAGAATGGGTGTGTCTGCCTCAGGCCCCTAGGGAACAAATGTTCCCACTTCTGTCTCATTTTTCAGCTCCTGAAAAAGACAGACGTGCTGGGAATTTTCCACCATGCTCTGGTCCTCAGACAGTGCATCCATTTAGCTTTGCTCTCCCACTTACGAAATTAACTCTAATATAGACAAGACTATCTACAGTGCTAAAAATAATTTTGAACCTAATTCATAGCATAGAACATAAGTCATCTCCCCATTTGAGAAATACTTCTCAAAAACACTAAGTAGTATCCACATAAGAGACCCTGTTCACCATAACTAAAATTCTTTCATATTTAGTAAAAAAAAAAAATTTTTTTTTGAACATTTGGGGCCATTGTTAGCCTTCATTGCTACACAACTTGACTCAGAAATTAAAATAGTTGGCTGTGATGGTACTTTCCTTTAATCCCAGTGCTACAAAGGCAGAGGCAGGAGGATCACTGTTGAGTTCGAGGCTGGCCTGAGAGTGCATAGTGAGTTCCACGTTAGCCTGAGCTGCAGTGAAACCCTATCTCAAAAAAATCAAAAATTGGGGCTGAAAATATGGCTTAGTGCTTAAGGCTCTTGCCTGAAAAGTCTAAGGACCTACCCAGTACCCACATAAAGCCAAATGCACAAAGTGACACATGCACCTGGAGTTTGTTTGCAGTGGCTAGAGACCCCGGCATGCCCATTCTTCATATCTGCCTCTTTCTTTCTAACAAATAAATGTTTTTTAAAAGCAATAAATTAATTAGACCATTTTTCCCAGATAAACTTTCTAGATATGGTCAAAGATTCTGGACAACAAGGGTCATGCCTCAACTAGAAAACAGAACATGTCATTTAGAAAGCATCACACTTATCCCAGGGAGGTAAGAGAATCAATACATGCTGGCACTGCAGATGTGACTGTGCTGTGCATTAGCTGAAGCAGTGTCTTCCAATGCCCCCCACTAGGTGAACCAGAAAACCAAAGCTTATTCCAAGGCCTATCACAAATACATCTTACCTGCTCTCATCTGTGGTCCCAATGCAACAAATCCCATGTTAAATCAGGTAGTTTGAATAGATGGCCCCCAATATATTCAGGTTTTTCTTATTAGTTTGTAGGGTTTTTTTTTTAAAGTTTATTTTTTATTTATTTGAGAGCACAAAGAAAGAGGGAGAGAGAGAATATGGGCGCGCCAGAGGTTCCAGCCACTGCAAACAAACTCCAGACGCCCCCCTTGTGCATCTGGCTAATGTGGGTCCTGGAGAATCGAGCCTTGAACTGGGGTCCTTCGGCTTCACAGGCAAGAGCTTAACTGCTAAGCCATCTCTCCAGTCCATTAGTTTGTAGTTTGCATCTGCAGCCACCTGGCTGGAAATGGTCACTGGGCGGATCTTAAGGTGTGGTGGTGGGTTTGAGATTTCAATCTATTCAACCTGTGCCTAGCTGGAGTTCCTGAGTGTGCTGTGCTATGTGACTTGTGCTTCTCTCTTTGTGTTTGGTCCTGTGAAAGCAATCAGCTGCTTCTGCCATTGTGGAACTTCCCCTGGATCTGTAAGCTTCAATAAATCCCTTCCTCCATAACTGTGCCTGGTATGGAAGTTCATCTCAGTGAACCCAAAGCTGTCTGCTACAGTCCAATGCCCCCCACTGGGTGAACCAGAAAACCAAAGCTCATCCTAAGGCCTATCACAAATATGTCTTACCTACTTTCATCTGTGGTCCCACTGCAACAAATCCCATGTTAAAATTCTACATTCATGTTTCTGCTGGGATTGTTCATAATAGCATGGTGGCAGAAAGCAAAGGCTCAGAAGTCATACAGCCCAGATTCAAAGGCCTCAAGTTATGAAGTTATGAAACCTGTGCAGGCTCATTTTCTTAGTTTGTCATCTTTGCTTTATTTATTTATCTATTTAATTTTTTGAGTAAGCATTCAAGATGTTACCTATTATTATTTAGTTAGCACTAAGAACAAAGAACATTATTCCTTTGTGAGAGGGCAAGGTGTCCCTCAAAAGCCAAATGTGGGTTGGAGAGATGGCTCAGCAGTTAAAGAAACTTGATTGCAAAGCCTGATGACCCGGGTTTAATTACCCAATTCCCATGTGAAGCATGAAGTGGCACATGTGTTTGGAGTTTGTTAGCAGTGTGGCAGGTGGTTCTGGTCCACCCATACTCAACCTCTCTGTGCCTATCTCTTGCTCTCAATAAATAAAAATATTTGGGCTGGGGAGATGGCTTAGTGGTTAAGAGCTTGCCTGTGAAGCCTAAGGATCCCGGTTTGAGGCTCGATTCTTCAGGACCCACATTAGCCAGATGCACAAGGGAGCGCATGTGTCTGAAGTTCGTTTGCAGCAGCTGGAGGCCCTGGCGCACTCATTCTCTCTCTCTCTCTCTCTCTCTGCCTTTCTCTATCTGTTGCTCTCAAATAAATAAAAATAAAATACTTAAAATAAATAAATAAAGACATTAAAAAATTACTTTCTCTTTGGCAACTGAGGCAGAAGTGGAAAAGGCATGCATGAGAGCATGGAAGAGATCCGACTGTAGTGGGTATATAATGGATAAGTGGCCGTGGGAGGAGGAGGAGGAGCCACAGGTATCCCAGAGGACTACACAACACAAAAGATTTTTTTTTAATTTTTTTGTTTATTTTTATTTATTTGAGAGTGACAGACAGAGAGAGAAAGAGGAAGATATAGAGAGAAGAATGGGCCCGCCAGCCACTGCAAACAAACTCCAGATGCATGTGCCACCTTGTGCATCTGGCTTACGTGGGTCCTGGAGAATTGAGCCTCGAACTGGGGTCCTCAGGCTTCACAGGCAAGTGCCTAACTGCTAAACCATCTCTCCAGGCCAACACAGAAGATTTTTGACCCTTATAGACGAAGAGGCCATTCCCTTTCCCCTCCTTCTGTTGGGAGGTCTACCAAATGTAGTGTGAGCAAGGTGGGAATGGAGGTCTAGTGACTAACTAGTCTTGAAGACTACAAATAAAGTATAAAAATAGTTGCCATTGGCTGGAGAGATGGCTTAGCGGTTAAGGCATTTGTCTGTAAAGCCAAAGGATCCCAGTTCAACTCTCCAGGTCCCACGTAAGCCAGATGCACAAGGGGGTGCATGCATCTGGAATTCATTAGCAGTGGCTGGAGGCCCTCATGTGCCCATCTCCCAATCCCCCTCTTTCCCTCTCTCTCTCTACCTCCCTCCCTGCCCCCCTCTCAAATAAATAAATATATTAAAAAAATAGTTGCCAGACTGACAAGTTTGCTATTTCTATATATATATACTATATTATGATTTTAATTTATAATTATTTCAACAAAGCACTCTATCAAGGTTAAGGTTTAAAGGATTTTTTTTTTGTTTTGGTTTTCCAAGGTAGGGTCTCATACTAGCTCAGGCTGACCTGGAATTCACTATGTAGTTTCAGGGTGTCCTCAAACTCTCTGTGATCCTCCTACCTCTGCCTCCCGAGTGCTGGGATTAAAGGTGTGTACCACCATGAGCGGCTTGAATTTTTTTAAGTATTTTATTATTATTATTATTTTATTTATTTGAGAGAGGGAAAGAGGCAGAGTGAGAGATAGAGAATGGGTGCGCCAGGACTTCCAGCCACTGCAAATGAACTCCAGATGCATGTGCCACCTTGTGCATCTGGCTTACATGGGTACTGGGGAATTGAACTGAGGTCCTTTGGCTTTGCAGGCAAGCGTCTTAGCCACTAAGCCATTTCTCCAGTCCTGATTTTTTTTTCAAGTAAAATTTTAAAAATAGGCTAGGGACATTCTGCATGCAGTTCAATGGGAGAAAGAGAAATCATCAGTGAAGATACTCAACAGTGGACACTGCAAACCTTATATTTGGCCAGCCAGGCCAAATGAGCCAACGGGTGCAATAGTGGCACTCTATCATGGTAGAAACCAACTGATTGGACTGGAGGCCTACTCCATGGGAGGGAATACATCCTGATACTGAAAACTTAAAACAGGGGCAGTCATAAGCCCTAGGGGTGTAACGTCTGCTACTGTCTGGCTAAATGTATATACTTTGTGTATCAAACTGCCCAGTAAGCACTTCTCTTAATGTTCATACCCATATATTAATGCTACTCTCATGTTTGGTAGAGAATCTTCTCTTTTCAGATGGCAGTGACCTTGGGACAACTCAGAAGCCATCATGGTGCTGGAAAGAAGGGACTGCAGTAGTAAGTACTGTAATATCTCTATCACACCTTCCAAGGCTCAGGGTCTAATGCGGAAGAGGTGGGAAAGAATGTAAGAGCCAAAGGGTAGGACTCCTTAAAACATGCTCCCTCCAGACACAAAATGGTCCATGACCTCACAGTGCCTGACACTACCTACATAAGACCATCATAAGAGGAGGAAAAGATCATGACATCAACATAAAAGAGAGTGACTGAGAAGGGGAGGGGATATTATGGAGAATGGAATTCCAAAGGGGAAAGTGGATGGGGGGCATTACCATGGGATTTTTTTTATAATCATGGAAGTTGTTAATAAAAATTGAAAAAAAAAAAAAAAAAAAGAGGCTAGGGAACACTAGAGAGATAGATGGCTTAACGGTTGAGGCACTTGCCTACAAAGCCAAAGGACCCTGGTTTAATTACCTAGTACCTACATAAAACCAGATGCACAAAGTGGCACAAATGTCTGGAGTTTGTCTGCAGTGGCTAGAAGCCCTGGAGGACCCATGTTTTCTCTCTCTCAAATAAATAATGAATAAAATTTTAAAAATAGGCTGGAAAGATGACTTAGTGGTTAAGGTGCTTGCCTGCGAAGCCTAAGGATCCATGTTCGACTCTCCAGGTCCCATGTAAGCCAGACAGTGAGACAAGCATACAATGTCTCACATGAGCACAAGGAGATGCACATGTCTGGAATTCAACTGCAGTGGCTAGAGGCCCTGGTGTGCCAATTCTCTCCCTGACCCCCCATTTAGGAAAAGGCCAGTCTGTTAGGCTTGCTTCAAAAAAAAAAAAGAGCCTAGGGAGATTGCTCAGTGGCTAAGGTGCTACCTTCTAAGGTCTGGGGGTCCAGGTTTAATTCTCAATATCCATATAAAGTAAGAGTCATAAAATGGAACATGTATTTGGAATTTGTTTATAGCAGCAAGATACTCTGGCATACTCATATACTCTCTGTCTCAAACAGATAAATAAATTTTTTAAATTTAAGAAAATAAATTTAGGCATGGTGGCACATACCTTTAATCCCAGCACTAGGGTGGCAGAGGCAGGAGGATTGCAATGAGTTCAAGACCACCCTGAGACTACACAGTGAATTCCAGGTCAGCCTGGACTAGAGTGAGACCCTCCCTTGAAAAAAAAAACAAAAAGAAAAAAAGAAATTTTTAAAAAAATGAACAAAAAGCTTTAACATTTTCTTTGCTACTGGTAAGGAAGTTTATGAAAAGTGAGGTAAATTATTAGTAGAAAATCAACAGCTTTGTAAGGGGTGATCATCCAGGCTTATACAGCAAAACAGCAGTAGCTACATGAGGTGGCTTTAAAATTGTCTATACAGCTTCTCCTACCTGTAGCTGAGCCTCGCTCTTGGGGTCCAGTGGCCTTTTGTAAAGCAGATGGAGGTACCCAGAGTCATTATTTCTTCCGTTCTGTTCTCTGGCTTCTTCAACTCCAGCAAATCCCTCCAGTAAAGTTGTTTTCAGAGCACTTATGTCTCCGTGAAGAGACTAGAAAAGGCACAAAGATGTACTGATATAAAAACGGTACTGCCTACAAATAAATTCTCCATGTGGATGAAGGAAGGTAGAGTTCCACAAATATTTAACACAACAGTATCTCATGGTCACAGTAAAAATTCTTCACTGCTTGTAAAGCTATAATGCCCCTCCCCTTTTTAAAATTACTTATTGTCCTGATAACTGCAATGTGGAAAGAAGAATAGACTGCACCCACGCAGCTACTGAAGACAGTCATTCTGACACCCCGAGACTAATTCTTCCTGAGCATGGTGTTTAAGATCAGAAGTCTGGACAGCCTGAAATGAATCCTGGTACCATCATTCTGAAAGGGGACCTTCAAAATTCTAAGCCCCCCTTCCCTGAGCTGCAGGGAGAGAGGATAACAGTATGCCCACACAGAAAAGTTGTAAGGACTCAGTGATATAATCCTGCTGTAAAGTGTTCAGTATAGTTAGTGCCAGGCAGAGTAAGCAGTAGTGGGAGTCATCAGTAAGTAATATGTAAGCAATAAATATTTTAAATTTTGTACTGAATATGTATTTCAAAATAAATTGGTTTTATAACCTGATGCTATTAAGAACAGCATATTCTCAAATATCTAATAGATTAACTATAATAAAATTGTATGGAGTGCTATGTGTTAAAGTGGTGTAAAGTATCACTTCGTATACAGAAGAGAACACAGAAACATTGAAAAGTGAGGATCACTTTCCCTATGTTTTAAGCCCTGAAGGTAGGACGGAATTCAGTGAGTCCTAGGAAACCACTCTGTATGCCAACAATAGCACTGAAAGTCCTTGAAGAGCAGAGGGATTTACTCCAGGGAGACCCACCTCTTCTCAGGAAAATACCCAGGGACACAAACCTCTGTGGTCTCCTTAATCTCCAAGAGGAAGGTGTGCAAGTCATCTGCCTCTGTCCGCAGCATCTTCATCTCCTCTGCAGTGCCCACCTGGAAACGGGCTTTAGCTGTCCGGGCCTTCAACTCCTCCAGTTCTTTCTGGAAGTGTGCGATCTGCAAGAGCCCAGGAGGAAGAAAACAAGATGGTAAGTGGCATCAGTAACAGCACCACTGCCCCACTCGCAACACAAACTCCTGGGCCAGGTCAGGCTGGAGTTAAATGGTCATGTAGGTGGCTGTACTCAGGGCCATTTCATACTTAACCAGTGCAAGCTCCAGGGTCAGGTCAGGTGGGTGCTAAGGTAAATGATCATTCAGGTGTCTGTACTCAGAACCACTACAGTCTCACTTTCAGAAAAATCCCCAGGCAACAGGTTTACCTCCTCCCCAATTCCAGCCATCACAGGATCTGTATCTTTCCACTGATGTCCCTGTTTTTCTGTGACAGGAGGCGGAAGTGACTTCACCTGAAATGAAAAACAAAAGATTAAAACTGGATTTTATAAGGCTGAGTATGGTGGCACACACCTTTAATCCCAGCACTTGGGAGGCAGAGGTAGGAGGATCACCATGAGTTCAAGGCCACCCTGAGTCTGCATAGTGAATTCCAGGCCAGCCTAGGCTAGAGTGAGACCCTACCTTGAAAAACCAAACCAAACAACAACAAAAGTTTAAGACCAAACAAAGACGGATTTTATATCCCAAGTTAAGTTTCCAGACACAAGTGCAGCAGTGCCTGTCACAGGAGCAACACCTGCATACGTCAGTGTTTACACATCATGCATTCTGTGAACTGTATTCCTAAGTATCCACTTTGCACTGGACATGTTCTATATCGTGCAAAAAGGTGAAGATATTATGTTCCCACTCAGAAGCAAGATAGATAATAAGAAACATGTTGTATGATTCCAACTGGCGAGGGAGCAGGACAATGTAAAGAACCAGGACAGCCCTCCCTCAAGGCTGCCATCTGAACAGACACAAGTGAGGTAGGCAACTGACAGATATCTCTATATTCATTAAAGCTATAAAAACAAGCTGAGATGATAACTACAACTCAAATACGATAAAATGATAAGGCTTGTGTTTGAAAGTAGGAAAATATCTTTGAGTTTAGAGTAAGAAGATTTCTAAAATAAGACATGAAAAGCATTAATCATTAGAGAGAAAAACTGGGTAAGGATTGTAGTTCAGTGGTTGAGAGTTTGCCTAATATACTGACAGCCCTGGGTTTGATCCCCAACAAAATAAAGAAAAATATATATATATTCAATTGCACTAAGAACCTATATTCATCCAAAGGAATCATGGTAGGCAATTCAAAGACAAAGTAATTATATTTGCTTTGGTGTGCTATGTGAGAAAGAGAGGGGGAAGAGAGAGAGAGTGTGTCTCCCAGAAATAACTGGATCTTGGGGCACACAGCAGTGGTAGAATGCATGCTAAATAAGCATAAAACCCAAAATTCAATTCCCAGCATACACACAAAAACATCCATGAAGAAGATAGACTACTCAACAGAAAACTATGAGACTATATAAAGAAAATATCCAGGGTGGGAAAGATGGCTTAGAGGTTAAGGCATTTGCCTGCAAAGCCAAAGGATTCTGGTTTGATTCTCCAGGACCCACAGAAGGCAGATGCACAAGGGGGCGCACACATCAGGAGTTCGTTTGCAGTGGCTGGAGATCCTGGCACACCCATTCTCTCCCACCCACCCCACCTGTTTCTCTCCCTCATAAATAAATAAATAAATAAAATATATTTAAAAATAAAAAGAAAATATCCAAATAGTTAAAAATCATATGAAATACAGCTTAATTTTTTGCTTCTTATAGAAACATAAAATAAAAAACACAAAGTATCACAAAAGATGAAAAATAACAAGACTAGTAATGATGTGGGAAGAGTGGAGACTCATATGCTCCTTGCGGGAATCTGCTAGAGGAGGATGTGCACAACCTATGACCTAGCAACTCCATGCCGAGGCATAAGCCCAACAAATGTGCGCATATGTTCACCAGAAGACATCACCTGCAATAGTCAGGGCAACACTACTCATAAGGACTTAAGCTGGAAACTCCTCCAACAAGGAATCCTAGGCAGCAGGAATGGGAAAAGCACACAATGAATTCCATGAGGCAAGATGATACAGAATAATCCTGTGAACATCACTGTGCACAACAGCATATTTTAAGAAAGCATAAATGCCAGGCATGGTGTCACACACCTTTAATCCCAGCACTTGGGCAGTGGTAGGAGGATTATAAATTTGAGGCCAGCCTGAGACTACATAGTAAATTCCAGGTCAGCTTGGACTAGAGTGAGACCCTACCTCACAAAAACAAACAAAATGCATCTCATGATTCCATTTGATGGAAACTAACACAACAGGCTAAATTTATCTATGCTGCTATTAGATATCAAGACAGGAAGTGCCCTTCAGGAAGGATAAAGACTAAGAGTTCTGGGTTCCTAATAATGTTCTCCTTAAAGGAGGCATGCTAATGACCAAAGTCTGTTCCATTGACAACAATCTCTGAGGTATACAAATACTATGTGCACTTTTGTCTATATAAATTATGTCAGTTAACAAGTTGAAATAGGGCTGGAGTGATAGCTTAGTGGTTAAGGTGTTTACCTGTGAAGCCTAAGGACCCAGGTTTGATTCTCCACAACTCATATAAGCCAGATACACGTGATGGCGCATGTATCTGGAATTCATCTGCAGTGGCTAGAGGACCTGGTGCGACCACTTTGTCTGTCTGTCTGCCCTTCTCTCTCTCATAAATAATAAATATTTTTAAAACATTTTTTAGAGTTGAAATAAAGTTTTTATGAGTATACAACCATATCTCCATTTTAAACATGAAGACATGTGTTCTTAACATACACACTTAAAGGTGATAAATTAAGCCAGGCATGGTGGCACACACCTTTAATCCCAGTACTCAGGAGGCAGAGATAGGAGGATTGCCATGAATTCGAGACCAACCAAAGTGAATTCCAGGTCAGCCTGAGCTAAAGACCCTACCTCGAAAAACCAATAAATAAATAAATAAATAGATAAATAAATAAATAAAGTGATAAATTAACAAGCACTCATATGTTAAGTGATTGTAAGCATACCTGAGGAGAGCTGGACTTTGCCATTGGAGGGATTATCCTGGGTGATTTCTGTACCATGGAGGGCACTGGACTTGGACCACCTTGAGTAGGTCGGCCTGTTGGTTTTAACAGCATAAGAAATCAGTTTTTAAAAAATTCTTCTTATGTACTTATTTATTTGGGGAGAGAGAGAACAAGTGATATAGGCGCCCCAGGATCTCTTATTTCTGCAAACAAACTCCAGATGTATGCTTTGTACATTGGACTTTATGTGGTTATTGGGGAACCAAAACCAGGCCAGTAGATTTTGCAAGCAAGGCCTTTAATTGCTGAGGCATCTTCCCAAGAAGTCAGTTACAACACAGTAATCATTCCTATCATTTCTCCCACCCTAAGCTTCTTTACCTAAACCTAAGAAAGCAAGCAATATATTGTCCCAGACTCCACTTTTACAATCTTTATTAAAGAAGCATAACCAAATCATGCCTGGTGACACCAGCACTCAGGAAGCAAAAGCAGGGAGGATTTTGAGTTCAAAGTCTTCTGGAGCTATATATCAGGTTCTAGTCCAGCTTGGGTCATCCTGTGAGACTTCTGTTTCAAACCAAACGAAAACCAGTGATGCCCACTGCTGCTCTACGATACTGAGAAAACATACGTTAAAGTTTCAGATGTGAAATACTTTTATAACTCAGATAAACCTGAACTGCTTCTAGTAAGAATCACATGCATTCATGTGCAGGGCCATACTCTTACTTCCCACAAAGGTTCTGGATGTACCTCTAGGAGCTGGGGTTCAAAGTATAAAACCAGAAGACTAGAATGAGTTCCCAGCCCCATCCCAAATCCCATCTTCCCCATGACTGCAAAGCTGGCACCATCTCTGTCAGGTACAATGAACAGAGGCAATGTGATACATACAGATAATCTGTTTGGTATGACTGCCCCAAATCTTTAACCTGTACCCTATCATGCTCAAACAGTCAAATCCAAACTGGGATGGTACCCAAATCACTGGCCTAACTTCTTCACAAATATTAATGAAATTAAATGACACAAAGAGAGAAAAACAATATATTGTATGATCCATAACTGGCTCCTAAAAGAATGTTATGGAGGTGTGGGGGAGCTGGAGAGATGGGTTAGTGGGTAAGGTGCTTGCTGTCAAAGCCTAAGGACCCAGATTCAATTCCCCAATCCGACATAAGCCAGATGCACAAGATGGCACATGCATCTGGAGCTTGTTTGCAGTGCTGGAGATCCTGGCACACCTATTCTCTGTAGCTGCTCTTCTGTCTCTCTCCCCATCTCTGGCAAATAAACAAAATATTTTTTTAAAAAGAATGTTATTGGGGAGCTATGGGTGTGAATCAGTTGGCAGAATGCTTGCCTAGCATGCACAAAGCAATGGATTCCATTCCCACACCCAAGCACTGCATAAACCAGGTGTGGTGGTATACACCTGCAATTCCACCATCTGGGAGGAGGATGGAGGAACAGGTATTCAAGGCCATCTTAACACAATGAAACCTGTTGATCAGAGAAGGGAGGGCTGATGGTGAAAGCTGTTTATTTCATCGTACCTGCTGACGAGGGAGAGAAAGAAGGCTTCAAAGGCATGGAACTAGATGGTGCTGAGAGAGGTGTGGGATGGCTGAGTGGTCCAGAAGCGGCCGGCTTGGAGGAAGAAGAGAATGGCATCATCGAGGGCATACTCGGGGAGCTATGTGAGCTATGGACAGGAGCAGAGGAGCCCACAGTGGTGAACCTGGAAATGACAGTGCAGCCATGTCACACTAGCCTGTCATAACACTCTTTCACACTCATCATGAGCATTGTCATCAAAGAATAACCACCCATACTTCACTATCTTCAGAAAACAAATGTGTTGCTTACTAGTTACAGACAGAAGGGGAAGGTACAAAAAAAAAAAAATTCTCGCTTGCTAATGTAGGAATAAACTAATCAACTAAAATATCAGTTAATCACTTAGGGATAAAGTTTACAATATGAAATATTTACTTTCTAGTATATCAAGCTAAGTAAAAGAAAGGGTGGAGCAATTCTGAGAACTTTTTTGGGAGGTGACCATGTGTTTGGAGAATGAAAAAAAAAAATGCAAGAAAAGCAAGCAAGTCACATCTCTAGGGTATTACAGTCCAGGTGAATATAAAGACAATTCCACATAAGGACAAGCTTGAACAAGCTGGGCATCTAGCCCTAGGCGACTGTCAGATAAACTTCAGTGTAGCCACCACCATGTAACACTTAGAAGTGGCTTTAGTGAAGTTTCTTTGTCGATTTGATTCTAATAATGATGGTATATGGTTACTGCAACACATACTGAGTGCAACAAGAGACAGCACAGAGGATTATGGCCCAAGTACTAGCCCTCAGTGGCTGTAAGAAAAGGGAGTACTACCTCAAGAGGCTCAGTCCACTGGAGAGAACAGAAGGTAAATAAAATATGAGCAAGCTAGATGGAACCAGATCTGGAGGAAACTGGATACAATGCTAACAGGCTTGGATTGTACTTGAAAAACAATGAGACTGTTGGGCAGGAGAGTCACCCCATGTGCCCACAACTGTGAAAGACACCTTGGTAGTTGTATAGAAAAACAGTTAAAAGAGTCAAGGGTGGACAAGAGGAAAAGACTACAAAAGGGAGTCATTTCTTTTCCAGAATTATGATTTACTTTTGAAAATAAGGAGTATCTCCTATCTCTATGCAAAACTAGTTTTAAAAAATATTTTATTTTTATTTATTTTATGACACAGAGAGAAAAACTGGACATACCAGGGCCTGTAGCCACTGTAAATGAACTCCACACACATGCATCACCAGGTGTATCTGGCTTACACGGGATCTGGGGAACAGAACTTAAGTCCCTAGGCTTCACAGGCAACCACCTTAACCACTCTCTAGCCCCTTAAATAAATAAATACAGCTGGGGAGATGGCTCAGCACTTAAAGGCACTTGCTTGCAAAGCCTGATGCCTGGGACCAATGCTCTAGTACCCACGTAAAGCCAGATGCACAAAGTAGCACATGCACGAATTCATTTGCAGTGGCAAGAGGCCTTGGTATGTCCATTCCCATTCCCCTTTCTCTCTGCTTGCCAATAAATTAAACAAATTAAAAAAATGAAAAATTAATTAATTAATTTTGAAAATACTCTTTAAGAATGCTAAAGTAAACCAACACTGGTTGGATTCCCATTTATAAGTATCTATTTCAGGGGAAAAAAAACCATAAACAACTGTTTAGTAACCACTAACAGTGATCAACTGTCAACAAATAATACAGAGTATGTCTACCCATCCCACCAAAGAATCAAACATTCAAAGTGACTTACTTTTCACTAAGGTTGACCTTGACAGAAGAGGATGGGAAGGAGGGCTTCATTCCTGTATTTGGAGCAACTGATATTGGTGTGCTTTCCAGGGTGGGCTTAAAACTTGAGGAGCCAAAGGAGAAGGAAGCAGCAGATGGGGCCATGGGGGGTGTTGCTGGGGTGGGGGCCAGGGCAGTTTTTGGACGAGGGACAAAAGAAAAAGTAGAGGCGCCAGAGCCCTGGGCTGCTCTGGGATTGTCAGAAGCAGTGGGATATGGAGAGGGCTCCCCTGTAACAGCAGCAGATGGCTTCAAGGATGAAGAGCCAAAGGAAAACACAGCAGGGGTGCCCCCAGCAGAGGACAAGGGGAAAGTGGCGATAGGAGCAGCAGTGGACATGGGTCCAAGGGAGGAAGGGGCTGCAGCTGCTAAGGCATCAAGTTTTGGCTGGGCTGGAGAGCACGCTGGGGTGGAGGAAATACTTTCTGCAATGAAAACCAAAGAGAAAAAGGAAGAAAAAAGTTAATCCCATGACCCTATAGGTCCACAAGACAGGAAGCAAGTGAGAAAGGGTTGTGGTTAGATGAAACTGGAACTGGTCCAAGTATAAGACGAAAAAAAAAAAAAAAAGATGTGACAGAGATGATATTGGACTTTCTATGGAAAGCATTCCATAGGATAAGATGGAAACTCTGAAGGCAATGGAGGACTTTCAGCTAGTAGGGCTCCCTGGACACCCAAAGGATACTACAGAGAAACACAGTGGTGCTATGGCATCACCAAACAGTGGCAAGTAAATTATCCTGCATTACTTCATCAATTACCAGGAAAAACTAGCTCAGGTTCCCACCTCAAAATAGTCTTTAAAATCAACTGCAGATGGGTTAAAGATATGTACTATAAATAAAAGCACTCAGATACATATATCTCAAAGAGGGGAAAAACAGTAAAGAATGTACAGTGAATTGGCAGCTTAAGCTAGTTCATAAATTCGCAAGTGATTTAAAAAAGTTTTGGGTTTTTTTCTTTCTGGGTCTGGTGGCTTTAATCCTAGCACTAAGTCAAGCTGAGGTGGGAGGGTCACTGTGAAGTTGAGGCTAGATTGGAGCTATACAGTGAGACCATAGCTTAAAAAAAAGGAGGAGGGCTGGAGAGATGGCTTAGTGGTTAAGGTGCTTGCCTGCAAAGCCAAAGAACCAAGATTTAATACCCCAGGAATTGTGCACAAGGTGGCACATGTGTCTGGAGTTCATTTGCAGTGGCTAGAGGACCTGGCACAACCATTCTCTCTATCTCTAAAGAAAAGAAAAAGGAAAGAAAGAAAGAAAGAGAGAGAGAGAGAGAGAGAGAGGGAGGGAGTGAGGGAGGGAAAGAGGGAGGGAGGGAGGGAGGGAGGGAGGGGGGAGAGAGAGAGAGAGAGAGAGAGAGAGAAAGAAAGAACGAAAGAAAGAAAGAAAGAAAGAAAGAAAGAAAGAAAGAAAGAAAGAGAGAAAGAGAGAAAGAAAGAAAGACTGGAGGGGGGGATGGGTGTGATGGTGTATACCTCTAATCCCAGCACTTGGGAGGCACAGGTAGGAGGAGTTCCAGGCTACCCTGAGACTACCTAGTGAATTCCACGTCAACATGGGCTACAGCAAGAATCTACTTTGAAAACCCAAAACAGAAAGAAAAGGAGAAAGAGAGAGAATTAATATTGGGGCTGGGGAGATGGCTCAGTGGTTAAACAGTTTACAAAGCCTGTTGGCCCAGGTTTGCCTCCTCAGTGCTCACATAAAGCCAGATGCACAAAGTGGCAAAAGCAACTGGAGTTCATTTGCAGCAGCAAAAGGCCCTGGCAAACCCATACTCTCTCACTCAAATAAGCAAAAATAAAAATAAATAAATAAAAAAGAGCTGGACTTGATGGCTCACACCTTTAATCGCAGCACTCAGAAGGCTGAGGTAGGAGGATCCTGAGTTCTAGGTCAGCCTGGGCTACAGTGAGACCCTACCTAAATAAATAAATTAGAAAAGTGAAATTTGAGGGCTTGGGGCTAGAGAGATGGCTTAGCAGTTAAGGTGTTTGCCTGTAATGCCTAAGGACCCAGGTTCAATTCCCCAGTACCCATGTAAGCCAGATGCATAGGAGGCACATGTATCTGGAGTTTGTTTGCAGTGGCTAGAGGCCCTGGCATGCCCATTCTCTTTCTATTTCTGCCTCTTTCTCAGTCTCTCAAATAAATTTAAAAAAAAAAAAAATTAGCATTTGGGAGGCAGAGGTAGGAGGATCGCCCTGAGTTCAAGGCCACTCTGAGACTCCATAGTGAATTCCAGGTCAGCCTGAGCTAGAGTGAGAACCTACCTCGAAAAATAAAATAAAAAAATAATAAAACCAAGAAAATTAAGATTTGATTGTGTAAGAATTACTTAGGAGCCAGGCGTGGTCGTGCACACCTTTAATCCCAGCAAGCAGGAGGCAGAGGTAGGAGCATCACCATGAGATCTAGGCTAGCCTGAGACTATACAGTGAATTCAAGATCAGCCTGGGCTAGAGTGAGACCCTACCTCAAAACATAAAGTAAAAAAAAAAGAGAATTACTTAGATTTGGTAAAGTAAGTAAGAGGTAGCAAATGACAGAAAGATTTATTTATTTATTTTACAAAGAGACAGAGAGAGAGGGAGAGAATGGGCACACCATGGCCTCCAGCCATTGCAAACAAACTCCAGATGTTTGCACCTCCTTGTGCATCTGGCTACCATGGGTCCTGGGAATCGAACCTGGGTCCTTTGGCTTGGTAGGCAAACACCTTAATTGTTAAGCAATACCTCCAGCCCAGAAAGTTTTATATTTTTAAAAAACTAACATAGGGCTGGAGAGATGTCTTAGCAGTTAAAGCACTTGCCTGTAAAGCCAAAGGACCCAGGTTTGACTCCCTAGGACCCGCATAAGCCAGATGAACAAGGTGCACATGCATCTGGAGTTCATCTGCAGTGGCTGGATGCTCTAGTATGCCAATTCTTTCTCTCTTTCTCAATCTCTCTCACCCCATATCCCCCTCTCTGCCTCTTTCTCCCACATAATTTTTTAAATTTAAGAATTAAAAAAAATAAATTTGGATATAAAACATTTAAGGTATAATGACTATTAAGCTGGAAGCTAATCCATAAAAAATACATAAATTATAATGAAGTATTTTAAAAATTTGAAACATGTAAGTCCCCTGTGACAGGACAGGTAGTCTCTGTAAGCATGTAAATCCCCCGTGACAGGACAGGCAAAGTCTATGTAAGCATGTAAATCCCCCGTGACAGGACAGGCAAAGTCTATGTAAGCATGTAAATCCCCCATGACAGGACAGGTAAAGTCTCTGTAAGCATGTAAATCCCCCGTGACAGGACAGGCAAAGTCTATGTAAGCATGTAAATTCCCCGTGACAGGACAGGTAAAGTCTCTGTAAGCATGTAAATCACCCAGTTACTAGGAAGGTAAGGTCAATGTGAAGTTTTTTATCATCACCAAGTATTTTAGAAAACATTTTGGGGGCTGGGGAAATGGCTCAGTGCTAAGCGACTTGCCTGCAAATTCTGCTGGCCAGAGTTCAATTCCTCATTATCCACATAAAGCCAGATGCACAAAGTACCACATGCACCTGGACTTTGTTTGCAGTGGCTGGAGGCCCTGGCATGTCTATACTTTCTCTATCTGCTTGCAAGTAAATAAATAAAATATTTAAAACAAACATTTTGGCATTATTTCTCAAAAATTATAAAGAGGCTGGAGAGATGGCTTAGCAGTTAAGGCACTAGCCTGCAAAGTCTAAGGACCCATATTCGATTCCCCAGTACCCAAGTAAGCAGATGCACAAGGTAGCACATGTGTCTACAGTTTGTCCACAGTGGCGGGAGGCCCTGGTGCACCCATTCTCTCTCTCAAATAACTAAAATTAATTTTTTAAAGTCATAAAAAATGGGCCCACTAAACCCTTCTCTAAGAATAAAGCCTATAAGAAAAATCTGAAAAAGCAAAGATATTCAGTACACTCTAAAAGTCAAGCACACTAAACAATCACTCCTTTTTTTTTAAGGCAGGGTCTCACTCTAGCATAGGCTAACCTAGAGCTAACTCTGTAGACCCATGCTAGCCTTGAACTCAGATTTTTCCACCTCTGCCTCCAACATGCTAAGATTAAAGGCATATGCCATTGTGCCCAGAAATAATCACTTTTTAAAATAAAAATAAAAACTCCTTAGAACCTAAAACAGGTTACAACTTAAATTTAAACTGAACCTGCCAATATATACAACTGTGAATTTGTTCCAGCAAGAACACTGGAAAAGGGGCTGGAGAGATGGCTTAGCGGTTAAGCACTTGCCTGTGAAGCCTAAGGACGCCGGTTCAAGGCTCAACTCCCCAGGACCCACGTTAGCCAGATGCACAAGGGGGCTCATGCGTCTGGAATTCGTTTGCAGTGGCTAGAGGCCCTGGCGTGCCCATTCTCTCTCCCTCTCTCTATCTGTGTCTTTCTGTCCCTCTCAAATAAACAAACAAAAATAACAAAAAAAAAATTTTTTTTTTAAATAACACTGGTAAAGAATGTCTCCGAAGTGGTAGGTTTAGAATTTTCTCTATTTCCCAAACTTTTATAATAAAGAAAAACACTAATTCTCTAAAAAACTAAAGACTTAAAAATAAATCAACAATATACTTCCTATGTATATTAACTGGCCTGGGTTCTTCCAAATTGTCTGTGATGAGAGCTGGTCCTCATGATACTGTTTAAAGCAATGAAATAGTGGCTACAAGTAGGCAAGCAACCATTTTCTGAAGGCAGCCACCCAAGTAAACTGATTCTTGAATGAAAGTATGTAATACAGGCAAGCCTGCTCTGCTAATACTTCTTTTACAGCATGAGATAGCATGATTTCTTTAAAGAGACTGGGGACTGGCAAGATGGCTCAGCATTTCAAAGTGCTTGCTTGTAATGACAGACATTTATCACTTCCATACACATTAGGCATTAGACCACCCTAAATATAAAAATATATGCCAGATCCTAAAGAACTTATAAGGCATTTTCCTCCTGTAATTCAAAATGAATTTATGAGAACTACAGGTCATTTAATACAGCACTCTTGGAGCTGCTGATTCCAAACCTAGGCCTTAGCAGACCTGGCAGGTGTCAAGACAGGCCATCTCTTCTTTTCACCTCTCCTTATCCACTCAGCAGAACTCAGCTTTACCTCTGTGCCAGCTGAGAAGGAAGACCTCTAGAAAAGGCTAACAGTATAGAGTACCTTGTTGGTTGTACTGAAGCACTGACTAGTACCCATGTCTCTTGTGCAGAATAGTGCTCATAAACAACTGTGCCCACAGGCTGTGGGCCTGACAGGCCACCCTGCTTGTTACAGACAGGCCAGGCAACTGCGTACCATGACGGAGAAATACAAATCAAAGAGCACACACAGTACTGAAGTACATGTCAGTATCCTGGGGATCATTTGGTGCACACTTCAGCTGGCAGGGTCCCAGTATCTGAATGGCTTTATTATTTAAGACAACTCATTTCATATTACAGAGTAGCAAGAAAATATACTGAAGTGTTACCAACCCATTTAACTCTACAGGCCAACAGTTCTTGTTAGACATGGAACTGGTTATACCATAGGTTTTAGACATATGAGAAGAAAATATAAGTTCTATATTATAGAATTAAGAGAAATATATGCCCCACCACAGGTTTCAGACATGTAAGAAGAAAATGTAAGTTCTATACTCATAGAATTAAGAGAATTATCCCAAAATGCTTACTGTTGCTATTGCTTGATTATGGGTTTTCTCGTTTTCCCTAATAAACAGATGCTACCTAAAGAATGTTCTCAAAGAGGAGGAAAACTAAACCAAAAGACAATGAATATAAACAAGAAAAAATAAGGTCTACACATTCCCAGCATCCAGAAAGAACCCCTAGAGTTGGCTACCAACCTTTCAAATATTATATAAGTTTTTTTTTTTTTTTTTCAATAAAAAAGGATCACACACAATATATGTATTTTCTCCCTTTCTTTTCTTTTTGGTTTTTCAAGGTAGGATCTCGCTGTAGCTCAAGCAGACCTAGAATTCACTCTGTAGTCTCAGGGTGGCCTCAAACTTACAACAATCCTCCTACCTCTGCTTCTCGAGTGCTGGGATTAAAGGCATACAACACCATGCCTGGCTTTTTTTTTTCCCGGTAGGGTCTCACTCTAGCCCAGACTGACCTGGAACTCACTCTGTAGCCCAGGCTGGCCTTGAACTCAGCTATTATTCTACATCTCAGCCTTCTCAGTGCTAGGATTGCAGGCATGAGCCACCACACCTGGATGCACATACTATGTTACAGTGCTCTTCTGTGGTATGTTTCACTGGCTCTTTTCTTGCAACAGACATGCAATAAGCAGTTAACATGGCACTTCACTGAGTGCATGCACCATCATTCGCCAAACCAATCGCCACAACCAAACAGGTCTGGAGAACTCAGGTAAATAACCTGTGGGATCAATCTGGCTGACCTTCCTTTTTCTCCTTAGTAACCACTGAAGAATGAACAGGGGAAGGGGAGTAAAGGAAGGCAGGATATGCATGGTTTGAGGAAGAGATCAGTCAAAGCCTTCCAAAGGTAGTCTGGCTACATGTGGATGACCACATGCAACTGTCACTATCTTCATTCTTGGAGAAGCTCCTGGGCTGCCTGAGGCACTCCTTTCTGCCACAGTAGAAGCACATACCTGGTAACTTGGACTGTCGCTCTCCTTCCACTGAGAGCAGCTCCGGGGTCTTGATTAGGGACTTAACCCCAGGATTTTGATTGATCATATAAAATGGACAAAGCACACCATCTGTTGAAAGTAACAGAAGAACTGGAGCAGGAGGAAGAGTCTTTTCATCGTCTGTCAAAAGAGAAAACAAGGGCAGTAGAAGAGTCAAGTCAATCTACAGGCCTGGGCCCGGAAGGGAAAGACTGCCCTACACAAGAAGAGGTCTTGAGGGAATCCTCTCAATAGGGTTGGCGTCCATGTTCTCTGATTCAGATCTGCATAGGCTTTCATGTAGCAGTCACTTAATGAGAACTTCTCTCATTATCAGATCACCACTGTCCTGCTGGGCCCTGTGGGACAACCCAGCAGCCTTGCAATCCCCTAGGCTCAAAGCATTCAGAAGGAGGTTCTGCACTTCCCTGACAAGATAGGGCTTCTCTCCCACTGCTGGCTCTTCCTAAATGGTGTTAAGGGCTGGTGAGTTAGCCATGCTGCCCAATATACCACAGCTTTCGGCTTCAACTGTTCAGAAGCATCTGGATCTGAACAAAAAGCCTCTGTCCTCACTGAACTCAGCACGCACTGCCAGTCTTCAGAGGTCCCCTTCCCTGACTTACCATGACACCTTGTAATACGGTTCCAAGGAACCTCTTTGGCCCATCTGCAGATAAAACATTTTGATTCTGTTTTACTGTCTTCAGCCTTCTAAGTAGGTAGACTTAGGGGCTTCATTGTAGAAATCACTGGTGGTTGTGACAGCCATTCATGTGTGTGTGTGCTATGTTATTTGTCAACTACATGGCAGTGGGAAACCCTCTTATTCCTTTTAACACTATCCATCAAATGTCACTGCATCTCTACCATTTGTCATGCAATAGGACACTCGGCCTGTATTTAAAGGGCCAAGAGTAAATGCCTTTTTTGTTAAAGATGTCTATAGAGTTGGCAGCTAATGCTGAGATTTGTCAAATAGCCCTTTCAAAATACTTATGAAATATCCAAAAAAATAAATTGATCTACCTAATTTTTATTGATTAAAAAAAAGATAGGGCTTCTCCAGGAAATGTTGGGTTTAGTATAAAAATGACAACACTGCTCTTTGAAACACACACCTAGGAACTAGGAGATGGCTCAGGGGTTAAAGGTACTTGCTTGAATTACACACATAGCCAGACACAGAAAGACAAGTCAAACTACTTCATATTCATCTATATGGGAAATGTATAAGAGAATCAGGGTACAGAAGCTCTTGAGATCAAATATACCTGACCAGAGAAAGGACAGGCGCTCTGGTGACTGACTGGGACAGCTCTCTAAAGTGAAGCACCAGTGGGCAAAAGTTCTTCTGTTACCCTTTCAAATCAGTGCTGCTAACCCTCACAGGAGAAGGGCATATGTACAGGGCCTAGGAAGAATCTATGGCCTTGGATTCTCTACATTTTTATCCATGCTTTAACTAAGCAATGGGGTGCAGTACCAGCTTAGGGTCTCATTCCCTTAGTAAGCCTTACTCCCTTACCAATGTTATCTATTCAACCTGACTCTACAGAATGTGGGGACACACACCCATGTTCAGCTGTGGTTTCATCAATGAATACCCATCCAAATTAGCACAAATTAGCACAGTGATACTCACTGCATCACTCTTCAGGAGAGATGTGCTGTCCTGAGTTAAGTTCCTAGCAGAGTAGACTTTCGTGAACATGTCTAACTGGTCCCTCAGTTTTCACAATTATGAGCAAGGCTACCTCTGCAGGAAACAACATGCAACACTCACTGATGGCAACTTCTATTTGATTGGTACAATCGATGGCAACCCCCATCGGCAAAGAGTCATCACTCTTGTCTGTCACAGGCAGTTCAGCTCGACTAGAATCCTCCAATAGCCAAGATTCCCAATTTATCTGGACAAGAAAGGGGGAGAAAAAAAAAGGTAAGACAGAAAGAAAAATGTATGCTGTCTAGAGCCAAAACTGTGCATTGGTTTCTCCCAGCATTGTTCAAAGGAGAGAAGAGTAAGGATGCTTCAGTGGGTTTAGCTTTGTATTGCTGGGAGGCTCTATTACCTAGGGACATAGGTCAAAAAGCCATGAGTATTTCAGCACACAAATGATTAACTTTCCAAATCAACTTCTCCACCTGCTCCTGATGTATAAAACCTGCCTTGTGAATAAGGACTATATCAACACTTCCTGAGGCATCTTCCACCACAGCTATGTAATTCCTGAGGGGATGGGAAAGGAGCCCAATAGCCACATTAAACACTAAGCCCTATGCTCACTTGTCCAACAGACAGGAAGTAACCTCAGGTCCTGGCTTCCTCATACCTCAAACTGGCAATCTTGCTGCTTACATTCCATGAGAAATTTTACATCTTTCCAGGCACTCCCCTCTCACCTGAATTTTCTCGGCTGGGTTCTGTTCCTTCCAACAAATGATTATTGAGTTTTATATTTTATTTATTCATGAAAGGAGAAGGGGGGGTTAATGGTCATGCCAGAGCCTCTAGGCATTGCAAATGAACTCCAGACACATGCACCACCTTGTGTATCTGGCTTTTCATGGGTACTGGGAAATCGAACCTTGCTTGGTCCTTAGACTTCTCAGGCAAGCACCTTAACAGTTAAGCTATCTCTCCAACCCAACTCCTGAGTTTTAAAGTCCACTAACATTTTGTCTAGCTTTGTCTTTGCAGCTAGGCAGTAAGAATCCGAAAGGAATAGTGCACAAGTAACCAGGGAAGAAAAACAGAAGCTATTGAGGCAAGGAAAAACATATATTCATACTATGGGATTCAGCCAAGAAGTATGGCATACTCACATAAGCATAAACCATGCCAATTTTACCTTTTAAAGACAACCTACAAGACAAAGAAGACAGCAGCAGTCTGGGTACCAAAAACAGGGGACAGAGAGGCTAGCAACTGAGAAGACACTAGAGTAAAGGGGAGGTAGGAAGATCAATCAAGAGACATCAATGAAATGAAGGCAAAAGATGTCACATACCCCCTGAACTTAACAAGGTAACAAATAGAAGAAATCAGTATCATACCACTACAGAAAGGAAGGAGCATGGAACCAGCTAGGAGCTAGGGCCTCTGCCATTGTCAAGAGGCCTAGGATCAATTATCACTAGTAATGAAGCAGATTATCCTTTTTTCTTTTCTTTTTCTTGAGGAAAGCCCGACAGACTGGCCTTTTGTTGTTGTTGTTGTACTGAGAGAGAGAATTGACACACCAGGGTTTCCAATCACTGCAATTAACTCCAGATGCATGCACCCCCTTGTGTGCATGTGCAACATTTCACACTTGTGCCACTGTGCATCTGGCTTACATGGGACCAGGAGAGTCGAACACAAGTCCTCAGACTTCACAGGCCAAGTGCCTTAACCGCTAAGCCATCTCTCCATCCCAATTATCCTTTTTTCATAAGAAAGTTTCCAAGTTCAAAATGGTCTCCTCCATGTCTAGAGCATGACGACAGGCAGGGTGGAACTTTTCTTTAGTAAAGTCCTTCTCTACTCTTAGACTTGTTTTTGTTTGTTTGTTTGTTTGGTTTTTTTGGTTTTTTGAGGTAGGGTTTCACTCTAGCCCAGGCTGACCTGGAATTCACTATGGAGTCTCAGGATGGCCTCGAACTCACAGCAATTCTCCTACCTCTGCCTCCCAAGTTCTGGGATTAAAGGTATGCGCCACCATGCCCAGCTCTGACTTTTTTTTTTTTTTTTTTTTTTTTTTTGGTTTTTCGAGGTAGGGTCTCACCCTGGTCCAGGCTGACCTGGAATTAACTATGTAGTCTCAGGGTGGCCTTGAACTCATGGTGATCCTCCTACCTCTGCCTCCCGAGTGCTGGGATTAAAGACGTGCGCCACCACGCCCGGCTCCCAGCTCTGACTTCTTAAGTGTGTATATAAATTATTTTGATAAAAAGGGGAAGCAAAAGACCACTTTTGTTTCAACATATAATACAAGTATCTACTAGAAGCTGTTACTGAGGTCAGTCTAAGACAAATTTAGACCAGCAAATGAGACTGCTGCCCTCTGGCCATATGCCTCATGGGGGCCATGGGCCACCTAACCACCCAGAGCATGATGTACAAATGCCGAGCAGGTGAGCAGGCAGAATATCTGTGCACAAGAAGGGCAGCCATTGTTTCTCACTGACAAGAGCACATAGAACACACACAACATTAAGTGACAGGAAAGGGCAGCTTACCTGATCACTCTGTCGGGCAAGGATGCTAACTTCCGTGGAAGCTGCAGATGCCGCCAGCACCAAGTCCCTTGAGAAGAAAAGCAGAAGGCTGTAACATCAAGCCTGTCATCACCTGTGGCCCGACTGGATCTAAGGGGTCCATATGTAAGGATTTCCTCCACACATATAAGGGAGGGTAAAGTGTCTGATCGGGCTGCTAGTTGATCATTTTAGCTCCCAGAGAAAACCCTGGGAAACCCACCCACAGTTTGCCACTTGAGGACAAAGGAGACGTGCCAGAATCAAGCCAGAGTTCCCAACAAGGGAGGGAACCTGCTCAAAGATAATCCTTGACTAGGTTCTTTACATTTTCAAACCAAGTGTGGTGGCTGATACCTATAATTCCACCACATGGGAGGCTGAGGCAAGAGGATCACAATGAGTTTGAGGTCAGCCTGGGCTACCTAGTGACACTGTTGTCTCAAAAAACCAACAAGCCAGGCATGCAGCACATGTCTTTAATCCCAGCACTCAGAAGGCAGAGGCAGCAGGATCGTCATGAGTTCGAGACCACTCTGAGACTGCACAGTGAATTCCAGATCAGCTTTTCTATAGAGAGACACTACCTCAAAAAAATAATTTTTTTTTAAAATCCGAAAACAAATAAGACAGGTGTAGTGGTATATGCTTTTAATCCCAGCCCCTAAAAGGCAGAGATAGGAAGATTGCCATGAGACTGAAGCCACCCTGAGGATACATAGTTAATTACAGGTCAGCATGGGCTACAACGAGACCCTACCTTTACAAAAAATCAGAATTTTCATTAAGTCATCACTGTGATTATTGAGAACACCAAATTTTGTAATTAGTACATATTCAACCTGAATACCCCAAGAATGGGGAAATAGTAGTAGTGGCCAGAAAGACACTATTAAGCATCAGTTGAAAATGCATTCTGGCCGGGTGTGGTGGCGCACGCCTTTAATCCCAGCACTCAGGAGGCAGAGGTAGGAGAATCGCTGTGAATTCAAGGCCACTCTGAGACTACATAGTGGTCAGCCTGGGCTAGAGTGAGAACCTACCTCGAATGCCCCCCCCCACACACACACTTAAAAGCATTCAGTACATTTTAGTCTGCACTTTCCCTAACACAGACAACTTCCTACTGGAACACCATGACTGAGATATGGCCTGACAGTGCCAAGAATACCCCTCTGCTCACCACTCCTCAATGTAACTGAGGTAGTAATGATGCTGTCTCTCTGTGCAGCTGCCATAGCAGGGCTCCATGAAGTTCACAAATATCTCTGGGTGCTTTTCTTCTTTTTTCTATAGTCAACAAAGTAAGAAAAAAAAATCTAGTTACAATTTCTCTGGCATCCTACATAGCTAACAATCAATCTCAAAAGATAAAAACTACTCAAACTTTATAAGAAAATGTACTCAAAACCTATGCACACATATAGGGTTGTGATAAGAAACAGCAATTGAGTACAAGGAATAAAAGTGCTGGTCATCACCAAATGGAACTCAAACCTTGTTCTGTCACAGTCTACTCAATCTCTGCTACTCCATTTTCTCACCCTTGTAATGGACCCAGCCAGGCTCCTCAGTGTCCACTCTGAGTGCGAACTGAATAATGCTCCTACTACATCAAACGTAGGTACTCAGTAAATGCTTGTGGTAACAATGAGCTGTGAGTGACACTTCGGCATGTTTTCAAAAGCTTATTAAAATAAGTATGCATCAACCAAACACAGTGGAATATGTCTACAATCCCAGTACTTGGACACAGAGACAGGAAGATGAGGTGTTTGAGATCAGGGTGGGCCACATAGGGAATTAAAAGGCCAGCCTGAGCTGTACAGTGAGACACTGTCTCAAAAACCAAGGGCTGGCATTCGACATGTAGTTCAATGGGAGAAAGAGATACCACCAGTGAAGATACTCAACAGTGGACACTGCAAGTCTTATAATTGGCTAGCCAGGCCAAATGAGCCAACGGGTGCAATAGTGGCAGGTCTGTCATGGTGGAAACCAACTGGAGGCCCACTCCATGGGGGGGGGGGAACACATCCCTGATATTGAAAACTTAAAACAGGGGTAGTCATGAGCCCTAGGCATGTAACATATGCTGATGTCTGGGAAAATGTATATACTATGCTTATCAAACTGCCCAGTAAGCACTTCTCTTAATATTCATACCCTTATATTAATGCTACTCTCACTTTGGGTAGAGAATCTTCTCTTTTCAGATGGCAGTGACCTTGGGATGACTCAGAAGGTATCATAGTGCTGGAAAGAAGTGACTGGAGTACTGACTAACATCTCGATCACACCTTCCAAGGCTCAGGGTCGAATGTGGAAGAGGCAGCAGAAAGAATGTAAGAGCCAAAGGAAGGGTAGGACTCCTTACAACGTGCTCCCTCCAGACATAAAATGGCCTGGATATCTATGACCTCATAGTACCTGACACTACCTACACAAGACCATCATAATATGAGGAAAAGATCATGACATCAATATAAAAGAGAGACTGATTGAGATGGAGAGGGGATATGATAGAGAATGGAATTTCAAAGGGGAAAGTGGGGCATTACCATGGGCTAGTTTTTATAATCATGGAAAATGTCAATAAAAACTGAGGAAAAAAAAAAACACAAGGGCTGGGCTGGAGAGATGGCTCAGTGGCTAAAGGCACTTGCTTACAAAGCCTAACAGTCCGAGTTCAATTCCCCAGTACCCATGTAAAGTCAGATGCACATGCACCTGGAGTTGGTTTACAGCAATAGGAGGCCCTGGTGTGCCCATTCTCTCCCGCTTCCCACCCTCTCTCTCCAAGAGCTTGGGGTATATTTCAGCAACAGAGCACTTCGCTAGCATGCCCAAGACCCTGGGTCTGATCCCTAACACAGAAAAACAAGAAAGTATTTTTTGACCTATTTATACTAAAAAACTAAACATGTTAACTATACAAAACATACATAAAAGAATGTATCACAAAATTCTTTAAGACAGGAAAATTGAGACAACATAAGCACATAACAGTAAAGGAGTTAAATGAATTAATCTCCAATCTAAACCACTAAATAGATTGCATTCACTGACATACAAGGGGCCTTCCCATAAAACAAGGCAGGAAAACAGAGTACCTGTAACTCCCACTCTCCCACTTTTGTTCTTAGACATTTGTTGATGTATTTTAAGTTTTTTTGTTTATTTGTATTTATTTATTTGACAGTGACAGAGACACAGAGAGAGAGAGAGAAGAGAGAGAATGGGCGCATCAGGGCCTCCAGCCACTGCAAACGAACTCCAGACACGTGCGCCCCCTTGTGCATCTGGCTAACGTGGATCCTAGGAAATCGAGCCTCGAACTGGGGTCCTTCACAGGCAAGTGCTTAACTGCTAAGCCATTTCTCCAGCCCTGGATGCATTTTAAGACTGTGTGGCACGTACCTGTAATCCTAGCATTTACGAGGCTGAGGGAAAAGGATCAAGAGTTTGAAGACATATTGCTGCTCAATTTATAATAGCTGGGAAATGGAACCAGCCTAGATGTCCCTCAACAGATGAGTGGATAATGAAGATGTGGCACATTTATACAATGGAGTTCTACTCAGCGGTAAAGAAAGATGAAGTTATGAAATTTGCAGAAAAATGGGTGGACCTGGAAAGTATTATACTAAGTGAGGTAACCCAGGCCCAGAAAGCCAAGCGCCACATGTTCTCTCTCATATGTGGATCCTAGCTACAGACGACTGGGCTTCTGTGTGAGAATGAAAATACTTAGTAGCAGAGGCCAGTAAGTTAAAAAGGAGACATAAGGGGTAGAGAAAGAAAGGGAGGAGGATACTTAATAGGTTGATATTGTATATATGTAATTACAATGATTGTAATGGGGAGGTAATATGATGGAGAATGGAATTTCAAATGGGAAAGTGTGGGGGTGGGGAGGGAATTACCACGGGATATATTTTATAATCATGGAAAATGTTAATAAAAATTTAAAAAAAAAATAAATAAATAAATAAAGTGTTTCCTGAAAAAAAAAAAGAGTTTGAAGACAGCTTGGGCTATACAGTGAGATCCTATTCACCTATGTACCAGAAAAAAAAAGGGAAAAGGTAGAATCTGTATATTAAAATACCAAGTTATTTATGAATGACAGAATTAAAAAGTAAGGTTTTTCTCCTTTGTGTATGTAGAGGATGCATACGTATGTTCCCATAAGGTGCCCATGTACTTGCCTGTGGTGAGGTGCGCTTGCCTATGGTAGCCACAGTGAACATCTTTCACCCCATCACTCTTCCACCATTCTCATTTGAGCCAGTCTCTTATGATGCCAGTTGTTTTGCAAGCTCCACTGATTCTCAGGTCTTTGCTCCCCCTACAAGACTGAGGTTACAGGCATACAAGGCCACACCCAGCTATTCATGTGGGTCTTAGGTGTCTAACCCAAGTGGTCTCTCAGGCTCTTGGCCACTGAGCCATTAGCACAGCCTCAAGTGATTTTTCCTTTGTTTTTGTAATTATTTTTTAATGAGAAAAGGAGAACTGAGAAAGAGTGGTGGAATTGGCGTACCAGGGCCTCTAGCCACTGCAATCAAACTCCAGACGTATATGCCACCTTGTGCATGAGTCACCTTGCACACTTGTGTCTGGCTTAGGTGAGATCTGGAGAGTCAAAAATGGGTCCTTAGGTTTTGCAGGCAAGCCTTAACTGCTAAGCCATCTCTCTAGCACAAAAGTAATTTTTTAAATGGATAGATGTATGTACATTGGTACATACATGTATAATTATTTTTTTCTTTTGGCACTGAGGACCAAACCCAGGGGCTTGTGCTTACTAGGCATGTACTCTTCCCACTGAGCTAAATCCCCAACCCTTTGGATAAATATTTCTACATCTACATATTTTTTCTGGAATTTGAAGGCTAATTCTGAAGCTGGGCATGGTGGCTAGGGTAGTTTGAATGCAAATATTTAGCCCCTACGGCCTGAGGTATTTCTGATTAAGATTAAGCTTCCTAATTAAGTCTCCAGCAGCAGAGACCTGCTGAAAGAGACATGTCTCTGGGGCTGGATCCTGGGTCCAGCCCTCAGGTGTACAGCCAGCTAGCTTGAAGTCAGGCTGTATGTGCTTGCTGGTGTTGGCAGAGGTCTCTCTCCATTGTGGATGTATGCTAAAGTGAGCCTGCTTCTTCCACCATGAAGCTCCCCTCGAAACTGTAAGTCTGAATGAACCCTTTCCTCCCATCAGCTGCTTTTGCTTGGGTGTTTGTCCCAGCAAGGAGAAGGTAACTGCAACAGTAGCTCACGTCTGTAATTCCAGTACTCAGGAGGGTGAGACAGGAAGATCATAAAGTTCAAAGATAACCAAGACAACATAGTGAGTTCTAGGCCAGTCTGGGCTAGAATGAAATACTACATCAAATAAAACAGTTACTCTGATTTGGAAAATAGCAGTTCTGACTCATTTGCTTCTTAAAATAACATTATCTGTTAGTAATGACTCTAGATATTTTATTACCATTCTTCCCCTATCTTCCAAATGACTCACTTCTTCATTTCAGTTGGTTCTCTGCTCAAATAGAGGCCCTCAGAGAGGCCTTCATCTCCAATGGCACTCTTGTCACCACCCATCCTGTTCACTCTTTCTCTCCATCACCTCAATCACTTCATGACCCCATGGTTATCATCAACTACCATATTCATCAGTGTGTGGGATCTAGAAAAACAAAGACTTTGACTTGAATGGACACCTCTGCTTTAAAGAAGTGCCTAACACAAGATGCAGTTCATAAATATCTGACGAGGAATTTTGCTTTTTTTAAAAAAATTTTATGGAGACAGGGTCTCCCTCTAGCCCAGGCTGACCTAGAACACGCTCTGTAGTTCCAGGCTGGCCTCAAACTCACAGCAATCCTTTTACCTCTGCCTCCCAAGTACAAGGATTAAAGGCGTGTGCCACCATGCCCAGCTCTAATAAATAATTTTTTTAATCTTTTTATTATTTATTTAAGAGAGAGAAAGAGGCAGATAGAGAGAGAATGGGCACACACACCAGGGTCTCCCACCACTACAAATGACTCATGAGTCACCCTGTGCATCTCACTTTACGTGGGTATAGGGAATCAAACCTAGATCCTTAGGCTTCGCAGGCAAGAGCCTTAACCGCTAAGCCATCTCTCCAGTCCTGTGATAATTTTAAAGCTCAAAATACTTATTTCCTTTCCTAATTTAAAAAATATTGTTATTTATTTGAGAGCAGAAAGAGAGAGTGCATACGTATAGGTGCATTAGAGCTTCTTGCTACTGCAAACCAACTATAGATACATGCATGACTTTGTGCACCTGGCTTTCTATGGGTACTAGAGAAACCTGGGCCAGCAGGCTCTACAAACAAGTGCCTATAATTGCTGAGCCATCTCCTCAGCCTCATTTTTTAAAAAATTTTTTAAAAGACTTATTAATTTATTTGAGAGCAAGAGAGAGAGAGACAGAGACAGAGAGACAGAGAACGGGCACACCAGGGCCTCCAAGCCACTGCAAACAAACTCCAGACACGTGTGCTCCCTTGTACATCTGTCTAATGTGGGTTCTGGGGAATCGAGCCTCGAATCAGGGTCCTTAGGCTTCACAGGCAAGCGCTTAACCACTAAGCCATCTCTCCAGCCCAGTTTTTTTTTTTAATCAGTTTGACCAAGACTCATAGTTTACAGCTTAATACAAGTTTTACAGACTTTTTTAACCTCATAAGCAAACATCTTGACGGTGCTCTAAATGGTCACCATGTTGGTCCCAGTTCCATGGTGCAAATTGAAACCTTACCCCTGAATATGCATCATCACAGCCAGTAAGGAAAAGATCCTAATCTTAAGCCTAACCTTAACTTTATTAGCAGATCTGTCTAATTCTCAAAAACCAAAGACCCTCCGTTCACATGCATACCGGTAATAGTGCCATCACCACATCTGGAGATGTCTCCAACGTCCCATCTGCAGCAGCATACACGATGGTGAAGACATAGGTACCAATCCACAGCACGTCAAGAACTGAAAGACGCACACAGGTCCTAATCAGTAAGCAATCAAACCTCAAGCAAATACAGCAAAATGCATCACTTTTGGAATAGCCACTCTATGCTGTGAAATTTTAATACTATGGGTTAAAAAATAAAATAAAATCTAAGTACTGAAGCTTTCATAAAGATCTAGACTTAAGACTAAGTATTCACAGATACAAATACCTCAATAAGGCAATTTCTTAAAAGGAGTAGCTTTGCTACTGGATTATAAACAGGGGAAACAGTTCTGATTAAATTTAAGATCCTTTCAAATCATTACACTGATATAATCAATGACATTATGCATGGGACCGGCACCAAAACTAAGCTGAGCAGATCAGGAGGCATGCATGTCACACCATCTAGATGGCTGCAATAGAGAAGACATCTCATTAGAGGTCAGCAAATTAGAAAAAGTTACCTCTGACAGGATGATCTGATTCATAAAATGGAGGACAAGGAATGACTTTTTTTTCCTGCAAAGTCTGAAAGAGATTTGAAAAAAGTGTGAAGTGAAACAATGCCTAAATCAATGCAACCTATCTGGAGACTAGTGAGTGTTCCATCTCTCTCTCTGAGCAAAGAGAACACTGTCTGCTCCTTGGGCCCTATCCCAGAGAATTGCTCATATGAGCCTCTTCTGACCAGGTAATAACAATGTTCAATACAATAGGATTCATAGTAGCAAAGTGCTGATACTAACACTGGTGACTGTCAGTGACAATAACTGTGGCACGTCGACACAGTGGACAAGAGATAAAGTAGCTGTATGTGCAATGAATTGGGGAAAAGACCTCAAACTGTTGTGTTATTTTTCTTAAGGCAGACAGCAGAACAAGAAAAGTAAATAAAAAGCATTATCTTTGTTAATGCCTCCCAAGATTACCAAATTTCACACAGCTTTTGGCAACAACCATAAAGAAACAAGGTGAGTATAAGTACACATCTTAGTACATTACTCAAGTGGTGAGGCCATCTTAAAATATTTTTTTTAATGTAACAGACAACATAAGAAACAGACTTAATCTTGGGACTATACCACCACATTTTCCAGCCAGCCAGAGCCCAGAGAGCAGTGTGGACAAAGAACACACAGCACATCCTGGGTATCTCCTATGAGCATGCCTTCATGTCCAGGCTGAGAGAGAGACATGTGTGGGTTCTCTGCGTGTCCCTCACACTGAAGAGGATTTGTGAGTACTTTCTCAAGAACATCACAGGAAAAGGACAAGCAAGCATGTGCAACAACTGCCACATCTGCTTTCTCTGCTGTCCTCAAGTACAGGAAGTGAACCTTTACCATGGACTCAGTTAAATTAGGCCTTTAACTAGAATCTGCATTACAGTAGGGGTTTTTCACTCATCCCTTCCCCCTTAATCTTGATTTTTTTAATGGAACAGATTAGAAATATGAAGTTGAGGAAATATTGCATAGAGTATGCTCACATTTGCCTTTGAGGGCAAACCAAAAATAATGCATGTACCACACAGATTCTTTGTAGAAGTGTCCATAAATGTGCCTCGGTAAGGAAGCACAAGGGATAAAGGGAGAGTTCCTTCTTTTTTTCATTCACTCACAGATTTGTTACAAGTGTGAGTATGGGCGTGCGAGGGCCTTCAGCCCCTGTAAATGAACTCCAGTTACATGGGACACTCTGTGCACCAGGCTTTACATGGAGACTGAAGAAATGAACCCAGGCCACCAGACTTTGCAAACAAGCACCATTAACCACTGAGGCATATCTCCAGTCAATAAAATTTCCTTTTTTGTAGTGCTAGGGATCAAACCCAAGGCCCCATGCATGCTAGATAAGCACTGTAACAGTGAGCTATATCCACAGCCATAAATTATTATTATTATCATTATCATTATTATTATTATTATTATTGCTTTTCCAATGTAGGGTCTCACTCTGGCCCAGGCTGACCTGGAATTCACTATGTAGTCTCAGGGTGGCCTCAAACTCACAGCAATCCTCCTACCTCTGCCTCCCGAGTGCTGGGATTAAAGGTGGGCGCCACCATGCCTGTCTAGCTTTTCTATTTAAGTTACCTACTGTGTGGGAGATGCTTTGGTACCATTTTTGTTACTTTTTTTCCTACTAAAAAGCAATTTATTGGGGGGGGGGCTGAAGCCCAACACAGTAACTTACAGGAAGATACTGGACCACAGTTCCGTTCTGTTTTCCTGCTGCCAGCTGCTTTCCTTTGGGACTCCAGCACACTGGAAAGAGAAAGGTGCCAGTGAAAATCTGAAGAGTATGCCACTAAGACCTACCACAGCCAGCTACATCACCAACACTTACCCTTCCTGTCAGTCTGCAGGAGGCCATATGATCACCCCCCCCACCAAACCAGCAAAGAGAAAAGCACAGCTGCTTTAATGATATGAGTCTATTACGACTTGCCACTGGACCACCCAACTGAAAGGTATTCATGCTTTTTCAAGAGTACTGCCCAGAAAATACTAAACTCAGGAAATTATAGTCTTTAGATGAAACAAGGAGATAGGAAAAGGTGTTCAAATATCAAGAAATCAATCTCTTGTTCTGTTTGTTATTTCTAATTCTTTTCCCATGGAAGTAAAATGACTTCCAGAGGGTAACTCTTAGATTCAGAAAATTTTTTCTCAAAAGCACAATTCTAAATCAGCATTATCAAAATTCTTTGGTCTCCCAATAACCCAAGCACATTCAAATGAATTCATGCTTGCTGTTTGGCTTCAAGGACATTAACTACGGAAACAGAGAAGACTTTCCATTGCTAGCTGCCCTTCAGGTCCACTTATACTTCCAGATACTAGTTTGTTTGTTTTGTTTCATTTTTTTTTGAGGTAGGATCTCACTCTAGCCCAGGCTGACGTGGAATTCCCTATGTAGTCTCAGGATGGCCTCAAACTCATGGCGATCCTCCTACCTCTGCCTCCCCTGTGCTAGGATTAAAGGCGTGCTCCACCACGCCCAGCTCCAGATACTAATTGTTAAATAGATTCCTATTACTGTGTATATTGCTAGGAGAAAGCCTTGGTTACCCACCACATGTCACTGCTGCTGAGGGAGGAAGAGTGGCATGCACTTTTACTGCTTCTGTAACATGCAGGACAGTAATACTGCCATCAGCCAGACAAACTGCCACCATGGTAGACACAGCAGGGTTCCACTTCATATCAATCACCTTGCCTCCAGTGTCCTTCAAGAGCTTGTGATGGGCAAATGGGCACTTTGGCTGTTTAGCCTTTGAAAATAAATGCACAAAATCAAAATAAATTAATAAATTAATGAACACAGAGGCAACTACTGAATATGCAAGTTTTCTTAAATGATAGTCCACATTTCCCCATAACCAAGAAATAAAATAGATTTGGCTCAACATTGCACTTTTTTGGTTCTACTACCCTCAGAAGGATTGCTGCAGAGATGCAAATGCAAAGTCATCAATAGACAGCAGCTGTAACACTCAACCTTGGTTCTACCTCTTAGCATGCTGGGACCTTGGACAGTTACTTGGTGGAGAATATTGCAAGGCATTGGCTTGTTTGTTTTATTTTCTTGAGACAGTCTTGTCTAAGAAGGCTGGCTTGGCCTCAAGGTCACCACTGTCTTCCTGCCTCATCCTCCAGAGTGCTAAGGATTGCAAGTATGTGCCACCATGCCTAGTTTGTGTTACTTAAACTCTTTAAAATCTTTTTTTCAAGGGCTGGAGAGATGAGTCAGTGGCTAAAGATGCTTGCTTGCAAAGCCTGCAGCCTTCGTTCAATGTTGTAGTACTCATGTCAAACTAGATGCAGAAGTGGCACCTGTATATGGTCCAAGAACCTTAAGTTACAAAGCCTCTATGGTTGGTTGACTAGTATGTAAATGAGAAATTTTAACACCTTGGAGCAAGGAGTATAATAAAATAATTTATTTAAATTCCTTCTATCTTTTTTTGTTGTTTTCAAGTTAGGGTTTCACTCTAGCCCAGGCTGACCTAGAAATCACTCTGTAGTCCCAGGCTGGCCTCAAACTCACAGTGATCCTCCTACCTTTGCCTCCCAAGTACTAGGATTAAAGGTGTGCAACACCATGCCTGGCTAAAATTCCTATCTTATAGACATTTAACTTTATAGGCAAGCAGTTTTTTGTGTGTGTGTTCCATATTTTAATCTAGAAAAAAGGGAATTCCTGTGAAGAAATGTCCTTAGGTTCCCATGTTGGCAATACAGTTTACAATAGCTTACCTCATTTGAGAATGTCCGAACATCATAAAAAGCGATGACGGAGCCATCACTGGACGTCATGCACATAGAAAGTGTGAGGTTATCACAGCTTAGGGCCAGGTGACATATGGGGAATTTCACAGGAACAACCAAGCTTTGGACTTTATCAACTATGAAGCCACAAAAGGAAAAGAAGAAAACAGCATGTTCTAAGCAAGCAGCCATAATCTCTTTATGCCCAAGTTAATATGAAATAATTTTTGCATCTATATAAATATATACCCCGATACCTACCTATGCAGAGTAATCTTAACTTCCCCAATGACACATTACATATCTCAGGGACAATTCCCTAGTCGAACTGTGGCTGTTACCCTTGCTGAAAATGCTTTTGCTACAATGCCCCAAATAGTACATGTTCTCATTTGTTTGGAAGGTACTACTGTGCCAACTAACAACTACTATAACAAAACCCTTCTCCTAGAGAGCCAGGGCTTAAATTCAACATAGCAAAAAGAACAACCTGGCACAGTACAAGCTCTTCTTTCCTCTAACTCATTCAAGCAGAAATACATGTCAGAGGAAGTCTCTACAAGGGCTTCTGGCACTCTACCTGGAACTCAGTCACTTTAAGGGGCAATCTTAGGTTCAAAAGCTGTTTTTATTTAATGTTAGAACAATGCCTTGGGGCTTAAGGCATGCCACCGTGGCCCTCTCTTAGCAACACCACATAAATTGAGGAACATACCTATTTTATTGGGATCATCTCCAGGTTTATTTTGAATAAGAAGGTTTTTAGTAGGAAAAACTTGCAACCCATTGGTTCCACCAGCAAAGACGAGGCCATACTTGTTGGATATGGCAAGCAGACTGGAGCGTTCCTTGGGCAACTCCTCAGGGGAATCAAAGAGTCTCACCTTCTTCAGCGCTCTAAACTGAAAATCCTGTTTAGGAGGATCAATATTATAAATATTAAGATCAATTTGGGGAAAGGAAGAAACTACATCACAGACCCAGCTTAAATATAACAAAAATATACTTATTCCCCTAAGGCCAATTGTCTGGTTTTAGACTCTCTGTATTTAAGGTGGTACATGACATAATGCTCATTAACTTTTTTACAGTAGTGTTTATTGTATAAAAATTTTTTTAAAGCAGGATGTGGTGATGCACGCCTTTAATCCCAACACTCGGGAGGTAGAAGGATCACTGTGAGTTCGATGCCAGCCTGAGACTACATAGTGAATTCCAGGTCAGCCTGGGCCAGAGTAAGACACTACCTAGAAAAAAAAAAAAGAGTTGGTCATGCTGCTACAGCACTTGGGAGAGAGGTAGGAGGGTTTAAGGCTAGCCTGGGGCTACAAAAAGAATTCCAGTGCCTGTGCTAGAGTAAGACCCTACTTTGAAAAATCAAAAGTAACAACAACAAAAAGGGGGGGGGGGGTATGGAGAGATGGCTTAGCAGTTAAGGTGCTTGCCTCTGAAGCACAAGGACCAGGTTCAATTCCCTAGTGCCTATAGAAACCACAGGCACAAGGTAGTGCACGAATCCAGAGTTTATAATGGCTAGAGGTCCTGGTGTGCCCATATTCTCTCTCTCAAACTGGGCATGGTGGCACACGCCTTTAATCCCAGCACTCATGAGGCAAAGGTAGTTGGATCGCTGAAAGTTCAAGGCCACCCTGAGACTGTTGAGTGAATTCCAGGTCAGCCTGGACTAGAGTGAAACCCTACCTTGAAAAACCAAAAACAAAAACCCTAAAGCCATAATCAGAAACTGGGATGGGGTAGCGCACGCCTTTAATCCCAGCGCTTAGGAGGCAAAGGTAGGAGGATTGCTGAGAGTTCAAGGCCACCCTGAGAGTACATAGCGAATTCCAGGTCAGCCTGGGCTAAAGTGAGACCCTATCTTGAAAAACAACAACAACAAAAAATTGTAATCAAAAGTTGTTTTCAAGCGGGGCGTGGTGGCACATGCCTTTAATCCCAGCACTCGGGAGGCAGAAGTAGAAGCATCACCATGAGTTCAAGGCCACCGTACATAGTCAATTCCAGGTCAGCCTGGGCCAGAGTGAGACCCTATCTCAAAAAACAAAACAAAACAAAAAAAAAGTTGTTTTCTTTTTTTTTCGAAATAGGGTCTCACCCAAGTGCTGGAACTAAAGGCATGTGCCACCATGCCTGGCAGAAGTTGCATCTTTATAATTCATCAAAATGTTGCAGAAAAGTGAGACCCTGCTTCAAAAAAAAAGTGCTTGCTTCGGCAGCCATATATTAAACTTGGAACAATACTGAGAAGATTAGCATGGCCCCTGCACAAGAATGAAATGCAAATTTGTGAAGTGTTCCATATTAAAAAAAAATACGTAAGAACTAAATAGAGAGTTCTCAAAAGAAGAAATACGAATGGCATATAAGCATCTAAAAAAACGTTCTACGTCACTAGTCATCCGGGAAATGCAGATTAAAACTACATTTAGATTCCATCTCACTCCTATCAGATTGGCTACCATCATGAAAACAAATGACCATAAATGCTGGCGAGGATGTGGAAAGAGGAATCCTACACTGTTGGTGGGAATGCAATCTGACCCAGCCATTGTGAAAATCAGTGTGGAGGTTCCTAAGACAGCTAAAAATTCCTAAAAATTTATTCATAATAGCTGGGAAATGGAACCAGCCTAGATGTCCCTCAACTGATAAATGGATAATGAAGATATGGCACATTTATACAATGGAGTTCTACTCAGCGGTAAAGAAAAATAAAGTTATGAAATTTGCAGGAAAATGGATGGATCTGGAAAGGATTATACTAAGTGAGGTAACCCAGGCCCAGAAAACCAAGCGTCGCATGTTCTCTCTCATATGTGGATCCTAGCTACAGATGACTGGGCTTCTGTGTGAGAAGAAAAAAAACTCAGTAGCAGAGGCAAGTAAGCTAGAAAAGAGATAGAAAGGGAAGAGAAAGGAAGGGAAGGGGGTACTTAATAGGATGTTATTCTATATATGTAAGTAGAAGAATAGATTAATGGGGGTGAAAAATTATTACACTTGTGGGGGTGAAAAGGCCCAAAGTGAGGTCAGGGGAAGATTGAATAAAGGAAAGGTAGAGGGAGGGCTACTCAAAATCTAAGAAAATATAAATAAATCATATAGAATCCTACCTTTTTGGACAATGGTACACTTAGGAGCCATAGATTGTTGCTAGAAAATTTTCAGTGCCAGGGATGGGATACCTTCCAGTGAGTTGTTGGCCAGGGAGGTCCCTGATGACTCCAAAACATTATAGGCCATTGCCAAGGCCCTTGGTTTCCCACCAGAAATAGATGGTAAGACCCTATTGCTGAAGACTCCACATACTTGGGCTGCAAGGCCACTGAGAAATCCTGCTGGAACTGAGCTGATAACCTCTTCCATGTAGACCAGCTGACAGAAAGCTGGAAGAAGCCATTCTGCATGCAGTTCAATGGGAAAGAGAAATTACCAGTGAAGATACTCATCAGTGGACACTGCAAGCCTTATAATTGGCCAACCAGGCCAAGTGAGCCAACGGGTGCAATAGTGGCACATCTGTTATGGGGGAAACCGACTGCCTTCTAATTGGACTGGAGGCCCGGCTCTAGGGGAAGTGAATACATCCCTGATATTGAAAACTTAAAACAGGGGTTGTCATGAGCCCTAGGGGTATAACATCTGCTGTTGTCTGGCCAAATGTATATACTATGCTTATCAAACTGCCCAGTAAGCACTTCTGCTAATGTTCACAACCTAATAGTAATGCTACTTTCATTTTTGGTTGAGAATCTTCTCTTTTCTGATGGCAATGACCTTGGGACAACTTAGAAGGTATCATGGTGATGGAAAGAAATTACCACAATGCTCAATACTGCAATATCTGTATCACACCTTCCAAGGCTCAGGGTCTAATGCGGAAGAGGTGGCGGAAAGAATGTAAGAGCCAAAGGAAGGGCAGGACTCCATACAACATGCTCCCTCCAGACACAAAATGGCCTGGATATCCATGGCCTCACAGACTACCTGCATAAGACCATCATAAGAGGAGGAAAATATCCAGACATCAAAAGTAAAAGAGAGACTGATTGAGATGGGAAAGAGGTATGATGGAGAGTGGAGTTTCAAAGGGGTAAGTGGGGAGAGGGAGGGTATCACGCTGGGGTATTTTTTATAATCATGGAAGTTGTTAATAAAAAAATTAAAAAATTTAAATAAATAAATAAAAAAATTTTAAAAAGAAAAATATATGGGCTGGAGAGATGGCTTAGCGGTTAAGCGCGTGCCTGTGAAGCCTAAGGACTCCGGTTCAAGGCTCGACTCCTCAGGACCCACATTAGCCAGATGAAAAGGGGGTACACGCATCTGGATTTCGTTTGCAGTGGCTGGAGGCCCTGGCATGCCCATACTCTCTCTCTCTCTCACTCTGTCTCTTTCTCTGTCAGTTTCTAATAAATAAACAACAACAAAAAAAAAACACGAAAAAATATATTTAAGGGCTAGAGAGATGGCTTAGCAGTTAAAGCATTTGCCTGCAAAGCCAAAGGACCCAGGTTCAACTCCCCAGGATCCACATAAGCCAGATGCACAAGGGAGCGCATGTGTCTGTAGTTTGTCTGTAGTGGCTGGAGGCCCTGGCACACCCATTCTCTCTCTTTCTCTGTGTGTGTGTCTTTCCCTCTCTCACAAAAATAAATAATTAATTAAAATAATTTTAAAAAACGGGTGTATTTAAGGTGGTACATGACATAATGCTCATTAATTTTTTTCATTAGTGTTTATTGTATAAAAAAATTTTAAAGAGAATTGGTCATGCTGGCACAGCATTGGGAGACAGATGTAAGAGGATCACCATGAGTTTGAGGCCACACTGAGACTACTGAGTGAATTCCAGGTTAGCTTGGGCTAGAGCAAGACCCTATCTCAAAAAAAAAAAAAAAGATATCTACAAGGCCTTCCTTGACTATTCCATCTTACACTGATCTTTCTTTTCTAAATTCCTAGTTATTTTTAATGTCTGAGTCACCACATGGCTACATTTTATTAATAGCCTTGTTCCGTTTCATGGCATTACACTGCCTCAAGACCTAGTGTAGGGTTTAGCAACCTACTGTTAATTATTGAAAGCATTATCCATCTGCACTCTTGAGTTCTAATTTCCACTGCAGTATTCAACAAATATATACTGAAACAACTACTGCAGAAAGATGACCAAACCCCAAGAATTGGCCTACTTGTATTATGTGTGAGCAAAACTATCTTAGTAAAAAAAAGAAAAATATGGTCAATTTCTTAGTGTTTAAGGTCCTTAGACCTAACAAAACCTAGTCCATGACGACAAGTGAAACACAAATCCAATACAAGCTACAAAAAGGCAAAGCATGGCTTGTCTATTCACTTCCATGGCCTCATCTCATAACACTCCACTTCCCTTATAAAAGTGTGCCACTGATGCCACCAACACTGCCAGCCCCACCTTTACCTATAACAGTTTTAGTTTCCTTCAATTTTCATGCTTCTTTGTGGCTTGGAGCTTTTAGACATGATTAGCATGGAAATGTTCCTTGACCTTCTGTCTGACCCCCCTCCCCCAGTCTCTTATGAACTTATCTGTTTTCAAAAGCAATGTTTAGTGTGTACTACCCTAAGAACATAGGTAACAGAGTTGAGAAGATGGCTTAGCAGTTGGAGGTGATTGCTTGTAAAACCTGCTGACTAGGGCATGACTCACCAGCATGCACATAAAGCCAGATGCACAACACTGTGCATGGGTCTGCAGTTCATCTGCAGCTGCAAGAGGCCCTGGTTCACCTTTGCTCACTTGCTCTCTCTTTCACACACACAAATAAACAAAAATATTTAAAGAAGGAAGTTGAGGGGGAAAAGTTGCAGAAGGTTACCTAATATATCTCACCATCTCTCCCCACCCGGCCACACACACACACACACATTAAGTCTAAACCTATCTTCAAGTCAAGATTTTAGTGAAAAGAATATGACAGCTGGGTGTGGTGGCACATACCTTTAATCCCAGCACTTGGGAAGCAGAAGTGGGAGGATCACCAAGAGTTCGAGGCCACCCTGAGACTACATACAGAATTCCAGGTTATCCAGGGCTACAGTGAGACCCTACCTCAAAAAACAAAAATAAATAAATAAATAAATAAATAAAGAAAGAAAGAAAGAAAGAAAGAAAGAAAGAAAGAAAGAAAGAGAATAGGACAGCTGTAAGAGAATTCCTTTTTGTACAGGAGTAGTGTTTCATAGAGAATCCCTAATACCACACCACCCATACACTAATTTCTTTGGATTCTGTGCTTAATACATATTTTCTAAAAGATCAACCAAAATATTCTTTCTTAAAAAATATTTATTGTGGGGGCTGGAGAGATGGTTTAGCAGTTAAGGCTTATGCCTAAGGACCTCCTGGTTTGATTCTCCAGGTCCCACATAAGCCAGATGCACAAGGTCTAGAGTTCATTTGTAGTGGCTAGAGGCCCTGGCGTGCCCATTCTCACTCTCTCTCCTTCTCTCTGTCTCTAATAAATAAAAAAATAAATAAAATCTTTAAAAAATTTAAATACACACACACTTATTTATTTATTTATTTATTTATTGTGGGCTGGAGAGATTGCTTAGTGGTTAAGGTATATGCCTACGAAGCCTAAGAACCCAGGTTCATTTCTCCAGGTACCATGTAAGCCAGAGGCACAAGGTGGCACATGTGTTGAGTTAGTCTATAGTGGCTGGAGGCCCTGGTGCACCCATTCTTACTCTTTTCTCTCCCTCTCTCTGTCTCAAATAAATAAGTTTAAATATATATACACACATATATGGGGGGAGGGAGGGAGATGGGGGGAAGGGGGGTAGACACACACACAGAGACAGAGAGGGCTGTTAAGATGGCTTAGCAGTTAAGTGCTTGCCTGTGAAGCCTAAGGACCTCAGTTCAAGGCTCGATTCCCTAGGACCCATGTAAGCCAGATGCACAAGGTGGCACATGCATCTGGAGTTCATTTGCAGTGGCTGGAGGCCCTGGCATTCACATTCTCTCTATATCTATCTGCCTCTTTCTCTCTTTGTGTCTGTCTGTAGCTCTCAAATAAATAAAAAAAAGTTTTAAAAAATTATATACACACATATATTTTATACACACACACACACAATGTATTTCTTTATTGGGGGTGGGAGAGATTGCTTAGGAGTTAAGACACTTGCCTGGGAAGCCTAAGGATGCAGGTTTGATTCCCTAGTACCATATAAGTCTGATGCACAAGGTGATACATGCTTGTGGAGTTTGTTTAAAGTGGCTATAAGCCCATTCTCTCTCTCTCAAATAAATAAATAACATATTTTTAAAAAAAAATTTAGTGAGCCAGGCGTGGTGGTGCACGCCGCTAATCCCAGCACTTGGGAGGCAGAGGCAGAAGGATCTCCATGAGTTTGAGGGCAGCCTGAGACTCCATAGTGAATTCCAGGTCAGCCTGGACCAGAGAGAGGACCCTATCTTGAAAAGCAAAACCAAACAAAATTATTGAGAGAATGAATAAGTGTATGGGCGCAGCAGGGCCTCCCACAACGGCACACAAACTCCAGACACATGCACCACTGTGTGCATCTGGCTTTATGTGAGTACTGGGGGATTGAACCCAGTCTATCAGGCTTTGCAACCAAGTGCCTTTAACTGATGAACCATCTCTCCAGTCTCCAAAATCTTTTTTTTTGTGTGTTTATTTTTATTTATCTTTTATTTGAGAGCGACAGAGAGAAAGAGGGAGAGAGCGAGCACGTGCCAGAGCCTCCAGCCACTGCAAATGAACTCCAGACATGTGCACCCTCTTGTACATATGGCTAACTTGGGTCCTGGGGAATCAGGAGGCCTCAAACTGGGGTCCTTAGGCTTCACAGGCAAGCGCTTAAATGCTAAGCCATCTCTCCAGCCCAGTCTCCAAAATATTCTTAATTGAAACTGATTATGGTGAGCACAAATTCATACAGCTTTCCAGGTGACACCACACTATGCTTACATAAATGAAGAAAATTCCTATGATTCTCATCCTAATACTCTCAATAATGCTATCGGGTCTTAATGGCCTGGGTATAGAGAGCTAATGGAATGGAGGGGAACAGAAGAGTTCCCATTCCTGGGATGGTCAGTAATTCAAAGGGAGACCATTATGTTCCGTCTGTAGCTGTAAGGCCTCTTCTTCCTTCCACACTAGCATAGTTATGGATGTGACACACACTCACTAGCGGGTTCACAGGCACTGGTGAGGAGAATCATTGCTTTAAATACGACATACATCTCTCTCCCCCAGATGAATTTTAGCCTTTTGCTGTTCATACAACCCCTCCTGCAACTTTCTTTTAGCTTTGTGTTTAAAATAGCTGTCTGTATTTTCAATCTGCTATAGCATGAATAACAACTGTCCTAAATAATCATTAAGAGGTGGTTTCCCACCTAACCCCCACTACAGTCTCATGGCCCTCCTTTTAGTTTCCTGACATTGTGCCGATTCTGAGTGCTAAAAATGGTCTTCCTGGTCCAAGTAACTAAAGGTTTGAACTCCACCTTAGGTAAGCCTGGACCACTTTTGAGCATGAGTAATAGAAGCATTAGGAAGTGAGAATGGGGCTGGAGAGATGGCTTGGCAGTTAAGGTGCTTGCCTGCAAAGCCTAAGGACCCATGTTCCACTCTACAGATCCCACATAAGCCAGACACACAAAGGTGAGGCAAGCACAAGATCACACATGCCCTCTAGGTAGCGGAAGCGTGTGGAGTTCAATTACAGTGGCTGAGGCCGTGGCACACCAATCCTCCCTCTCTCTTAAAAAATAAAAAAATTTTAATTAAAAAAAAAAGTGAGAATGGAAGCCGTGGTGGTGGTGCACACCTGGTATTCCAAGCACTTGGCAAGTGGAGGCAGGACGATCAGGCATTCAAGGTCAGCTTCCTCTACATGGAATTTTGACACCAGCCTAGGGTGCATCAGACCCTGCCTCAAAAAATAAAAAAGAAAAGAAAAACCCTGAAGGTCGTAAGCGCACCTGGGTTTCGACCCCGTGAACGATGTGATGGATCAACTGCTTTCTGAGCCTCAGTCGACTTCTGGGCAAATAATATTCGCAGAGCTACGGGATGCCCACCACAGTACTTCGCACACAATAATAAACAGTTGTTACTAGCACTGTGGCGACCACCATACGGAAGTGTCTGGGGCAACTCGAGAGACGTGCCCCGGCCCACCGAGGGGACAGGTCAAAGCGCGCCCGGCGGGGCCCTCACGCCGGGTTCCGAGGCGAGCAGGTGAGAACTCTGAACGCGGTTCAACTGTTCAAGCAGCAGGCGGGGCGCCAAGGCAAGGCCAGGACTAAGGAAAGAATGGGAGTCCCCCGGCCAGTCTCTGACCTTCATCTCTCGCTCCGGGATCACGGTATCCATCTCGTCTCCCATCGCGCCGCCCTCAGGGTGTTCAAGCAGCAGCCGCGGCCGCCCGCGGGGTACGAGCCCACACACACAGTTACAGGCCTCTCGGGCACCAACTTCCTGCCTTCGGCGCCCCCGGCGCGCGGAAGATGACGCACTTCCGGCGCGCGCGAGTGACGTCAGCCGGCCGGCCTGCAAGTGCGTTCCCGGAGAGCGGCGGCGGGGAGCGCAGCAGAAGTCGCGCGCTCGCCTGGACGGAGGCTCTTATTGGCCCGTCCTGGCAGGGGGTGTGACCTTATGGTTCGCGCTGGCACGCGGGAGCATCCGGCCCCCGCCTCCCAACACGCGATTTGTTGCCTACCAGTTTCGTTTCCTGAGGGGAACGCTGCCCTTGTTCCCTCTTGCCCTTGGTGGCCCCTAGATGCGGGGCTGTCAGCCGAACGCTTTGAGAAGTTAGGAATTTGGAAATAGTTCTCGAGGAGAGCTTTTTGAGAACCGGGCATCGGTCTCCATAGATGGCTAGGCGGTCCAAGGCGCTTGCTGCAAAGTCTTGATGGCCCCGGGTTCAGTTCCCCATACGCTCTCTCAAGTAATTTTTTTTTTTTTTTTAAATAAAGGGCTGGGCTGGGGAGACGGCTCTGCTGTTAAAGGCGCTTGCTTGCAAAGCATTAGATCCCTGGTTTGATTCTCCAGTACCTACGTAAAACCAGATGCACAAAGTGGCACATTGTATCTGGAGTTCATTTGCAATGGCAGGAAGCCTTGGCGTGCTCATACTCACTCTCTGTGTCTCTCTCAAACAAATAAAAGTATCTTTAAAATATTTAAACAAATAAAAGGAGTCTGGGAGCTGGGCATGGTGGTGCACGCCTTTAATCCCAGCACATGGGACGCAGAGGTAGGATTGCCTTGAGTTCAAGGCCATCCTGAGACTACATAATGAATTCCAGGCCAACCTGGACTAAGAGTGAAACCCTACCTCAAAAAAAGAAAAAAAAGAAAAAGAAAAAGAAAGAAAAGGAGGCTGAGAGATTTGCTCAGGGGTTTAAAGACGCTTGCTTGCAAAACCTGCCAGCCTGCGTTCCAGTTCCTAGTATCCACATAAAGCCAGATGTACAAATCATTTGTAGCAGCAAACGGTTCTGGCAAGCACCTACTCTCAAATAAAATATTTTTTCTTAAGAAAAGAAGATCCGAGGCTGGGGAGATGGCTCGATGGTCAGAGGAGCTAGCTTGGAAAGCTTGCTGACCTGGGTTTGATTCCCCAGTAACCACATAAAAGCAGATGCACAAAGTGACACATGCATGTTTGTAGGAGAAAGAGGCTCATATTTGTCTACACTACCTCTCTCAAAAAAAAAAAAAAATAGAGCTGGGAGCTGGAGGGATGGCTTAGTGGTAAAGGAGCTTGCCTGCTAAGCCAAAGGAACCAGGTTCGCTTCCCCAGGACCCACATTAGCCAGCTGCACAAGGGGGTGCATGCATCTGGAGTTCATTTGCAGTGTCTGGAGGCCTTGATGCGCCCATTCATTCTCTCTCTCCCTCTTTCTCTGTCAAATAAATAAATAAATTTTAAAAATAGAGCCAGGTGTGGTGGCTCATGCCTTTAATCCCAGCACTCAGGAGGCAGAGGTAGGAGAATTGCCATGAGTTCGAGGCCAGCCTGAGACTACATAGTGAATTCCAGGTCAGCCTGAGCTACAGTGAGATTCTACCTTAGAAAACCAAGAAGTAAATAAATCAATTAATTAATAAGAAAGAAGGAAGAGAGAGAGAGAGAGAGAGAGAGAGAGCTGGAAATATGGCTTAGTGGTTAAGGGTCTTGCCTTCAAAGCTTAAGAACTCGTGTTCAAATTTCCAAGTCCCAGACACAGTGGCAGAAGTGCGCAATGTCGCACATGTGCACCAGGGGGTACACGTCTGCAATTCATTTGCAGCAGGCTGAAGGTCCTGATGGGCCCATTCTTCCTCTTTCTCTCTCTCCCTCTTTCTCGCTCAAAATAAAATTAAAAAGGAAAAGTCAGGCATGGTGGCAACACTCTTTTAATCACAGCACTCCGGAGGCAGAGGTATGAAGATTGCTGTGAGTTCAAGGCCAGCCTGATACTACATAGTGAATTCCAGGTCAGCCTGGGCTAGAGCAAGACACTATCTCAAAAATAAATAACAGGAAAAGTGAGGCAGAGAGGCTCAGAAGGTGGTGGACTGGGGTGTGCCACGGGGGACCTCTGGGTCCAAAACTGAAAATGGGAAAAGGACAAATGATTACCTTTGCTTATACCTTTCAATCATTTCCAGAGCAAAAGCCATAACCACTTCTGATGATGAATTTGTGCTCAGTGTTTTGGTTTTTCTTTTGGCAGCGGGTGTGTGTTGGGGGGGGGGTGGAGGTCCGAGGACAGCTTTCAGTGTCATTCTTCACTTCTCACCTTGTTTTAGGCAGGCTCTTGTTCATCGCTGTATTTGCTAGACTCGCTGGCCCCAGGGCTTCCAGGGAATCCTCCTGTCTCCGCTTCCCATCTTGTCATGACTGGGTTGGGATTACAAGTATGCTCATACTACAGACACCAGTTTTACATGGGTTCTGGAAATCTGAACTCAGCAATCCATGCCTTATCCACTGAGCCATCTCCCCAGCCCCTGAATTTTGCACAATATATTTTAGGTAAGGTATCTCCTTTAACCTACAAGGTTTCCTGATGACCCAGAGGCTTACTAACACTTAACTGATGAAATGAGGGAAGCACAAAACTAACAAGACTTTCTAGTGGCTCTCAGTCAGAAAGTGGAAGCATAATTAGAATTCTGATCACCTACCTACATATTGATTGAGATTACACAGTCCTGTGTAGAAAAAACTTCTGGAGAATTAATACATGTTCCAGTACAGGTTCCTAAATCAGACCCAGTGGTTTAGCTCTAGGGGACCACCTTCTGTGGCTTACTGATGGATTTATTTATTTATTTGAAAGACAGAGAGAGAGGTAGATAGAACAGTCGCACCAGGGTCTCCAGCCACTGCAAAGGAACTCCAGATGCATGTGCCACTTTCTGCATCTGGTTTACATGGGTCCTGGGGAATTGAACCTGGATCCTTTGGCTATGCAGTCAAGCACCTTAGCTGCTAAGCCATTTCTCCAGCCCTTGCTGATAGATTTTTAATAATGGGTTTCTTGGCTTCAAGCCTACTTCTCATTGTAAAACAAGAATAGTATAATCAAGCCTGTCTTAGACAGCTATGAGAACACACAAGATTTAGGTGTCTCAGACCAGGAGACCCTCATTCAACTGGCTGCTGTTAGGTAGCTCTTCAGAATCTGCTGAGCCCAGAGAGCCAGCTCCAAGAAGCACGAAGAAAGACGTTGGTTAAGTTTGTCTGGTTTATTTCAAACTGTAGAGATAACAGTCCACCCTCCACACACACAATTTCATTCACCTGAATCTGCCTGACAAACTTCTGAGTCCTAGGGACACAGCCATATTTGACAGTTCCCACGTAGATGGTTACAAAAGTTAGACTTGGTCTTTTTCAGAAATAAGACACTTGATGCCCTAAGAAGCTGAACACTTAGCTAGAGAAGAGTCCTAGAAACCCTCTTCCAAGAGTCATTCTTGAGGCACCCCTTACACAGGGACTGAGTTCTAGGAATCAGCAAAGGGACTAATAGGTTCTCGGCTCAGGCCATGAGAGGACCATCTCCAGAGGCTGGAGGCACACCAGCATGCTCTCCTCCCTTGTGGAGGTGCCTAGAATGTCATAAGCTGTGAGTGGAACCCATTGAAAAGAGCCTGGCTGCTTCTGCCTCTCTCTCCCAAGATCGGGCTTGCTGACTGTGACAGTCTAAGATCCCAGGCTGCCCAGAGAGAGAAGGCAGAGGGATAGGGTGGGAGTAGGGAATTGCTAATCTAAACATCTCAGAAAAGAAGGCAGCGGAGGAGATATGGGTAGGTAGGGCTTTATATTTACAGTGAGGAATGTTACTAGGGTTTAAATTTCAACCAGGCCAGTGCACAAGCAGCAGCTTCTTACAGTTGAGATCAGCCAGTCATAGCCAAATACTCTTGCTCCTGAACTGGTTGAGACCAGAGGATTAACCTGAGCTGGCCATGTCATGCCCAGCCTGCTTTGCTCTCTCAAGCTGCTATGGGAAAACACCCTGGGTGCTGGGCTGTGGGGCACTGAGGAGCCACCAGAAGTCCACAATGGCCCAATAGCCCCTGATCTTTGACACATGCGCTTTTCACAAAGGCTTCTCCAAAACTCTTGACAATTCTTGAGCCCAACTAGAATTTCCAAGAGTACAGATATAGATATTCTATATCCCTCCCTTCCTGACATCCACCTTACTGTCATTGGCTGAGTCTAACACCCCAGCAGACCCACATTTACATGAGTCTGACCATTTCACTGCTGGGTTCTGAACTCTTTGCTGTATAGCAGGTACTTAAGAGATATGTGCAATGAATGAATAAATGAATGCATTTGAGTTCTGAGTCACAAGGAACAGAACTCAAGAATATAGGCAGGGTCCAGGCCTAGGTCCCCACTCAAGGTGAGATGGGTCAAGTTTGACACCAGACTGCATAAGAAGCCCTCTCTGCAGCTCAGCCAAGAAGACATAGGGAAGCCAACTGCCAATGCAAGCCTGGCTGATTCAGAGGAGGCCAGGCCTGGGGAGGGCCTTCCGAGTGAATAAAGCATTTCTCGAGTACTGGGTTAGGAGAATGCCTTCTCTACCTTTCCCCATTGACTAAGGCAGCCCACAACAGAGGTGAGGAGTGGGCAGGGCACCTGACCACTGGGTCTTCAGTCTAGGCTCTTCCATCTTCAGATGAAACCCCTTGGCCTTGGGCAAGGCACTTAACAACGCTGTGGGCTGGCACAGTGAAATGAGAAGACTGGCCCAGCTTGAGCTACAAGGGTGGATCAGAGCTCTCAAATCTTGCGAGTCCATAAGCAAGGCCACGGGCGACAGTCCAATCCCCAAACTCCAGGTCTTGAGCGACTTGAAGAGAGAGACACGAGCTGGACCCAGCACATGTCGGGACTGAGCAGGAAGAGTTAAAGCTTGTAAGAGGCTCTCAATAAATATCTGTTGAATGAGTGTGTAGGGAAGGAAGGCAAATGGAGGCAGCGTAGCTGGGGTGCAAGCATTTTGCAGTCAGAAGGCCAAGCTGTTTCTCCCATCCTGAAGGCTCAGCAACCTCACTGGAAGGTAGCACTGTACTGAGCTGACCCCTCCCCAGAGACCTCGGCCCTCCCTCTACCTTCCAAAGCCCTTTGCTGCCCGAACCAGAGGCAGTTGTGCTCCACCTTCCCTCTGAGCTGCCTGCGAAGAAGATATGGCCAAGAGAGCAAGGCCAGAAGTTCCTCCCCGTCCTTCTTGAAGGGCTCCAGTGACCCCCTCTCCTTCCCACCTGGTGTTCATGTCAGTGAGGATGAGTAGAGGTGTGGACCACAAACGATCAGTGATAGCAGAGGGTCCCTGTCCTGGACTACCCAGGAACAATGACAACACAAAGCTGCCCGAAGAACCCTAAAGAGACCCTACAGCCAAATGTCTATTTAAGGTCTTATAACAGTGGGTCGTTTTCACTAAGTTCCAGCCTGCAGCCTGAACTTAGCTTGGAAACCTTCTAGGAAGAAACTACGTATGTGTATTTGTGTGTGTGTATGTATGTATACATAAAATCATCTTCAGGCATGGGAATACAGGCTTCCAGCCTCCGTGCTCCAGCCTTGCCCTCTTCAGGTTTTGGTTTGATGTCAGCCCTCTGCACAGGGAGGGCAGGACCAACAGGAAGCGGGGAGGAAGGATACCTGAGATTCAGGGTTCCCCAGCCCAGAGCCTCTATAAGGCAGGTAACCTGTGCTTTTGAAAAGAGATGGGTGAAAAGAAAAACAAATTAACCCACAATGATGAAATAAGACAAGTCACAGTGAGTCAAGAGGGAAGAGGAAGAACAGGGAAGGGAGCCAGGGAAGTCCAGATGGGTCCTCAGGGCAGGCTGGCGATGTCTCTCTCTGGAGGAGGGCCAACTGGCTTGGGGTTGCTCTCATTGGCTTTTCCTTCAAACATCATAACTCTGGTTTGGAATAAAGGCAGAAAAAATATTAAACCACTATTAATCTTCACTCCATGCAGAAGCTTCCCCAGCCTTGCCATCTGCAGAGTCCTTGACAAAAATGCCCTCAATCTATTCTCAGGTACATCAGGAAAGCCCATGCTCACAGCTGAAAGAGGCTACTGGACCCACTTTACTGCACACTCAATCCAAGGAAGAGGCAGGGACGACCCTCGCGGCTTCTTGTTTCTAAGCCATGTACATTCCCCTCTGCAGGTTTGCTAGAGAAGGGTGAGCTGGGCCAAGGCTCTGCTCAAAACCCCTTCAAATCTTCAAAAACATCCCCACTCTTCTGTAAGTTGAATTTGAGGGGAAGAGACTAGAGGTTCAGAAAATAACCTTGCAGAGACATTGCCTGCCCTACTGCTTCCTAGCTGGGTGACTCTAGCCAAATGTTCAACCTTTCTGGTCCTCAGCATTGCTTTTTTCTTTTGGTTTTTCAGGGTAAGGTCTCAAACTAGCCTAGGCTGACCTGAAATTCACTATGTATTCAAGATGGCCTTGAACTCACAGCAATCTTCCTACCTCTGCCTTCTGAGTGCTAGGATTAAAGGCATGCGCCACCACTCCCAGCTCTCATCCTCAGCATTACAAAAATATATATATTTTTTTCAAGCAGAAAGAAAGAATGAGAAGGAGTACGTGAATGAGTGCACCAGGGCCTCTTGCCATTGCAAACCAACTCCAGGCACATGCGCCACTTTGTGTATATGGCTTTACATGGGTACTGGGGAACCAAGCCCGGGCCATCAGGCTTTGCATAAGGGCCTTTAACTGCTGAGTCATCTCTCAAGTCTGACTGTCAGCATTCTTATGTATAAGTAGGCAAGCTATAAGCTCTGGCAAGGCTGAAACATGGGTTCATGAGCCAGTGCCTGGGCCTCCGTGAGTCTTTATGGACTCCTTCATAAAGTGAGATGGGTATAGCCCCATTTTTATTTATTTATTTTTGTTTTTTCTAGGTAGAATTTCTCTCTAGCTCGGGCTGACGTATAACTCACAGTGATCCCTCCTACCTCTGCCTCCCGAGTGCTGGGATTAAAGGTGTGCACCACCACACCTGGCCCGTCTTTGTACTTTCAAGTACATATTAGATGTTTGCCATCAGCTGGGCTCTAGGCTTTAGGCTGATATCGCCACATATCTAACTCCCCAGAACAATATATCACAGCAGATGTGTTATCACCCCCACTTTATGGTAAAGAAACTGAGGTTCAACCAGGAATAGTGGTGCACACTGTAATTAATCCCAGCACTTTGGAGGGGGGAAATAGGAGGGTCACATTTTTAGCAAGTTCCAGAGCAACCAGGGCTTTTTAGCAATACCCTGAGGACCGCATCTCGTGGCTCATGTCTATAATCCCAGAAGAGTTGCAGTAAGTTCCAGGCCAGCCTGGGACTACACAGTGAGTTCTAGGTCATCCTGGGCTAGAGTGAAACTCTGCCTTGAAGAAACAAAAGCACATGGGCTGGAGAGATGGCTTAGCGGTTAAGCACTAGTCTATGAAGCCTAAGGACCCTGGTTCGAGGCTCAATTCCCCAGGACCCACATTAGCCAAATGCACAAGATGGCTCATGCATCTGGAGTTCGTTTGCAGTGGCTGGAGGCCCTGGAACACCTATTCTCTCTCGCTCTCTCTCTGTCTCTCTTTCTTTCTCTCTCTCTCTGTCCCTCTAAAATATATAAAAAAATTAAAATAATTTTTTTTAAAAGCTCAGGAGCTAGGGAGGTGGCTCAGCAGTTAAACACACTTGCTAACAAAGCCTGCTGGCCTGGGTTTGATTTCCTAGTACCCAGATACACAATGTGGCACATGTATTTGAAGTTCATTTGCAGCTGCAAGAGGCCCTGGTGCACCCATTTATTTCTTCTCTCTCCCCCCCCCATAAACAAATGAATGAAGAAGAAAGTTTAGTGCCATCATCACCTTACTGTTGCCACTCACAGAGCCTCTGATCTGGGCTGTGTCAGTCTGCCCAAAGCAGGCTGATTTTCCCTGCAGGACATTAGTACAGGCTCACTTGAAAGACAAGGAAAACAAAAAAAGGTTCAGAAAACTCAAACTGTTCGCTCAGCTAATGGTACAATGAGATTACCACTGGCCGGGCAATGTCCGAGGTGCCCTGAGTCCAGGACCTCTCCCCCAGGACTTCCTTGCCTTCCAAGCTCCCATGAGAGGTGAGGAGGTACTCACAACTTGAGAACAGCAGACCGCTTGCCCAGCATCATATTCACAAAGTCTCGGTAGGAGATGGTGTCACTGACGCCACCTGTCACTTCTGAGATCATCTTCTTCATCTCCAGGTGGGTCTTGGGGACCCCCAGCTTCTCCATCATCCTCTTTAAAGACATCAGGTCTGACAGGAGGAAAAGCAGAGCTTCTCAGTGGAGACAGGCCACTGAGGCCCTGCAGTGAGCCAGAAGTGCCCCCTTTCTATACCCCACAGGGAAAGTAAGCAGCCTTCTCGTCACTGAGGGCTGTAGCCAGTGGTACAGCTCATAGGGGAGAGAATAAGCCCTCTACCCTCCCTGCTCTCTTCAGAGGCAGTAGAGGGTAGTGGGTAGGGATCTGACCATCAACAGTCAGACTTTATTATTCCTAGCTATAGAACCTGGGGCAGACTGCTTCACCTTCCTAAACCCTGCTCTTATCAACAGTAAAAGGGGCTGCTGGGAAGCAGATGGTACACACCTATAATCCCAGTAGTTGGGAGGCTAAGGCAGGAGGATTACTGCAAGTTTTGAGGTCAACATGAGCTACACAGTGAGGCCATCTCAAAAAAAAAAAAAGAAAGAAAGAAAGAAAGAAAGAAAGAAAGAAAGAAAGAAAGAAAGAAAGAAAAAGAAAAATGCTATGGGGGGGCAGAGTTAGGGTGACTGGACTCCTGACGGTGAAAAGAGCAGAAAAGTTTATTCTTGCTAGAAAGCCAAGATCATCTGACTTCTTATCTTTTATCTAGTTCCCTAGAGACCAGCTTTTCCACAGTCAGGACCCCTCCTGGGAGGGAGGTCTTTCATAGGATTTAAACATTGTGGTAGGTCAAGTTCAGCCCCCAAAACTTGGTGCCAGAGCTAACCTCTTCCTGAGACAGCCCCTAGCCCCAACCAACCAGCTGGTCCTCTGATTCACCTGGGTCAAAAGATATCCCACCTCCCTAAGGTTATAAATACCTGTGCAAGGGGAGGGCAGGCTCTGTCTGTCTTTTTGATCACTTGGGGACTTTCAGCTGTGGGTGATTTTTTTCCTTCCGCTGGGCTAGTTCAGCCCAGGCCCAGGCCCAGCCAGGAGGGCCCCCTATCCCTAACTCTCCTCATGGGTTCTTTATCTCCTCAGGTCCCCCCATGGTAGAAACTCCTTAAAATGTGGCATTTTAAAAATCATTCTCTTAAGCCAGATGTGGTGGTGTACACCTTTAATCCCAGTACTCGGGAGGCAGAGGCAGGAGGATCACCATGTTTTCAAGGCCACCCTGAGACTACATAGTGAATTCCAGGTTAGCCTGGGCTAGAGTAAGACCCTACCTCGAAAAAAAAAAAAATCATTCTCTTAAATCTAAAATTGCCAATTCTTTGGTTAGTTTACAAATATAAACTCAGGGATTGGGGTTCCAGGAAGTGGCCCAGAACCCCAATTTCCCCATTACACTATGGAGATGGCTCAGTGGTTAAAGGCACTTGCTTACAAAGACTGCTGGCCTGGGTTCAGTTCATTCCCTGGTACCCACATAAAGCCAGAAAGTGGCACATGCATTTGCAGCTCCAAGGCCATGACATGGTATTCCCTCTCATTCTCTCTCCTAAGTAAAAATAAAAATTAAAATTAAAAATTAAAAAGCAAGAAAGGAAAGGGAAGAAAAGTGAGGAAAGAGCTCCTGTGTTCATTTAGAGGCATGGTGTGTGAGAAGCTGGCTCAGTGGGCACTCAGGGTTGGGGTGAGCTAAAGTACTCAAGGTAAGGTTGGCCCCAAGCACTGAAAGGCAATCTCTTGGGCATAGCATGGCAGAGACCATTGCCACCTGCCACTTCCACCCTGCTGTCCTAGGGCTATGCCAGGAAGAGGGAGCCAAAAATATCCCTTAGAGCAGGAAAGGCAACAAGAGAAGAAAATGCCAGAAAAACAAGGATAGAAATCAGTAAGTCACTCCACCCCAGGAGCCTCTGCCTGACCTCTGGGCTCCCACCAAGATCTGAGGCAATTTCCTGGGGATTGTTCACAGTGAACAATGGATCAGCAAAAGGAGGGTGGGGAGCCAGGCTGGGCAGGGGGAGATACTGGAACTGTGAACAGGAGTGAAGGGGGTAGGATTGGTGCCAGGTCCAAAGGTGCCAGGATGTCTTGGCCTTTCTCTTTTTTTTTTCTTTCTTTCTTTCTTTCTTTCTTTCTTTCTTTCTTTCTTTCTTTCTTTCTTTCTTTCTTTCTTCCTTCCTTCTTCTTTCTTTCTTTCCTTCTTTCTTTCTTTCTTTCTTTCTTTCTTTCTTTCTTTCTTTCTTTCTTTCCTTCCCTCTCTCTCTCTCTCTCTCTCTCTCTCTCTTCTTTCTCTCTACCCCCTCTCTCTTTGAAGCAGGGTATCACTCTAACTAAGGCTGACCTGGAACTCACTCAGCAGCCCCACGCTGGCCTTGAACTCACTGCCTACCTCAGCCTCTCGAGTGCTGGGACTAAAGGCGTGCACCACCACACCTGATTGTCTCAGCCTTTCTGAACACTAGGTAGCTTCTGTAGCAAAGAATGACAGGACTGCACAATGCTCACCAGAATCAGAACTGGCAAGACTCTGGAAGGTACTTAGCAGCATGCCTCAGAACCCTCTGGTCTACCACATTTTATCATTGGCCAGATTTGCTCTAAATAAATGACCAGCTAGAGGCCCAAGATTCATGTGCAGAGATGTTTTTCATGGGCTTATTAATAACTGTTAGAATAGGATGTCAGAAACAAGGTGCAGTGATGCATGCCTGTGATCTCAGCTCAGCAGACTGAGGCAGGAGGACTGCCAGGAGTTTGAGGTCAGCCTAGTCTATGTAGTGAGTTCCAAGCCAGAAAGTATGAGTGCCTAGTTCAAAAGAATGGGGGTGGGGGGAGGCTGGGATGGTGTTCAATTTGGTAGAGTTCCTGCTTAACATGCATGAAACCCTGGGTCCAGTCCTCAGTATCACATAAAGCTGGGCTTGTTGGCACATTCCTGTAAACCCAGAACTTGAGGTGGAGGCAGGAGGATCAGAAGTTCAAGGTCGTTCTGGGCTACATAATAAGTTTGAAGCCAGACTAGAATGCATGAAACCCTGTCTCAAAGGGACCTGGGGAGATAAGTTAGTGGTTAAAGAAACTTGTTTACAAAATCTGCTGGCCTACGTTCAGATCCCCAGCCACGTATGTAAAGCCAGATGGGCACTGGTTTGCAGGAACAAGAAATCTTGGCTGGCATACATGTACGCGTGTACACACACAGGCACATGGAAACAAATAAAAATTAAATAATAAACTAAAATAAAATGACTCAAATGGCACATATTTGGACCTTGGCTGGATATATTTGAGACCCGTTCCTGCCAGGGAAAGCCCTGAGCTGTGATTTGTTCACAAGTCAAGGCCAGGCTGGGTCCTGGGCCTGTTCCCCATCGTTGAGGGCCTGGCAAATCCTCTTTTCTCTCTGATGATTTTCCCATTACAAAATGTGCCTTTAATATGATGGAGAATGGAGTTTCCAAGGGGAAAGTGGGGAAGGGAGGGTATTACCATGGGATATTTTTTATAATCATGGAAGTTGTTAATAAAAAACATTTGAAAAGGAAAAAAATGTGTCTTCAAAATATCCTGGATACCCATGACCTCACAGTGCCTGACACTACCTACACAAGACCATCATAAGAGGAGGAAAAGATCATGACATCAAAGTAAAAGAGAGACTGATTGAGATGCGGAGGGGATATGATGGAGAATAGAGTTTCAAAGGGGAAAGTAGGGGGAAGGAGGGTATTACCATGGGATATTGTTTATAATCATGGAAGTTGTTAATAAAAATTTGAACAAAAAAAATGTGCCTTAACTCTACTGGTGAAGATCAAGCTATGGTTTCCTACAGGGATGTAAGTGCCGTGGGACATTTGAACCTCTTCACCATCACCTGGATGGCTGGATGTATAGGGTGTGTTGGATGTGAGAATCAATGTCTATGAAGCCCCATGTGAACGCCAGGGCACAGTACTGGGAAGACAGGCTTGGGCTGAAGAAATCACCATCCCATGGATCAAGGATTCGAGAAGCATCTGCAGGTGTAGGCAGGATGCAGTGCCCTCCACCTGAGCCCCTGTGCCTCTGAGGCAGGGGGAGGCTGAAGCAGGCAGGATGAAGCATCTTGAGGAGTCTGAGGTGGTGGAGCTGAAGCAGGAGGCAGAAGAACCTGGGCTACATGGGCTTGAGGCAGGACAGAGGCAAAATCGAGGGAACGTGGGAAGGAAAAGGAGCCCTTGCCCCCGGGGAACTGGTTTAAGCCTCTTCCTGGCTAGGATCAAAGAATTTGACACGACTGAAAAAAAAATTGCTCTGAAGACTGTCTGCACAGAGACATCATCCCCTTTTCTGAGAGAGGTTTCACACAAGTGTTAGAATACCTAGTAAGCCATGCTTAAGGCCAGGAATATTTGACCTTTGAATTTAAACTTCCCCAAATGCCTTGTTCTTCTATAAATCTATTTTTCTGAGAAAAATCTCACAAATAAGATTAGGAACCATATTTATAGTCACATTCACATGCATACACTCCACACACATGTATACACACACACACACACACACACACACAAAATAAAATAAAAATAATCATATTTATGTGGCTAATATTAAGATATCTAGGGTGGGGCATGGTGGTGCCCATAATTCTAACACTCAGGAGGCAGAGGTAAGAGGATCATTGAGTTTATGGCCACCCTGAGACTACATAGTGAATTCCAGGTCAGCCTGAGCTAGAGCAAGACCCTACTTTGAAGAAACAAAACAAGCCGGGCGTGGTGGCACAGGCCTTTAATCCCAGTACTCAGGAGGCAGAGGTAGAAGGATCGCCATGAGTTCAAGACCACCCTGAGACTACATAGTGAATTCCAGGTCAGCCTAAGCTAGAGTGAGACTCTACCTCAAAACAAAACAAGGCAGGTATGGTGGCACACACCTTTAATCCTAGCACTCAGGAGGCAGAGGTAGGAGAAAAAAAGATATTTAGGACTGGCTGGAAAGGTTTCCTAGTGGTTAGGACACTTGCCTGCAAAGCCAAAGAACCCTGGTTCAATTCCCCAATACCCATGTAAGCCAGATGCACAAGGTGGCACAAGCATCTGGAGTTCGTTTGCAGTAGCTAGAAGCTCTGGCACACCCATTCTCTCTATCTGCCTCTCTCTGTCAAACAAATAAATATATTTGAATGTGACTCTTGATAAGCCCACTCTTCCTGAGTGTGTGCTACTGTTCTTCCTTTTTAAGTTGAAGTTTAGTTAAAAAAAAAAAAAGTTTTTAGGAGCTAGCCATGGTGTCGCATGCCCAATACTTAGGAGGCAGGGGTAGGAGCATCACTGTGAGTTCAAGGCCAGCCTGAGACTACATAGTGAATTCCAGGTCAGCCTGGGCTAGAGTGTCTCTACCTTGAAAAACCAAAAAAAAAAGGTTTTAGGGGCTGGAGAAATAGCTTAATGGTTAAGACACTTCCCTACAAAGCCAAAGGACCCTGGTTCAGTTCTCCAGGACCCACATAAGCCAGATGCACAAGGGGACACATATCTGGAGTTCGTTTGCAGTGGCTGGAGGCAATAACACACCCATTCCCTCTGTCTCTTTCTCTCGGTCTTTCTCTCTCAAATAAATAAAAAATAAAAATAAAAAAAGGTTTTAATATAGATTTAAATACAGAGTGGGTGATGAGCTGGAGAGATGGCTTAGTGGTTAAGGTGCTAGCCTGCAGAACCTAATGACATGAGTTCAATTCCCCAGTACCCAAGTAAAGACAGATGCAAAAGGTAGCACATGCATCTGTAGTCCATTTGCAGAGGGTCTTGCTCTAGCCCAGGCTGACCTGGAATTCAGTTACCCTTTGGGCTACATTAGTCTTTAGCCTTTATATTTTTTGGCTGGCATGCCCATTTTCTCTGTCTCTTTCTCTCTCTCTCCTTGCAAATGAATGAGTGAATAAATAAATAAGTGATAAGAGAGATTAAGGAAGGATAGTTGCCAGGCATTGTGGCTTATACCTTTAATCCCAGTACTTGGGAGGCTGAGGTAGAAGGATTGCTATGAGTTTGAGGCCAGCTTGGGCTAGGGTGAGTTCCAGATTAGCCTGGGTTACAGTGAGACTCTACCTTAGAAATATGAAAGGACTGGATGTGGTGGTGCTCACCTCTGATCCCAGCACTCAGGAGGCAGAGGTAGGAGGATCACCATGAGTTTGAGGCCAGCCTGAGACTGCATAGTGAATTCCAGGCCAGCCTGGGCTAGAGTGAGACCCTACCTTGAAAAACCATATATATGTAAAAGGAAGGGAGGAAGGAAGTGAAGGAGGGAAGGGACAGTAGCACATGTCCCAGACTAGGTAGGGTGTATCAGGTCACTCATGTTACTGTCTTTTTAAAAAATTATATACATATATTTAATATATTTATTAGAGAGACAGACTGGGAGAGGGTAAAGGAGAGAGAGAGAGAATGAGCATGCTAGGGCCTTCAGCCTCTGCAAAAGAACTCCAGATGCATGCGTCTCCTTGTGTATCTGGCTTACGTGGGTCCTAGGGAATCGAATCTAGGTCCTTTGGCTTTGCAGGCAAGCGCCTTAACCACTAAGCCATCTCTACAGCCCTATTTTTTTTTATTTTAGAGAGAGAAAGAGGCAGATAGAGAGAAAGAAAGGAAGTGCCAGGGCCTCCAGCCACTGCAAATAAACTCCATGTGCCATCTGTACATCTGGCTTATGTGAGTACTGGGGAATCAAACCTGGGTCCTTAGGCTTCCCAGGCAAGTTCCTTAACTCTACAGCCCCAGTTGGTAAATATTATTTATTTATTTGTGAGAGAGGGGGAGAGAGAGAGAGAGAGAGAGAGAGAGAGAGAGAGAGAGAGAGGGAGGGAGGGAGGGAGGGAGGGAGAGAAAGAAAGAGCATGCCAGGGCCTCTAGCTACTGCAAATGAATTCTAGACACATGTACCACCTGTGCTTCTGGCTTACATGGGTCCTGGGGAATTGAACCTGGGTCCTTTGGCTTTGTAGGCAAGTGCCTTAACTGCTAAGCCATCTCTCTAGCCCTCCTTTTCTTTTTTAAAAAGAGAGAGAACATGGAGGAGCCAGGGGCTCTTGCTGCTGCAAACAAACTTCAAACACATGTGCCACTTTATACATCTGGCTTTATGTGGGCACTGGGGAATTGAACCTGAGCTAGTAAACTGTGTAAGGAAGCACCTTTTAAACCTCTGAGCCATCTCATTAACCTTTTTTGTCCTTTTCTTAAGCATTCATTTACCTCTCAATACCTTTGCTTAAATCTAAGTGTGTACTATCTTTTCTTTTCTTTCTTTTTTTTTTGGTTTTCCTGAGGTAGGGTTTCACTCTTATCGGGGCTGACCTGGAATTCACTATGTAGTCTTATGGTGGCCTTGAACTCATGGAAATCCTCCTACCTCTGCATCTTAAGTGCTAGGATTAAAGGCATGCACTACTATGCCCAGTCCCTCTTTTTCTTTTTTCTAATTTTTTTTTCTTTTCACAATTTTTATTAACGTTTTCCATAACTAATTTTTTTCTTAATAGCCCCAAACCTCACTGGGTATACTGTTACATGTTTATAATTCCAGCACTCAGGAGGATCAGAAGTCCAAGGTGATCTTTGGAACACAGTGAGTTTGAAGCTAGACTAAGCTACATGAGACCCTATCGCAAAAACAAACAAACAAACAAAAAAAAACAAAAAAAACACCTGAGTATTTTGGCTCATGCCTCTAATCCCAACACTCAGAAAGCTGAGGCAAGAGGATTATCTTGAGTCCTAGGTTACTCTAGGCTATATAAACCCTATCTCTAAATAAACAAGCAAATAATAATTTAAAAATCCATACTTTACTTAATAAGCTTCAACTTTGCTTTATGCTGACTAGTTCTGCAATCCATTTTTGTAGTGTGAGCCAAGACCCAGGCTTCCCCTGAGCAGAGGTCTCTGAAGAACTCGGGCTGCATAGTGGCAATACTGAGCTGCATCCCCTGCTGCTGGTGACAGGGGGGCCTATCCATCAGCCCCATCAGGGCGGTATCAGAGTGTGTTCCTTGGCCTCATGGCATCACCCTGTACCCCTCTTCCACGCAGTTAGGTCAGCAGGGCTCTTTGGACCTCAAACCTTCTACCCACCCTTGCCCTCCTCCTCCAAAGCCTCACTCACCAATCTCGCCTTCGTTGTTCAGGTCAAACTCCATGTACTTCTCTGGAAATCACAAGTGAAAGTTTCTGTTAGCCTGGAAGCTGCAGCTCCCCCTGCAGAGCCCACTGACTCGGGGAGAGGGCTGCCTGAGTCCTCGGGGAGCACTCACCACCCTCCTCGGCCCAAGAGGCATCTTAGCCATCGTCTGGAGGAGGCTCTTCCTGACGTCAGGAAGGCAAGGAGTTAGATAGGAAGGAGGTGAGGAAACTTGGTAGCTGTGTGTAATGGTCAGAATGACCCTTGAAGCCGCAGTTGGATTATTCCCTCTATACCAGAAACCAAGACAGCAGGGCAGTCTCCCCTCCACACACGCACTAACGAAGGGTCTGCACCCTCAAAAGACCTGCCTGACACTACCACTTGCACTGTGGTCTTGACCTGTGGGCTTTGTAAGAGGATTACAGAAAGAAACACCCCAAATGGGAGATTCAGTCTACTACGATTTGGGAGGAGGAAAAGGCCACTTTACTCCATTCATATGCCACCTACTTCATAAATATTCATAAAACATCTTTAAAAGCCGGGCGTGGTGGCGCACGCCTTTAATCCCAGCACTCGGGAGGCAGAGGTAGAAGGATCGCCGTGAGTTCAAGGCCACCCTGAGACTCCATAGTGAATTCCAGGTCAGCCTGGGCTAGAGTGAGACCCTACCTCGAAAAACCAAAAAAAAAAAAAAAAAAAAAAAATCTTTAAAATCCACAACACAGGACCCACTGGGTTGCTCCCCACTCTGGGGTAGCCCATTCCAATCTCTCTTTGGGATGCTTTCTTTGCTCAGATTTGCTGAATAAACTTTTGCTTACACTGTCTACGCCTTTTGATTGAATTCTTTCCTTAAGAAGATAAGAACTGAGACCCAGCCAGGCGTGGTGGCGCACACCTTTAATCCCAGCACTCGGGAGGCAGAGGTAGTAGGATTGCCGTGAGTTTGAGGCCACGCTGAGACTCCATAGTGAATTCCAGGTCAGCCTGAGCTAGAGTGAGACCCTTCCTCGAAAAACCAAAAAAAAAAAAAAAAGAACACAAACTGAGCCCCCGGAGCGGTCCTCTCCGCAGCGTTGTACTACAGGGACCAAACAGGAAAGACGGCCATGGCCATGTAACCCTCACTGGAACAGATTATGGCCTCAGACATTCAGAGCCTGTAGAGTGGGTAGGTCGTGAAGTGTCTAAACATGTCCCAGGTGACACTGATAGGCACCCAGTATGGAAAGCCAGGCTCTGTATCCAGAAGGACCCGGAGTCTGCCCCGGCTCACAGGTGTATAAACAGACCTTCCCCAGACCTCACCTACTGACCCAGGCACAATTCCCAGGTCAGGTCGTCCAGGAAAACCCACCGCAAGGAACAATGGTGGGAGCCATTAGCTTGGTGTCTTCTGAGCAGGGTGGTTCGTAAAGGAGCTCTGATGTGGCCTGGGCCATGTCCCTCCTGCCCCAGTAGAGCAGGTCCTCACAGTCTACCCTGTACCACAGGGTGGCTGGCATGAAAAGGCCGAGGTCTTCCAGGTGGACTGCAAGTACCACATCCCGCCCAAGTGGCCTAGCCTGCAGCGTCCCCCCCACCCCCGAGGTGTTCTCAGGTCCCTTCATGCCTCCCTGTCCTTTCTCAGTGGGTCCCACTGCCCCACAATGCACACCTACAACCTGCCGGCCTTGGCCTCTTCCTGCTCCGTGCTCACCCTTCCTCTTCTGGGACACACCGTCATCTGTGTTCACGTGGGTCTCAAGACCCACAGTGGGCGTCATGCTCAGCAAGTGCCTATCCGGGCAGCACAAGAGCGAGTGGTGTGAGGACCTCGCAGTGCCTCTCGCTCCAATAATAAGTTCTGTGGTTCCAGTCCTGCCCCACACACCCTCCATCCCAATAAAGACTAATAGTGTGACGTTAGCCTCTGTCTCTCCTCCCAGAGCCATCACGGAGGAGTGGCCCTGCAGTGTCCTATGCATGCCTCTTTGGAGAGAGAAAGAGGCAGAGAGAGAGAGAAAATGGGCATGCCAGGGCCTCCAGCCACTGCAAACGAACTCCAGATACATGCACCCCCTTGTGCATCTGGCTTACGTGGGTCCTGGGGAAGCGAGCCTCAAACTGGGGTCCTTAGGCTTCACAGGCAAGTGCTTAAGTGCTAAACCATCTCTCCAGCCCTGTATTTTTTTTTTTTTTAATGAGAGAGAGAATAGGCACACTAGGGCTGCCAGCCACTGCAATTGAACTCCAGATGCATGCACCACCTGGTGAGCATATGCAACCTTGTACACTTGTGCCACCTTGTGACTCTGACTTATGTGGGACGTGGAAAGTGGAACATGGGTCCTTAGGCTTCGCAGGCAAGCACCTTAACCACTAAGCCATCTCTCCAGCTCTCCACTGTAGTTTTTTGAGACAGGGTCTCTCCTTGAACTTGTAACTCACTGACTGACTTTGCCTCTCCACTCTCCAGTGCTGGGATTGTAGCCATGAGTTGTCAAACCTAGCTTTTTTTTTTTTTTTTTTTCGAGGTAGGGTCTCACTCTAGCCCAGGCTGACCTGCAATTCACTGTGGAGTCTCAGGGTGGCCTCGAACTTACGGCAATCCTCCCACCTCTGCCTCCCACGTGCTGGGATTAAAGGCGTGAGCCACCATGCCCGGCTTTCTTTTGGTTTTTCGAGGTAGAGTCTCACTTTAGCCTAGGTTGACCTGGAATTCATTATGTAGTCTCAGGGTGGCCTCAAACTCATGGTGATCCTCCTACTTCTGCCTCCCGAGTGCTGGGATTAATGGCATGCGCCACCACACCTGGCTCTATCCTTTCTTTAAAAGAAAATATTTTATTTATTTATTTGGTGGGGGGAGAGAAGGGTGCACCAGGGCCTCCAGCCACTGCAAACAAACTCCAGACACATGTGTTCCCTGGTGTATCTGGTTTATGTGGGTTCTGGAAAATCAAACCGGGATCCTTGGCTTTGCAGGCAAATGCCTTAGCCACCTCTCCAGCCCTCTGTCTCTACTTTTTGCTGTAAAAAGCATACATCCTGGTTGAGACTTGGGCCTCAGAGACACACTGACAAGTGTTCAAGTCCCAAATCGGAGCTGGGTGACCCCTGCCAACGACCCCAGCTCCCCAAGCCCGAGCTCTCTGTAAATGAACAGTTTCACCATTGGCCTCCTAATAAGGGTTGGGAGAGAAGAGCAACAGAGCAGGGCTTGACGCCTGCCAGACATTATTAATGTTACTGCCGCTGAAACCCTGCCCAAGACAACTACCTTTGAGCCAGGTGGGGTGCACTGGCAGGTTCTTTGGAGTGGGAGGGGGCGGATGCCCACACTACAAACACCTAGGAGGAAAGGGGGGACGCTCCTAGATGTTCCTGTATCCTCGAGAGTCCAGGGCTCCTGTCCCCCCAGTGCATCCTGGAGGCAGGAAAGGTGGGTCTGCCCTGCTCCTTGTGGACACTGCTCCTCTCCTTTCAAGCCACTGGCTGGGAACCAAGCGCCAGAGCCCCAAACAGAGGGACCTTTATGCGGCCCCTCTCCCCGCGCAGGCTCCTGGGCCCTGTTTTCTTTTCATCTCGTGCTACTGGGATTCAATGGGCAGAAACCCTGCCCCCCTCCACCTCGCCCGCCCCACTGCGGGCGACACAAACGTCTATTCTCCACAGGGGCTCCTGAGACACTCCACAGTGGAAGGGGAGAGGCAACGGCTCCTCACAAAGAGTGGATTGTGTGCTTGGGCCTCGGGAGTGTCCAGGGCCCGGATGAGGCAGACAGGAGCCACCCTGACCCTACTGGACAGCCATGTGCAAGGGAGAGGGGCCAGCCCAGGCAAGGGCCAGCAGATGGGGCCCAGGGTGGCAGAGGCAGGGAGAGGGTCTGCTCATGGCTCACTGGAGATCCTGTCTCAAAGCCCGTCAGAAAGTGGGGCATCCTGGATGAAACAGGGCCACAGTCCAGTCCTGTGGAGCCAACAAGTCCTGTGTGCCAGGGGCAGAGGGACCAGCCAGCTCTTCCGGGGACGGTGGGACCCTGGCTCACCTTTGAAGGCTGCAAGCTTCTCTGGCAGATTCTCTTCATCGCTGAACTTCTGGTCACAGAGGAACTCCTATAGGTGAGAGCACAGAGCTGAGCAAGGGGGCAGGGCGCAGCAGTCATCACACATAGCCTCCCTGCCTGGGTGCCTCCTCTTCTGCAGGGCAGACAGGCATCTGTCCTCGGTTTGCCCTAGCTTCCTGTCAAGTCTCAAGCAGATGTCTTTAGTGCATAGTCCACCCTGGGGTGGGAAGTGAGTTCTGCAGGGGACAGGCCACAGGAAGGTTAGCTCTAGAAAAGGGTAGAACCTGTGCTGCCCTCAGGACAGTGGGCTCCCTGGACCCAGGGAACTACGAGCTCCAGAGCCGAGCGACCTGGCCCATGTCACTCATTTCACAGGTGATTGATGTGCCGCTGTCTTCCCGCCAGGCCAGCATCAACGCCGACCGACTCCTTGTGCTCCTGAGGATCCAGCGAATGGGGACATACGGCTTTTGGCATATAGCTGCCATGTCAGTGGCTCGGCTTTAGCCAGGAAATGACTGGCTACTTCTGGTGTGGCCACTTACCCTTTCACCTGAACCTCATCTGTAAAACTAGGGTTTCTGAAAAAAGTGGGCTTCCCCTCAGAAGCTGGCAGAGACACAACTGAGCCCTTTCAGAATCAGATGGGTGGTGCTTGGGGGAAGAACAGAAAGTCGCAACAACTCCATGTGGAGCTTGGAACCATGTTGTCTATCTCTTCAGATCTCCCAGCAGCCTAAAGAGTTAGCCTCTATTATTATTATTCACCCCACTCTTTTTTTTCGAGGTAGGGTCTCATGCTAGCCCAGGCTGACCTGGAATTCACTATGTAGTCTCAGGCTAGCCTCGAACTCACAGTGATCCTCCTACCTCTGCCTCTCGAGTGCTGGGATGAAAGGCGTGCGCCACCACGCCTGGCTCTATTATGCCCGTTTTTATGGATGAGGAACTAAGACTCACAGAGCAAGACCTCCAACTCAGCTCCATCTCTTTGAAGCCAGCATAGTCCCAGTACTGACAGATGGGTGGGACGTAGGCATACACCCTGCCTGGTTTTATCTTTAAACAAAAAAAGCTGTCCTAGAACTTTGGAAACTGAGGCAGGACTATGGAGTGTTCAAGGCCTGTCTCAAAACAAATGAATGAACAAACAAACAAACACAAACAGAAGGAAGGGAAGGGAAAAGGCAGAGGGAGGCAGAAGCTACCTAACAGTGAGGCCCTGCTACATGCCTCTTGCTCATCTTCTAGCAGCCTTAGAACCTGTATTCAGAGGGAACCCAGGGGGTGAGTTCTCAGCCACCTCCACTGACGACTGCTGTGCGACACAGTTCTCCAAGAATAACTGTGGCCATCTATAACAAAAGCAGCTATAAGCAAGCACAAGATTGGGCCCGTTGACATCTCCCCACAGAAGGGCATAGAGAAGGTCATCAGAACCTCGCCTGAAGATCTCAGGTAACCCCTGTGACCGCTGCACACAACGATGCTTGAGGTCTCATGGCCTCAGGGGCAGGTAGAGTATATAGAAGGTGCAAGATGGAGAGACAGGGAGCTCCATCTATGAGGTGATGGACAGGCCTGGGACCTTTGGGTTCTCCAAGCCCCTGTAAGTGATCTCTTCCACACGCTCTGTAAGGAAGCTTGGAAAAAACTCACTAGATCCCCACTCTAATGGAATCAGCCTTTAGTCTGTCAAAGGTATCCTGCTTAGGGGCGGCAAGTGCTCGTTGGCCTCTCCACGAAAGGATTCACATAACGTCTACTACGGGCCACGCTTTACTCCTTACCAGCTGCTCACATCACACCTCCCACTCCTCTTTAGTTCATTCGCCATGCACTGGATAGTTCTGAGGAAGCAGTGAGGCTAACACTGTGCTAGGCTTGGGTATCAGGGGAGCAGAAGACCAGGTGTATAAGGTCAAGTCCCTATCCATGTTTAAAATGCTATTAGGGGCTGGAGAGATGGCTTAGTGGTTAAGGTGCTTGCCTATGAAGCCTAAGGACATAGGTTTGATTCCCTAGTACCCACGTAAGCCAGATGCACAAAGTGGCACATGTATCTTGAGTTCATTTACAGTGGCTAGAGGCCCTGGTGCACCCATTCTCTCCTTCCCTCTCTCAAATAAATAAATTAAAAGATTTGATTTCTTTGTTTGAGAGAGAGAAAGAGGCAGAGAATGAGAGAGAGAGAGAGAGAGAGAGAGAGATAGAATGAATGGGCATGCCAGGGGCTCCAGCCACTGCAAACGAACACCAGACACATGCACCACCTTGTGCATCTGGCTTATGTGGGTCCTGGGGATTCAAACTTGGGTTGTTTGGCATTGCAAGCAAGTGCCTAAACCACTAAGCCATCTCTCCAGCCCAATTAAAATATTTAAAATGATATTAAAGGTTATCCATGCCGATCACAGGCCTGTGTCTAAATTTCTGTTGTACTCACACAGCTCCTGGGAGGGAGGACTCCCTAGCTCTCTAGTCCACAGACAGAGATAACAAGAATCTAAGTGACAGGGAAGAGGTTTGTCTTGGATCTCAGTCTCCTCGTCACTCCCTGGGACCGTGGCAGTTGCTTCTTCAGGCCCCTGCCCTACAATAGGGACAGCCCAAGGGGAGCCGGGGAAGGGCACATGGCATTGGGTTCAATGGTCAGTGGTCAGCAACTACAGGGACACGGGGCTAAGTTGGCTAAGTGTTTACTCGTAGTGTGAGAACCCGAGTTCAGATACCCAGTACCCACGTAAAAGGAAGGTGTGGTGGCACATGCCTATAATTCCAGGGCTGAAGAGGCAAAGACTGGACGATCCTGGGGGCCTGCCGGCTGGCTTATCTAGCCAAATCAGCGAGTTTAAGGTTCAATGAGAGACCCTGTCCCAAAAAATAAGGCAGAGAACTGGGGAGGGCACTTGACATTGACTTCTGGCCTCCACAACATGCACGCATATGTGCCCACACACGTGTGCCCACATACATACTAACAGGCACACAGACACACGTGGATATTACACACAGAAGAGAGACAACTGTGTGAGGCTGAAGCTGACCCTTCTGGGGCTCACTTCCCCTCAGCTACTTCAGCACCCTTTCATAGCTCTGGCTGGCACTGTGTTGTCACACTTAACCCTCTCTGCCACTTGCATTCAGTTTCACAGGCTCAAACCTAAGGACCAGAGTATTTAACGTCTACAATGCCAGTCCTCACTTCTGCAGGGTTAGTCTGCCGTCTGGGTCTGCGGGACCCTAGGCCAGGCCCTCCCGCAGCAGAGCTGGGAGCTGTCCTGGGGGACAGGGGGTCTAGCTGGCTTGACCCCCACCCTCATTTGCCAGGTCTGCCTCCACCCTGCTGGAGCTGCAAGGGCCACCCCTTCCTGACTGGCTGTGGGGAGGATGGCCCTTCCTCTAGGCCCCCCTCCTAGCTCTTGCCCTGATGTCATTGCCCATTCCCAGACTAAAAGCGGAGCAACTCACTCTCGTCTGTGACCCCGCATCATCTGTCCAGCAAGGGTCAAGTTTAGGTCAGTGGCTCTCGGACTTTCGGAGAAATGCAGACAAGAGACATGGAAAGGGGGGAGAGGCTTTCATACAGGTCTGCCAAATTTTTATTTTGCCAAATCAAGGCTTTTGAAACAACGACCATTGATGGTTGCCATGAGCTCCAAAGGAAGTGCTTCAAGTCTGAATGTTAAAGTGGCATCCACTTAGCCCATGGCCAGCTCACTGTGTCTCCCTTTATTCCTTTTGGCTTCACTAAGAACTACAGAGCTTTGCAGTGTTTGGCGGGGGTGGGGGGGGCATGCAAAAGTGGAGGGCTTGTTCCCCTCCCATTCTGTGGCTGGACAGAAGTCCATCTTCACCCAGAGACTGTCTGTAAGTATATAACTATCTCATCTCCCCCATCCCCTGAACACAAGATGTGGTACAAGGGAAAGACATGGACCCTGCTCTCAGAGACAAGTCACGCATTGCAGACCCAGGACAACAAAGCAGTGGTTAAAAGCAAGGCCAAGAGCACACACGCACACACACACATGGAACAAGAAGCCAATAGTGACGCCTACTTACTGGACCCTGAGGTCAGGCTCTCAGCAGGTGCAGCAGCCGGGGCACAGGGGCCCGGATGAAGCATTTCTCCTTGGCACACCTCACCGTCTCATGTACAATTTAACTTATGTGTCCCTGCCCCCTGCCGCTCCACCAGCACGGGCACTTCGGCCTCCCACCCCTGACTCCTGCCCCAGGACCTTTGCTCCAACTATGCTCCCCACCTGACTGAACTTCTCCCACAAATCTCCATTGTTCTTTCCATCACTTCTTCAACACTGTGATCCATGAGGCCCACCCTGTTCATCCTATTCTATACTGCAGCCTGCCCTGCTTCCAATCCACCTGGCCTTGTCTGATCCTCCTATTCCATGCGACAAGCGCCTCCTAACAGTAGCCACTGACACCTGCTAATTACAGCAATGTCTGTCGTCCAGCTGTCCCCTGAGAGGACTTGGGTTCTACACAGTGGTTCCACAGTTAAGTTTTGGGGAACAGCGAATGATTGGGAACTCAGAGAAGAAAACTTCCCTAGAACCACATGGCTAGCAAGTAGCTGAGCTGGGAATGAACTGCATGTCCACGCTGCTTGGGTTCCATCCTTCCCCAACACTGAGGAGCAGAAGCCACCCAAGGAAGTGCATGCTGGGGGGAGGCTCATCCTCAGACACAGGTCCCAGGACATTTTTACCAGCTTCTGCCCTCAGATGCTGGGATGGTTAACCTTCGTGGTCAGCGAGACAGGATTTGGAATCACCTACAAGATGCACCTCTGGATGTATCCAGGAGGGTGTTTCCAGGGAGTGAGCAGTGAAGACCCACCCTGCATGCAAGCAGCACCACGCCAGGGCTGGACCCCAGACTGAATTAAAAACAAAGTGGGACATGGTGGCACACGCCTTTAATCCCAACACTTGGGAGGTAGAGGTAGGATTGCTACGAGTTTGAGGCCATCCTGAGACTACATAGTGAATTCCAAGTCAGCCTTGGCTAGAGTAAGACCCTATCTTGAAAAAATAGTGGGGGGGGGGTTAATGGGGAAATGGCTTAGTGGTTATGGCATTTGCCTGCAAAGCCTAAGGACCTGGGTTCGATTCCCCAGGACCCACGTAAGCCAGATGCACAAGGGGACATGTCTTTTTGTTTGCAGTGCCTAGAGGCCCTGGCATACCCATTCTCTCTCATAAATAAATTAATTTTTTTTGTTATTTATTTATTTGAGAGCAACAGACCGAGAGAGAAGGAGGCAGAGAGAGAGAGAGAGAGAATGGGCACGCCAGGGCCTCCAGCCAGTGCAAATGAACTCCAGACGCGGGCGCCCCCTTGTGCATCTGGCTAACGTGGGTCCTGGGGAATCAAGCCCTGAACCGGAGTCCTTAGGTTTCACAGGCAAGTGCTTAACCGCTAAGCCATCTCTCCAGATCAGTAAAATATTTTTATTATTTTTTTGTTTTGTTTTGCTTTTTCAAGGTAGGGTCTCAGTCTAGCCCAGGCTGACCTGGAATTCACTATGGAGTTTCAGGGTGGCCTCCAACTCTTGGCGATCCTCCTACCTCTGCCTCCCAGTGCTGGGATTAAAGGTGTGTGCCACCACGCCCAGCTAAGCTATTTTTTTAAAGAAATTAAAAAAAAACATCCTAGGGCTGGAGAGATGGCTCATGGCTCAGGCTCAGTGGTTAAAAGCACTTGCTTGCAAAGTCCAACAGCCTGGGTTCAATTCCCCAGTACCCATGTAAATCAAGATGCACAAAGTAGCACATGCATCTGGAGTTCATTTGTAGTGGCAAGAGGCCCTGACATTCATTCATATATATTCTCTCTTCTCTCTGTCCTTGCAAATAAATAAAACTTAAATTAAAAAAAAATGTGATCTGAGCACCACCATTTACCTCTCTTTGCTTCCTGACTAGGGATGGAAAGTGACCAGCTGCCTCACATTCCTGCCATCATACCTTCCTCACCATGCTAGACTGTCCCCTCAAACTGGGAGCCAAAATAAAGCCTTCCTCCTTAACTTGCTTTTGTCAGGTATTTTGTCACAGCAGTGAGAAAAGAAGCTCATAGATTCCCCACACTGAGGAGTGCCCGGCATAGGGCAGGCACCCCATAAGCATCTGCTGGTGCATGGACTGAAGACGCCTGCCACTTGGCCCCACTTCCCCCTGAAACAGGAAGCTTTGCAGAACTGTGTGGCTGTGTGTGACAGACACTGGGACGGACTCAAGGACTGGACTCCCATCTTCTCTTGGAGCCAACAATGACAAATGCTTGAGCCGCGGGGTAACCAGGGCAGGAGAAGCAGTGGATTCGTTTGTGCATGAGTGGGCAGCCCTCCCGGGCCCTAGGTTGGAACAGCTGTGCCTTGGCAAGGGGATGAGGAGGCAGGATAAGAGCTCAAAGGCTGGACTCTCAGCTGCCACCCTAGCTCTGGACTTTAGATTCTTGGTTCGTGCTCAAACACAGCCCAGGATCCCCCTCCAGGAACCTTTCCTCATGTCCCTGCTCTGCCTTGGAGCACAACTTTCCTCAGGGTTAGGTACCCTGTCCATTCAGGTCAATGCCACAGCCAGGCACTGACCTGACTTGAGATCTTAGGCTGAAGAAAAGAGAACTAGCAGCCACCCCAGATGTTCAGAAGAAAAAGCAAAAAAGGAGAAGCTGGCACTAGAACACGTGAGTTCACATCCACTCGGCAGCTCTATGAAAATTCACATCTGTGCCTCAGTTTCCACATCAGAGGAAGAATAACATCCTATCTACCAAGCTTGTCCTAATTGATGTGTAAGTACACAACACCAGATATTGGTAAAGGTCAAGTGCTTGTTAGGACTTTATGCAATTTAGGCTTCTTCATTTCTAACATTTCTCGTAACTTAAATCCCACTCCTGCTTAAGAACATCACCGATTATTAGCCATACTTGGAAGGATACTGCCTTCCCCCACCTAGGTCAGCAGTGGTTTCTTGCTCTCCTTCTGGGGCACTGAGACTGGGTCGGGAGGAGAGGGAAGGGGTTGTTTAACCTCTCCAGGATTTCAAAGGGCTCAAGCCTCAGTCATCCCATCTCCCTCCCTTTCAAAACAAGAAGTTGATGGCCAGGTTACAGGTGTCAGAGCAAAGAAAGTCAATCCCCGGGGGAGGGGGGGTGGCCCCTTTCTTCAGGTAGAAGTTACCTCCATAACCATCTGAGTGTGGGGGACCTGTGATCAATGCTACACCCATCCCCTTTCTCAGTTAAACCGACTGTCCCCAAAGAGAAGTTTTTAAGGAAACGTAAGGGGACTAAGAGCATGAGATGACCAACTGGAAAGGCTGAGCTGGGTTGTCAGCTCTCAGAAGCCACAAGGGACTCAGCAGCCACCTTGTGCAATAACTGAGGAGTCTGGGGCTCGAGAAGGATGGGTCTCCCTAGGGTCACAGTGGTTGGAAAGCCCTCCTCAGTTCTGTGAGCAGGGAGGAAGGGCGGGATGGTGGGATAAGTGGGTTGGGTGGCGGGAGCTCTAACTCTAGCTCCCAGCGCTCTGTGACTCTGGACAACTTGCTTTATCGTGCTGAGCCTCAGTTCCTCATCTCGAACATGGAGCCGCAATGATAGTACCTCTTCCTATTGACTTGCTGTAGGCATGAAAGGAGCTCATGGGTTCCAGGTGCACGTGCAAAGCACTAGTGTCATTGCGCAGGATTGCCCAAATCCATGCCACGCCCAGAAGAAAACTGTGCAGAAAGAAAGAGAGAGGGCCTACCCACACATCGCTGTGCCTTGACATGATGTCATGAAGCCCTTCTGGGGAGCCTGGATCCTCTGATTACTCCTCCCCAAGGGCAAGCTTCACTCTGACCTCAGACGCCTGGCTGCTGAGTAGTGACGGTCATGAACTGGAATACTCCCACCTTGGCGCCCGGGGACAGTACAGGCAGACACACCTGCTCCCTGCTGCCTTCCCTGGCCATCTCAGGTGCACAGCGGAGCAATCTCCCACCCCAGCCCAACCCCAAAGGGTTTACTTCCAGAAGCACTGCGCAGCTGGGCATGGTGCTCTACACGGTAATCCTAGCATTTAGAAGGTGGAGGAAGGAAGATCATGAGGTCAAGTCCATCCTCAGCTATGTAGAGTTCTAGGCTAGCCTGGGCTACAGAAGACACTGTTGTTTTTTGTTCGTTTGTTTTTCGAGGTAGGGTTTCACTCTAGCCCATGCTGACCTGGAATTCACTATGTAGTTTCAGGGTGGCCTTGAACTCATGACGATCCTCCTCCCTCTGCCTCCTGAGTGCCACCATGCCCAGCTAGGTTTTTTTTTTTTAAGCATCAGAGGCTGACAATTCATCTGCTGCAGGTCTGGCTTCCTGGGCAAGTTCCTTTCACTTTTTCTTAAGGCCTCTCACTCCCGGCTCTCCAGGTTTATCTTTACAAATTAGCTACAGCAAGAGATGGGGGTATAAGTACAGTACTTGCCTCACATACATGAGGATCCTGGATTCAAGTCCCAGCACTCCACCCCCAAACCAAAGGTCAGAAAGAAAAATAAATTTGTTGCTGCAGAATTTTGGGGTGAGCAGATATTACCACCTGGAGGTCACCCAAGGGGCTGGTGGCTAATGCCCTGGGAACCTCAAGGACAGGCAGCATCATGCCACGGCCCTGTGGCTTCTGATGCAACCCATGGACTTTTTAAGAGCCAGGACCAGGGCACAAATGCCCAGCCTGGCACTCCTGGCAGGAGTCTGTAACGTGCACCCACAAACACAGCAGGCTCACATTCCTCAAGGCAGTTCTGGGGCTTCATCTGGACATGGTGTCCTTGCCAACAGATGGGGCAGCTGAATACAAACACCCCAGCAACCACACACATGGAGCAGCCCCTGCCGAAATTCCACCTCCAGCTGCCCGTGGCATGGCCACAGCAAGGTCACCGTTGGCCAGGCCCACAGGGGACACTGAATCCACAGAGGCTCACATGACTGCTTATCTCCATCACCCTTATAATATATTAAGGAAGAGCAAGAGAGACGGGTGCCCTCAATGCCAACTGGGCACACTCATCTGGGCAAGGACAGAGTGGTACTGCCAGGGACACAGGAAAAAACACACCTGCATAGTCTCCTGGGTCAGGTCTCAGAGGTGCCACGTGGCTGATGGGAGACTAGGGAACTGGGAAGAGCCCTCCCCAGCCTGCCCTGAGCCCCCTTCCCCGGACAGAAAGCATGTGACATGGGTTCTGAAATCACCATTAGGCACCTAAAAGCCACAGGCAATGTGGAGTGCCCTTCACTCGACTCAGGAGAGCTGGGACAAAGGGAGAGTAGCCAGAGATCTTTATCCACATAAGCAAGAGAGACCTGGGTCACAAGGCTACAGCCACCTGGTGGATGAGGGCCAGGGAGAATCATGGACACCTGGAGTCAGATAGACCCGGTTTGAATCCTGGCTCTACCACTTCCTGGCGGCATGCCCTTGGACAGGTAACTTCGCCAGGCTGAGCGTCATCTCTACGATAGGAGTCATGGGCCTTGCTCACAGGGATGCATCGAGATTCTGTTGGCTCATCTCACACGCATGTGATGAAGCGCTCTGCTGAGGCGGGTCTGAGCAACAGGCACAGCCCACAGGAGCACTGCCACCCGCTGGTGTGGTCAAAGATCCTGTAGACCACGGCTCAAGTTGCAGCGTCCCTCTGAACTCTGGTCCTCCAGCTCATCATCCCCAGGGCACGGGGCAGCCAGCCCAGCCCCCACGTCTTCTCTAGGTCCCTATGGGAAGCTGGAGAAAATTTCTCCCATTGCCATATAAGGCTTGGCCTGGCTGGCCAGGGGTCACCTACCATGCCATCAGGGCGCAGGGAATGCCAGCTATGTGGCGGGAGTGGGAGGCGCTCACTGGTCCTGCTCGCTCCAGTAATGCTAATATATACACACAGTGTGTGGGGGGGCAGGCAGCCCCAGAAGGAGGCCAGTCACATGTACAGATGAACAAACGATTAGTCGGGGTTCAACCATGACTGGCTTCTGTTTTGTTATTTTGAGACAGGGTCTCACTATGTAGTCCAAGCTGGCCTGGAACTCATGGCCCTCCCGCCTCAGCCTCCCAGTTGCTGTGATTACAGAAATGCTGTGATTATAGGCGTACACCTGGCAAAGTGGTAGCTATTTCAACCCAGGCAATGGTCTCAACTTCTCCAAGTCTGTTCATTTGTAAAATGGGAATGCCAGTACCTAGACCTCACTGGATTACAGGGCACATTTAATATGCCTGGAACAACAGTGGTACATTTCAAGTGATCAGAGAACAATAGCAGAGCCAGGCACACACCTTTAATCCCAGTACTTGGGAGGGAAAGGTAGAAGGATCGCTGTGAGTTCGAGGCCACCCTGAGACTTATAGTGAACTCTAGGTCAGCCTGGGCTAGAGTAAGACCCTACCTCAAAAACAAACAAACAAACAAACAACAAAAAAAAAAAAACTAAAGCCAGGTATGGTGGCACATGGCTTTAATCCCAGCACTCAAGAGGCAGAGGTAGGAGGATCACCATGAGTTCAAGGCCACCCTGAGACTACATAGTGAATTCCAGGTCAGCTTGGGCTAGAGTGAGACCCTACCTTGAAAAACCAAAAAAAGAAAGGAAGGAAGGAAGACAATAACAGAAACTAAAGGGAAATCCCAAAGCTGCATTTCCTATATAGCTTTTGCCTCCCTTTCCCCAAGGGTCTTCCAGGTCCACAGGTATCTTCTTTGGCTTTGGTTCTTGAATGCCTTATAGTTACAACTGCTTACAAAAAAAAAAAAAAAAGAAAGAAAAAAGCTACCCAGCTACCCTGCTGCCCTCTGCAAGCCCCAGAGTGAGAGAAAAGCCCCAAAAAGATCCAGGTTGTTGGCTCAGAGGGGACCCCAGAGCTAAGCTGTGCCCCAGGTAGCTGGTCATGTAACCCCCACAGTGAGTCATAACACCTGTGCTGTGTGGTTTCTTCCTTCCATGAGGCCCTGGGCACTGCTCAGCTCAGTCCACCCCAACACCCCGCCTCCCCCCAAAATCCACATTCCAGTAGGGCAGTGAAGCTATACTCCAGTGGAAGGCAGTCTAGTAGCCAACAAGGCTCTTGAGAATATCCTAACCCTAGGATCCTTCAGTAGCCATGGCCGTGGACAAACCAGTCGGGGATCCTCAGTCCGAGCCACACCACCCTGAGCCTGCGCAGCTCCGCTAAACTGCAGGGGTTGCCAAGGGGAGGGGAGGGGCCACTACTCCCACTGCAGGACAGGATGAGTGGCTGGTCTATCTCAGGCCTGTCTCCAATATCCACTCCACACCCCCGGAGGCCCCACACAGAAATGGCAACGCTCATGACAATAGTCAGCCCCCACCCCATGTGCTTCACAGATTTTCTCAGTGAAAAGACAAACATCACAACTACCTCAGGAACCTCTAGTGGGCAAAGGGGACTCAGAGGTGAAGCACCTTGTCCAAGGTCACAGCGCTTGGCAGATGGCCTCATGGCTCTATATTATAGTGTGGCCATCTCGACCTGCTGTGGCAAGGGGGGGGTCACTCAGTCATCCAGCTTAATCCTCCCACAGCCCACATCCTGCGCCACAACCCTACAGCCACCTGGGCTCAGGTGGCAGGTCTCAAAACAGCATCCTGGCTGGGGTGTGGTGGTACATGGCTTTGATCCCAGGAGGCAGAGGTAGGAGGATCACTGAGAGTTCGAGGCCACCCTGAGAATACATAGTGAATTCCAGGTCAGCCTGGGCTAGAGTGAGAGACCCTACCTCAAAAACAGAAAAAAAGAAAAGAGGAAAGGAAAAGAAAGGAAAGATCCAAGTGGCAAATGGACATGAGGCTGCAAGCTCTGGCTCGTCTGTGGCTTTGAATCAGGGGTTCGCCTCTCTGGGTGTTGGAGTCTTGAAGTGGTGAGACCACAGCCTCTCTTGCTTACCATTCAGTGCCGATATTGTCAAAACCAGCCCTGACAGCCACAGCCTCTGCCCTTCATGAGCCAAGCCAGTACACCTCCAAAACAGCTCCAGAGTCTCCCAGTCCCAAGGGTGGAGTCTACCCGGAAAGTTCCAAACCATCTCAGCTCTTCTGGCTCCTTCAACTATGGTCATCTAACCCCCCACACACACACCAAACTCCAGCTGGGTCCTGCTGGCTGTGGGTGGAGTTAGCCCACAACCTGTCCAGCCAAGTGGCCCTGAGGGCTGTATGAGGTCAGGGTTCCAGGCTCCTATCCAGAGGACAAGAGCAGCCAAACCCGAGGCTAACCTGGTGCAGAGGGAGCTGGGAGAAGCCAGCAGGCAGGGACTCTGAGCATGGCAGGATGTCCAGGCAGCCTTGCGGGCATGCTCAACATAACAACAAAAGGCAAGGAGAAGGTGGTAGTGATGGGGCCCAAAGCCTTCCAAGAGTCCCTGGTAGCCATAAGATGGAAACAGGATGCCTAGCTCAAGACAGTCATCAAGAAATGGATGAAGACTGCTGACAGGAAGAACTACTTCACTAGCCCCGGCCTCCAATCTCCCTGAGCTGGGCTTAACCCCAGATATCCATGACCCAAAGGAAGAAACGGGGCAGGAATGTCCAGACTTGTTTCAGTGGAAAACCAGCCAGAAAGGGGCCTCCTCAAGAAATAATTCTAGGGGTTGGGGAGATTGCTCAGTGGTTAAAGATCTTCATTGACAAAGCCTTTTGGCCCGAGGTTCCAATCCTCAGATCACCATGTAAAGCCTCACGGGGATTCATTGCAGTTGTGCTTGCGCAAGCGTGTGTGCGTGTGTGTGTGTGTGTACACACGCACGCACAAATAAAATAAAATAAAATAAGAATTCTAGGATGGGGGGTGTAACAGCGATAGAGCGCTTGTCTAGCATGAGCGAGGCCCTGGGTTCAGTCCCCAGAACTACGAAGAAAAGAAACAACTAACACAGTGTCTCCCGAGCACTGGGCACGAATCACACTGGCTTCACTGGTGACTCCGCAGGCCCTTGCTGAAGACACGAGAGCTGGTACATGAGATGCCAGGTCTGACACCCAGTCAGAATACCCCCTCCAAAAAAAAAAAGGGGGTCTCTGCCGTGCCGCATTCTGCATCTCTGCCCACCCAGCCGGCTCTGACACCTTTCCTAGAAAATCTCTAGGGAACCAGGAGGTCAGGAAGCAAACGTAACGAAGCTGCCATTGTGCGCCTGGCAGCAGCGGAAGGATTTTTCTTTCTAGAACTTCCCCAGGACCACCAAGAAAAGCCTCCAGTCCCTCGGGCAACTTTCCTGAAAGCTGGAGAGAAAGAGCTGTGTGTGTTGGGGATGGAGGTGGGGGGGTGGGGGAGCCAACAGGGAAGTGCCAGCATTTTTGCCAGCCAACCCCGGAGACGGCGCTGGCCTTGAGGGTCCCTTCTGGCGCCAAAACCCTACACGCGGGTCCCCGGGCGGGCTGGCAGCGGGGGTGGGGGAGTCTCCAGCCCGGCGGGGAGCGGACTCCCGGGCGAGCCCCACCCCCTGGTCGGAGAGTGAACAACTTGCAACCGGAGAAGCCAGGCAGCGAGCTGGGAGGTGGAGCACTCTTACCTGGAGTCGGAGGCCACCAGGCAGGGGCCGGGGAGGCCAACGGGGGAGGCCCCGGGGTAATGGGGACGTTTGGTTTGGCCGCCGACCCCGGGGTGGCACCACCGGGAACGGCCGGGTATCTGGGGACGCGTGGTCCCCCTGCGGCGGCGGCGTGACTTACCCGGTTGATCTCCGCCAGCCTCTTCTCCTGCCGGGCTTTGAGCAAGCCGAATGCCTTCCCTCCTGCGGGAGACAAAGAAGCGACCGGGAAGCGGCTGTGTGAGGGGATCGGGGTGTGGGGGGGTCTCCCCGGCCACGCTCACCCCCATCGGTCCCCGCGCCGCAGCCGCGCGCGCGCAGGTGGCGACCCGGGGATGCCCGGCGCGCCGATGGCAGCTCCGGGGACTCGGAGCAGCGCCTACCTTGGAACCTGTTGCCGAGCGCGACCGACATGGTGTGCGCGGACTAGGGGCGTGGGGGGGGGGGCGGTTTCACGGCCAGGGACGACGAGGAAGGGACGGGTGTCTCGGTCCGAGTGTCGGAGGCGTGTGGCGGCCGGACTCCGGGGCGGGGGAACCGCGCGTCCCGGGACACACCCGCTCTGGCTCCGGCCCGCCTCCCGCGCGCCCCTCCCCGCCGCCCGCCCGCCGCCGCTGCAAAGCGGCTCTTCTGCGGGACGCCGGCCGGGGCCCCTCTGCTGGAGGACGCCGAAAACGCGGCAGCGAGGGACCAGCCGCTTCGTTCCCTCTCCGCCTGGATCCCAGAACGAACTTTGCCCGAGGAGCCGCGGGCGCTCGTGATGGTCAGGCTCGGTTCCAGAGGCTGGGAGGAAGGTCTCCGGCCAAACGTCACCTTTGCCACTAGGACACCCGTTAACTCTATGAAGATACATGGAAGTCTTGTTGATGGAACCTGTTTCTGAGTTGGAGAGATGGCTCAATGATTAACGTCCTTGCTAGACAAGCTTGAAGATCTGAGTTCGAGATCGATCCCCAGCATCTGCGTGGCTCTGCCTGTCATCTTGGTGTTGGGGAGACAGAGGATCCCTGGTGCTTCTCTAGCCAAATTGGTGAGCTCTGGGTTCAGTAAGAGACCCTGTCTCTAAAATAAATAAATAAATAAATAAATAAATAAATAAATAAATAAATGCAGTGAGTGAGGAGAATACAACTGAGAAAGACAATGATGATCTCTGGCTTCTAGTCCACGTCCACACACTCACGCACACCATGCAAATATGCGTGCGTACCACACACACACACGCACACACACACGCACACAAATCAAAAAGAAAACAACCTTATTTCTTGGGCACTTGCTGTACCAGCCATTTTATTTGCCACGGTGTGTCTCAATTTCCTTCCCCGAAACTCTACGAAATAGGACTTACCAGCACTCTCATTTTACAGAAAAGTCTAGAAGCTGTAGCCTGTGGCACAAATCCAGCAAGGTGATGAAGCAGCCAGGAGAGGAGGGATTGGGACACGAGCACTGAGGCATTTTAAGGAGGATGGTCAGGAACTCTAACGTCCAACAGTCTAAGAGTGAAAGGGGCTCTCCTGATTATTTGGGGCATAGGCATAGCCCATTAGTGTCCTGGATCAAGAGCCCACCTGACCACTAGTAATGAACACTCCACCCCAACACACACATACACACACACACTGAGCATGCCTCTGGAGATTAGCTTCAGAAAGCCTCCTTCCCCACAGTCTTGCGTTCATCAGGACTCCTCCAAGTGCAATGCCCAAATGAGTGCATCTTTCTTTGCACTGACTGCATTTTGGGTAAGAAAGTGGCCAGCCAGTCTGTGCCAAGGAGGGGCTAGATAGAATGGGACAGGGCTGAAGTGAGCCCAGATGTTCTGAATGCAGCCCCTTGTTCCCCTCTGTCCCCCAACCATTCACTCGTAAGGTTTGGCTCTGGCCAAGCTGCAGAACCATGGGCAAAACACAGGACTTGTCTGAGCCTCAGACCCCGAGCCTGCAGGATGGAGTAAATATGAGTTTCCCACTAAGCAGGGGCTACTGTGACTTTACTTTCTGAGTGGTGCACGTAGACCATTAGGGCTGGGAGGAGAGAAGGGCTTGGACATTCAACCCGTGGCTGGTGGCAGGCATTCTATCTGGAAGCCCAAGAAGGGAGCAGACTCAGGCCTTCAGTGCAGCTCCTGGACAGTTCAGACTCAGGCAGTGCATTGTCCTGGCCAGCCATTGGGTAAGACAGGGACTACACCTCCCCCCCCCCCCCACACACACACATACACCTTCTACTGCTCAGCTGCTGGCTGCATTGTTATCCAGATGTTCAGCAACTACTGCATTCCACCCATCCCTGACCAGCCCCACCTCTGGGCTTTCAAATAGCCCTGCGTGCACCAGGCATGACCACACTGCATGAGTCATATGTCAGGCCTGAGGTTTGTCACACAGGAACAGAAAGAGAGGAAGCCTGCCCTCCACCCATGGAGGATGCTGGGTCTGGGCTTTGCTGAGCCCCACAGCTCAAGTGCCTAGAGGCTGAATGCCAACAGCAGGCACCAGACCATGTCAGTGGAGAAACTGGGTTGGGCCAGGGGAATATCAGCTCTCATCCCAGAGTTCTCTAAAGGACTCCCCCTTTCTTTTTTTGCCTTTTTTTTTTTTTTGTTTGTTTGTTTTGGTCTCACTGTATCCCAGGTTGGCCTCCAACTCACAGTGATCCTCCTACCTCAGTCTCCTAAGTGCTGGAATTAAAGGCGTGTGCCTTTAATTTAATGGGGGAACCCCCATTTCCTAAGCATCACTCACACCAAGAAATCACATTCCTTGTCTTCAGCTCTTCTAACCTCCAACCCGGAAATAATGGCCCTCATGTCCATCCCATACAAGGCATCCACATGAACCCCATCCTTAACTTGATTCCAAGGGTGTCTGTGGAGTAGCACATCTCTCCTCTAAACTGTCCCTTACCAGTTGGGGAGGGAGGCACAGGCCATCTCTCATCATGTGACCCTGGGCCAGAGACCCTTCTGAACCGGGCTGGGGAACCTGACTTTTCATAAGCATTCAACCAGATAGCATGTAAGCCAGGACTTTGAGGGTAGTGGAGGTGGCCTTTTCAAGTGCCAAAAGAAAAAGCAAACAAAATGGGCTGGAGAGATGTCTTAGCAGTTAAGGTGCATGCCTGCGAAGCCTAAGGACCCAGGCTTGATTCTCCAGGTCCTATGTAAGCCAGATGCACAAGGTGGCACATGAGTCTGGTGTTTGTTTGCAATGGCTAGAGGCCCTGGTGCACCCATTCTCTCTCTCCCCCTGTCTCTAATAAATAAATAAATAAATCTTTTTTTTTTTTTAAGCATACAAAGCCACTCTAAAAAGAGCAAATAGAGAGCAGAGCCAGAGAGTGAGGGAAGAGGAAGAAGGAAGCCAACTGCCCCATCAGTCTCAGGCCTCAGGCTTCAGGCTTCAGGCCTTTCCCAGCCCAGGGACCCATGAGACCTTCCCAGCGAGCTCTTTGCTGCTGAAACAAATCCAGGAGTCTTTTTGGCTTTGTGGTCAAAAGCCTTATTGAATGAAGAATATTTTATGATCCCACCCTTCAACCTGGGTTTTCAGTGACCCATGCTGGCCAGGCCCCACCCTATAATCCTGGCCATTGCCCACCCTCTTATCTGGAACGTTCCCTCCTATGTCTCCCCACCCTTCAAGGCCTAAGCCAAGGCCTCTTCCTCCTACTAGTGTTCCTCCCTGCCCCTTGCTGTGCTGACCAACAGCTTATGTTTTTGTTTTGTTTTGTTTTGAGGTAGGGTCTCACTTTAGCCCAGGCTGACCTGGAAATCACTATATATAGTCTCAGGGTGGCCTTGTACTCACGACGATCCTCCTACCTCTGCCTCCTAAGTGCTGGGATTACAGGTATGCACCACCATGCCTGGCCTGATGAATACTTTTAAATTCAGCACACACACACTTATACTCATACCTGCCTCAGTGTCTCTATCTTGAATCAGACATCTGTTGATGGCCCCTGTGCATTCCATCTCTCAGACTCTCCTGGCTGCTAGCCTTTCCCTGACAAGTTCCCTAGATCCAAGAGGAGAGTGAGCACCACCCTCAAAATCCCTGCAAAGGGGCTGGAGAGATGGCTTAGCGGTTAAGCGCTTGCCTGTGAAGCCTAAGGACCCCGGTTCGAGGCTTGGTTCCCCAGGTCCCACATTAGCCAGATGCACAGGGGGGCGCATGCGTCTGGAGTTCGTTTGCAGAGGCTGGAAGCCCTGGCATGCCCATTCTCTCTCTCTCTCCCTCTATCTGTCTTTCTCTCTGTGTCTGTCTCTCTCAAATAAATAAATTAAAAAAAAAAATCCCTGCAAAGGCCCCACAGTGCCAGACCCTGGCATGGAGTGAGCTCAGTCTTGTCGCTTTCCTGCCCCTGTGTGGGATCACAAATGTCTGCTCCACCTACCTGCTGGGCCACCTTTAAGAGGTGCCCTGGGTATACCCATAGTGGGCCCTGGATGCCCACCAGCAGCAGAGGAGGATCAAAGACACACCATCTAGCTCAGAAAAGGGTCCTTTTATTTCTTCGTGGTCAGAAATGGCCCACATTACTGCCTGTTCCCCTGGGACCCAGGAGAGTGACAGGGCCTGCAAAGGAGCTGTCATCCCAGTGCCAAGGCCCTGCTGGGTGCTGGAAGATGGCCCGGAAAAGAGAAGAAGGAGAGCCAAGAGGAAATGCCAGGGAGTCCTGGGCAGGGGCAGCCAGGGGCCTGGCCACAGGGGGATTCCCCAGGCGGGAGGACTGGAATGACAGCTTTGCTTCCACGCCCTTGTGGCTGCCTTCATGACCACACGGCCAGCTGAGGATCTGTCAATCAAGCGCTAACCAGGTGAAGTGGGGTGTGTGTGTGGGGGGGCACAAGGGGCTACTCCCAGTGGCGTGTTTGGTGACCCATAACCCAGGCCCCTTCAGACTGTGGAGGGCCAGGCTCTTCAGGTAGATGGCAGGCTGACAGGAGGCTAGGCCAGGGCAGGCTCTTCCTTAGGTAAGATTGCTGCAGACCCACAGCCTGAGACCCCTACCTTGCCCTGAGGGCCTAGCAGGGTATACCATGACTTCAGATGCCACTACTAAGAACCCTCCTAGGCCCTTAGCACTTCTTGGTCTGCCTGGTCCCTTGAGCATTAGAGCTCCCAGGTGACCAGTGTGATGAGATACAACGGGTCAGGAGCAGCTCTGAGACTAGGGGCCCAGTTCTTCCTGAGCCCACCCGAGATCTCTGTGGATGTCCCCCCTCGACCTTCCGCGTACCAGTGGAGGGTGGGTAGATGTGTTACTCTGAAGGGAAGTTTTCATAATAGGACTTAGCATACACAGTGCCCAAGCCCATGGCTGGCTCTTGACAGCTGGAAGCTGACTGCATGTGTGCATCTCGCTCTCTGTCTCACACACACATGTACTCACACTTGTACACGTACAGGCAAGCATGTTACTGCTGTTAGGATGCGTGTGTGTTGGTGCATGTGCAACTATGGCCTGTCTGTGTACAGGGCTGCCAATGGAGCGAGAGTATACTCACTTCTGTTCACAGGGAAGAGGGGCTGCACGTATTGGGAAGGAAGTATGAGCAATCACAGGGGGCATACGGCAGCCAGCTCTGGTGGGTTCGTGTTTGTGTGCACGCCTAGGGGCAAGAGCAGGTAGGGGGGCGTGAGCCAGGGTCTCTGGCCCTCACTGCCAGCTGGCGCAGTGCTCAGGCAGGCTACGCAGGATGGCCTCCAAGTTCTGCTTGTCAGCGCGGATCCCGGCGAGGTCACTCTCGAAGATCTGGATCTGCAGCTCCTGCTGTTCCGATTCCTGTTCCAGCCGCCTCAGTTTCTGCTGCAAGGTCCCTTGAGAGCCCAGCTGTACCTTCAAACCTTCCAGCGCCCGCTGGGTCTCGTTCAGGGCCTGGGAAGGGGCCCTGTGGGTGTCCAGTGACCCTGCAGAGGGGCACAGAGAGCTTCAGTGGAAGACAAATGCCTGAGGCCCTGGGGGACTCAAGACTGTCCCCAGCTCAGACCTTCAGGAGTCATTCTGTCTACTATCCTCCAAGAAACGGGGTCTGACGGGGCTCTGGGAGAGGGTAAGGGCCTAGGGGGCCTTGGACAACTGGTCACTCCTATGGTGTGACCTCCATGAGCCTGTGTAGCTAAGAATGACCTTGAACTCCTTGCCTCCACCTCCCAAGTGCTGAGACTATAGGCATGTGCTGCCATGCCTGACTTACGCAGTGCTGGGGATGGAAGCCAGGGCTTGGTGTAGGTTAGCACTCTGCCAACCGGGCCACATCCCCAGCTCCCCCCTGCAGAGGCTCCTAAATCTTACCAGGTCCCTCCTCAAAATCTGAACTTCACAGGCAAGAAAATCTGGGTCTGAGGACAAGAAGAGGGAGGTTCTTACATGGATATGAAGCATCTCCCAAAAGGCTCAGGGAGCCGGGCGTGGTGGCGCACGCCTTTAATCCCAGGATTAAAGGGAGGCACAGGTAGTAGGATCGCCGTGAGTTTGAGGCCACCCTGAGACTCCATAGTGAATTCCAGGTCAGCCTGGGCTACAGTGAGACCCTACCTCAGAAAAGAAAGAAAGAAAGAAGGAAGGAAGGAAGGAAGGAAGGAAGGAAGGAAGGAAGGAAGGAAGGAAGGAAGGAAGGAAGGAAAGAAAGAAGGAAGGAAGGAAGGAAAAACAAAAGACAAAAAAGGCTCATGAGTTGAAGGCGTGGTCCCCAACTACTGTGAAGTGACTGGATGACAGGGATTCTGACCTCATCAAAGGATTAATCTATCGATGGATTAATAACCTTCTGAGGTGGGACCTAACTAGAGGAAGCAGGTCCTTGTTGTGTGTAGGCATCACTGGAGGCTGCACCTTCTCCAGGCCCGCCTGGCCCTGTTTCTTTGCTTCCTGGTCTCCACGAGGTGTGAGCCTTTGCCCTACCACACCCTCCAACCCCATGTTGTGTGTCATCAGGGCCCAGAAGCAATGGAGCCCGCCAGCCATGTTCTGAGACCTCTGAAATTGTGAACTGAAATTCATCTTTGCTTTATTTATTTATACTTATTTATTTGAGAGAGGGAAAGAGAGAGAGTGTGTGAGAGAGAATGGGTGCATCAAGGCCTCCAAGCACTGCAAATGAACTCCAAATGCATGCACCTTCTTGTGCATCTGACTTACGTGGGTCCTGGGGAATCGAACCAAGGTCCTTTGGCTTTGCAGGCAAGCGCCTTAACTGCTAAGCCATCTCTTTAACCCTATTTATTTATTTAAATATTTTATTTATTCATCTGCAAGCAGTTAGGTTGGGGAAGAGAGCAAAGAAAGAAAATGGGTGTACCAGGGCCTCCAGCCACTGTAAATGAACTCCAGACACATGTACCCCCTTGTGCATCTGGCTTTACATGGGTACTAAAGAATAGAACCCAGGTAGTCAGGCTTTGCAAGCCAGAGCCTTTCACCACTGAGCCATTTCTCCAGTCCATCTTTTATTGATTTGTATGTATCCTATGATACCTAGGTCTCCGCTCCCCTGTGCGACCCAGGTTACAAACACATGTAGCCACATGCAGCTATTGATCAGGGATCTGGAGATTCTAACTCTGGTGGTCTCAGGCCCTCTTGCTTGCACAGGAAGTGTACTTAATGGCTGAGACATCTTTTTATTTTATTTTTATTTATTTATTTTTTGTTTTTCGAGATAAGGTCTCACTCTAGCTCAGGCTGACCTGGAATTCACTATGTATCTCAGGGTGGCCTCGAACTCACAGCGATCTTTCTTACCTCTGCCTCCCAAGTGGTGGGATTAAAGGCGTGTGCCACCATGCCTGGCCTTGAGACATCTTTTGTTTTCTTTTTGTTTTGTTCTGGGGAGGGGGTTGGTTTTTTTCGAGGTAGGGTTCATACTCTAGCCTAGGCTGACCTCAAACTCACTCTGTAGGCCCAGGCTGACTTTGAACTCATAGCAATGTTTCTACCTCTGCCTCTTGAGGACTGGACTTAAAGGGGTGCACCACCATGTCCGGCTCCCTTTTCCTTCTTTTAAATTTTTCTCTCAGGTATGTATCAAAGTGACAAAAAGTCTGAAGCCCTCCTGGCCTGGGACAATCCTGCCCTCAGCAGAGATCTCAAGAATCCTTCACCATCTACCAAAAAGCCTAAGCAGTTTGGCTTTTTTCTTTTCTTTAAAAAAAAATATTTTATTGGAGCCAGGCGTGGTGGCACATGCCTTTAAACCCAGCACTGGGGAGGCAGAGGTAGGAGGATCACTGTGAGTTCGAGGCCACCCTGAGACTCCATAGTGAATTCCAGGTCAGCCTGAGCTAGAGTGAGACCCTACCTCGAAAAAAAATATATATTTATTTGCAAGCAGAGAGAGATAGACAGGAAATAGAGAGAATGGGCTCACCTGGGCATCTAACCACTGCAAACGAACTCCAGATGCATGCACTACTTTGTGCATCTGGCTTTAGATGGGTACTGGGTAATGGAACCAGGGTTGTTAGGCTTTGCAGACAAGCACCTTAACTGCTGAGCCATCTCTCCAGCCCTTTTTAAAGCTTTTTTTTTTTTTTTTTTTTTTTTTTGAGGTAGGGTTTCACTTTAACCCAGGCTGACCTGGAATTCACTATGTACTCTCATGGCAATCCTCCTACCTCTACCTCCCAAGTGGTGCTGGGATTAACAGCATGTGCCACCACACCAGGCTTTCTTCTCTTTTCTTTTCTCTCTCACTCTCTTTCTGTTTTTCTTTCTTTTCAAGGTAGAGTCTCACTGTAGCCAGGCTAACCTGGAACTCACTCTGTAGCTCCAGACTGGCCTCAAACTTACAGTGATTTTTCTACTTCTACCTCCTGAGTGCTGGGATTAAAGGCATGTGCCACCATGCCTGGCTTTTTCTTTTTTTCCTTAATATATATTTTAAATTTATTTAATAGAGAGAGTTAGTAGAGGGCATGCCAGGACCTCTTGCCACTGCAAATGAACTCCAGATGTATGTGCCACTTTGTGTGCCTGGCTTTACATGGGTACTGGGGAGTTGAGCCCAGGTTGGGAGGCTTTGCAAGCAAGCCCCGTTAACCACTGAGCCATCTCCCTAGCCCCAGCCTGGCTATTTCAAAAATCTCTGGTGTGTTGTATGTGTATGTGTGTGTTACTATGTGAGTGAGTTCAGGTGCACAAATGCCACAGCACAACTGTGGAGGTCAGAGGACACTGCAGACGTTGGTCCTGACTGTCCACCTTACTTACGGCAGGATCACCTCGTCTTTGCTGCCGCATCTGCCAGGCTAGCTGGCCCCAGAAAGCCTCCTTTCTGCCTCCCTTTTCACTCTAAGCATGCTGGGATTACTGACAACTGCTCCTAAATCTGGCTATACATGGAGTCTGGGGATCCAAACATAGGCATCCGTGCTTGTGTTCCAAGCACTATCAAGTATACCATCTCCCTGGCCCCAGCCTGGCCTCGGAGGAGGGTTTTGAATTAGGTTCAGCCACCCATAGACCAATCAGGCTGCCTAGAGCTCCCAGAGGCAAGGTCCAAGGGTGAGTTGTTCATTCCCACATTCTTAGGTCCAGCACCTAAGAATCTGGTTGAACTTGACAAATGAATGAGTCAATGACAAAGACCACAGGGGCCCAGCCCTTGCATAGCAGTTGTTCCCTACCAGACATTGAGGGTAGATGAGTGAGTGGCCACTGGCAAGCAGAGCCAGTCAGTCACATGTGGAATATGCATTCATTCCCACTGACTGGCTGTGCCACCCTGGGAACATTATCTCAGCTCTCCTTGCCTCAGTTTCTTCATCACAAAGGGGCAATACAATAATTGTCCTTATATTAAAAGGTTAGTACAAGGTTTGGAGAGATGGCTTAGCAGTTAAGGTTCTTGCCTGCCAAAGCCCAAGGAACCATGTTCAATTTCTCAGTACCCACATAAGCCAAATGCACAAGGTGGCACATGCATCTGGAGTTCGTTTGCAATGGCTAGAGGCCCTGGCGTGCCCATTCTCTCTATGTATCTGTCTCTTCCTCTTTCTTTTTTTCCTCTCTCAAATAAAATAAAATAATGATTGTAAGTATTCTCAAAGAAGAAAACAAACTTCTGAAAGAAAACACAGGAAATTAACTTAATGAAATAAGGAGGTTGATACAAGATATGAGCAAGGAAATAGAGATACTGAAGAAATACCAATCAGAAATGCTAAAAATGAAAACCACAGTGAGTCAAATAAAAAACTCTATAGAAAGCCTCACCAATAGAATGGATCAAAGAGAAGACTGAGTATCTGAGCTTGAAGATAAGGTGGAGGATTTGGAACATTCCAACAAAGATAAATTAATGAGAAGGTGTAAGTGGGAATTTCAAGATATTCAGAATCCTATGAAGAGATCAAATAAAGAATAAAGAGAAGAAATTCAATCAAATGGTATAATGGTGGTAACTGATTGGAAGGCTCAATACTCATCAAAGAAAAAAAAAAAAACCTCATCAAAGTGCTGAGAAGTAACAGTGGAGAGTTTAGCACTTAAATATATCTTTCACATCCTCCAAAGGCTCAGAGACGATAGTGGAAGAAGCAGAAACATGTAAGTGCCAAAGGATGGGGAGGGGTGCTTTGGAATGTGGTCTCTCAGACATAAAGAAGTCATTTTATTCATGACCTCACAGTGGCTGTCATTATCTGCATAAGACCTGTATTAATGTTTGTTTATTTTTATTTATTTATTTAAGAGCAACAGACAGGGAAAGAGGGGGAGAGAGAGAGAGAGAGAGAATGAGAATGGGCACACCAGGGCTTCCAGCCACTGCAAACAAACTCCAGACACATGCGCCCCCTTGTGCATCTGGCTAACGTGGGTCCTGGGGAATTGAGCCTTGAACCAGGGTCCTTAGGCTTCACAGGCAAGCGCTTAACCGTTAAGCCATCTCTCCAGCCCTGCACAAGACCTGTATAATGTTGGGCCCACCAACAAGTTTCTGTGTATGGGAGGAGGGGGGAAAAAAGAAGATATCAATGTAGAAAAAGAAATAGTAAGAAAAAGTGGGGGTTCAGTGGAGTGCCTGGAGGACGTGGGACAAAGTGGGTGGTTGGAGGGGCTTATGTCAATGTTTCAATAAGGTTTTTATTTATTTATGTAGGAGCTTGCCTACAAAGCTTAACAACATGGGTTTGATTGCCCAGTACCCATGTAAAGCCAGATGGACAAGGTGGCTCATGCATCTGGAGTTTGTTTGCAGTGGTTAGAGACCCTAGCACACCAATTCTCTCTGTCTCTCTCTGCTTGCAAATAAATAAAATAGTTTTAAAAATATAAATAGAGCTCTTTGGTCTCGGCGGCAGAAGCAAGATGACAAAGGGCACATGGTCGTCTGGAAAGCATCACAATAAGATGCACTCCCTGTGCCGCCGCTGTGGCTGTAAGGCCTGCCACCTTCAGAAGTCGACCTGTGGCAAGTGTGGCTACCCTGCCAAGGGCAAGACAAAGTATAATTGGAGTGCCAAGGCTAAGAGGCGAAACACTACCAGAACTGGACGAATGAGGCACCTAAAAATTGGCTTTTGGAGAATCAGGCATGGATTCCATGAAGGAACAACACCTAAACTCAAGCGGGCAGCTGTGGCAGCATCCAGCTCATCTTGAGAATTTTGTCTGTCAATCATAATAAATGTTCTGGTTTCAAAAAAAAAAATCTATATATGTAAATAGGGCTGGAGAGAGATGGCTTAATAGTGAAAGTACTTGCCTACAAAGCCTAAGGACTCTGGTTCGATTCCTCAGTACCCACATAAGCCAGATGCACAAGGTGGCACATGCATATGGAGTTTGTTTTCAGTGGCTAGAGGTCCTGGCACACCTATTCTCTCTCTCTCTCTTTAATAAATAAATAAATAAAGATATAAATAAATGGCTACAACATGGGTCTGGGGAGACGGCCCAGTGAGGAAGGCTTTCCATAAACTCACAGCGGAAGTTCGAGTCCCCAGCATGCATGTAGAGCAGGACACAAACTGCATGTGCATCTGTAATCTCAGTGAGCATACAGTAATGGAAAGCAGGAGACACTGGAAGCTTGTGGGCCAGCCAGTCTGGCCTGCTCAGAAGCAAAACAACAAGAGAATCCCTGTCTCAAAGCAGAAGAGGAGGATCAACACTGCAAGATTCTCCTCTGACCTCCACATGTGTGCTCCCTCTCCCAACGTACACACACACACACACACACACACACACACACAAGAAAATACAACTCAAACAATGTCTACAACAGTACATTATTATGGTATGTGTATTTGACCACATTTTTCTAAAAATGCTTGCTATTCATTTCAACCCAACTGCTCTAACCATCAACCTCCCATGACAGAACTCCTAGGCCTCTAACCCTGCATACGGAAGGCCTTCATGCTATGGTCCATCTGGGATTGATTTTTTTCTTATCTTTTTCTTTCCTTTTTCCTCCTTCCCTCCATTCCTCCCCTCTTTCTCTTTCCCTTTCTCTTGCGACAAGAGTCTCACTATGTAGCTCAGGCTTGCCTAAAATTCAGTAATCCTCAGCTGGAATTTCAGGCATAAACCACTATACCTAGCTCCATCTGGAATTGGCCCTCCTGCAGTTTGCTGACCTCTCACCATATACCATGTGTGTAGAAAGCACTGCACAAAACATCCTGTGGTTACCCCCATTTTACAGACCAGAGAGCTGTGGCTCAAGGTGGCGTGGCACGCTCAAAGTGTCATCACGGAGGAAGGGACAGAGCCAGGCCTGAATCCTGGTCTATGGGATTACCAACTGGTTCCTAATCCCCAACACCACCCTTGCTTTTCTGTCATTCTTTTCTCCCCAACTCTCCTCCGCTGAGGGCCAGCCCACACATCTGGGACTCTGAGGCATTCTTGCATGGGGTTAGTTTTCTGTGCACCCCAACCTGGAGGCACATGGTTAACCCACATGAACTCATTTCCAGACACTGGCACCTAGATGGCTACCAGAGCTTGTGACTGGATGGGGAGAGGGAGCCATGGAGATGAAGGCAAGGAGAAACCCAAGTCTGCACCCTGGGGACTCGCCTTGCGGGGGGAGGGGGAATCTCCTTACCCAGCCAGACCAACAGCTCTGACAGGGCCTTGATGTCCTTCTCCAAAGTGATGCGCGATTCCTGGATCTGTTGCTCCATGGCGCTCAGCCCTGCAACCACCTGAGGGGGACGGGGAAATGACAGCCCGAGTGGCTCCCTCAGGCTGCTGGGCACAGGGAGACCGGCGTGGGGTCTGGGTGCACCTACCCGCTCAGCTTCCTCCAGCTCCCGTCTGCGCGCTCCAGAGGTCAGCACCAGCTGGGAGGCCTGCCGGAGCGTGCCATGGGTCTGGCTGGCCAGACGGCTGGCACGGCGGTGTCCCTGCTTCCCTTCCCTCAGCAAGGCCTTGGCAAGCTGCAGGAGGGCAGCAGTGGCAGAGTGAAGAGGGACAGCTGAGTAAATCCTTTGGACAAGAGCAGCATTCTCCTTCTTCCTTCCCTTCCTCCTTCCTTCTTTGTTTTCTCTTCCTTTCCCTTTCTTTCTTTTTCTTTTTCTTTCTCCTCCCCTCCTTCCTTCCTTCCTTCCTTCCTTCCTTCCTTCCTTCCTTCCTTCCTTTCTTTCTTTCTTTCTTTCTTTCTCTCTTTCTTTCCTTCTTCCCTCCCTTCTTTCCTTTCCTTTCCTTTTTTCTTTTCTTTTCTTTCCTTTTTTTGTAGTCTGGGATTGAAACCCAGGACCTCAATGCTAGGCAAGTACTTCACCATTCACCACTAAGCTACATTCCTAGCTCATTGTTTAAAAATAAATATATTTTCATTTTTAATTTATTTGAGAGAGAGAGAGAGAGAGAGAGAGAGAGAGAGAGGCAGATAGAGAGAATGGGCATGTCAGGGCCTCTAGCCACTGCAAATGAGCTCCAAGTGCATGCCCCACCCTGAGTATCTGGCTTACATGCGTACTGGGGAATCAAACCTGGGTCCTTAGGCTTTGCAGGCAAGCGTCTTAAGTGTTAAACCATCTTCCCAGCTCCCTAGCCAGTTTTCAAACTTTATTTTCAGAAAAATTCTCACTAAGTTACCCAGGCTGGCCTTTAACTCACTCTGTAGCCCAGGCAGTCCTTAAGCTTATGATCTTCCTGCTCCAGCCTCCTGAGTAGCTGGATTGTAGGCCTGTGCCACTAGGCTGCTTGGACAAGAGCTCTCATTGCCTTTATTCATTCATCCACTTATTAATTCATTCTCACAATCACAGAACACCCTGGAGGCAGGACTTGTGCTAGGCACAGTGTGAATCACTGTGGAAATGATTCATGTCGCTCCAGAGAAAATCCACCTATGTTACAGATGGGGAAGCAGAGGCATGGGGAGGAGGAGGAGCTGACCAAAGTCTGAAGAGCAGGATAAGATCCAGCCTGGGAATTCCTAGTCCATGTCCAGTCTTTTGAGCATGCAGATACCCACGAAGACAATTCACTTGGTGTATGAGCCAACAAGCCAGAGACCAGGCTGAGTGCACATGTGTGTGTGTGCATTCGTGCACACACACACACACACACACACAACACACATTAGAATTTGCCTAGAGATTTAGGTAACGGCCCAGAAGGCTCAGGTGTGGAATCCTTGTCATGGGACCTCACGGACCTCAGGGTCCCCACATGCGTCACAGGTCCAGCAATAACAACTGTTTCACAAGGAATCAGCAAATCTACCCACGTGAGCTAAGAGGTCCCCTCAGCAGTTGGTAAGTGGGGGATGTGGGAACAGATCTGCTGGGGCAAAGTTTAACCCACTGAAGGGCAGCTCCAAGACACAGTCCCCCACAACCCCAGAAGGTAAGGACGCTGCTGTCAGTGTCTCTGTTGCCCTGGCCCTGACCTTAGCATTGTCCTTGGCCAAGAGCTCTGCTTCTCTGCTCTTCTTCTTGGCACCCGAGGAGAGAGATGCGGCATTTCCCAGCATCCTCTCTGCTTGCTTGGTCTTCCTTTGTGTGTCCACAAGTAGCCTGTTCTTGACGACGCCTGCTCTTCTCTGCAGTGCTGCCTGCTCCCTGGGCTGAGGAAACCGGGGCTTTATTCCTACAAACGCAGCCAAGGCTGTGTCAGGAGGACTGGGCTCACATCTGGAGAGCCCAGGTGGCCGCTGCAGATGCTTGGCCAGCCGCAGGCCTCGGACAACTGGAGCTACTGCTCAGCGAATTCGAAGATACATGCTCCACCATGTCACCTTTTATCCATGTGTGCATGTAGCATGTGTGTGGAGCCCAGAGGTCAACATCAGCTGTCTTCTTCATTTGCTCTCTATTATTCTTTTTAAAGTTTTTTTTTTAAACTTTGTATTTACTTATTTTAAATGAGAAAGAGATAGACAGATAAAAAAGCATGGGCATGTCAGGCCTCTTGCCAGCACCATTGAACTCCAGACACATCTGGCTTTGCATGAGAACTGAGGAATTGAATCTGGGCTGGAAGACTTTGCAACTGAAAGTCTTTAACTGCTGAGCTAACCCTTTTTTCTTTTCTTTTCTTTTTTTGAGGTAAGGTTTCATGCTATCCCAGGCTGACCTGGAACTCACTCTAGTTCCAGATTGGCCTCAAACTCACAGCAATCCTCCTACCTCTGCCTCCTAAGAGCTGGAACTAAAGTGTGTACCACCATGACCAGCATCTTATTTTTTAAGAAGTTTTTCAACATTTTTGTTTTTTACAAAGTAGGGTCTCACTCAAACCCAGGCTGACCTGGAACTCTCTATAGTTCCAGGCTGGCCTTAAACTCACAGCAATCCTCCTACCTCTGCTTCCTGAGTGTGCTGGTATTAAAGGCGTGAGCCACCACACCTGGCCTCTTCACCTTTTGTTTGTTTGTTTGTTTTTTTCAAGATAGGGTCTCTGGTCCAGGTTGACCTGGAATTCACTATGTAGTCTCAGGGTGGCCTCGAACTCATGGCAATCCTACCACTGCCTCCCAAGTGCTGGGATTAAAGGCATGCATCACCACTCCTGGTTCATTACCTTTTTAGCAAAATATATTTTTTAGTATTTTATTCTATTTATTTATCAGAGACAGAGAAGATGGGTGTTCCAGGGCGTCTAGTCACTGCAAACTCCAGACACATGTGCCACCATGTGCATCCCATTTACATGGGTTCTGGGAAATTGACCCTAGGTCCTTAGGTTTCCTAAACCAGCATTTAACCACTAAACCATCTCTCTAGCCTTCATCACCTTAAAAACAAATTTTTTGGCAGGGGGTGCAGAGGGGCTGGAGATGTGGCTTAGTGGTTAAGTGATTGCCTGTGACACCTAAGGACCCTGGTTTGAGGCTTGATGCCCAGGACCCATGTAAGCCAGATGCACAAGGTGGCACAAGCATTTGGAGTTTGTTTGCAGTGGCCAGAGGCCCTGGCACACCCATTCTCTCTCTCTCTCTCTCTCTCTCTCTCTCTCTCTCTCTCTCTCTGCCTCTTTCTCTCTCTGTCTATCGCTCTCAAATAAATTCACTGTGGAGTCTCAAGGGGGCCTTGAACTCATGGCAATCCTCCTACCTCTGCCTCCCAAGTGCTGGGATTAAAGGTGTGTGCCACCATGCCCAGCCCAATAACATATTTCTTAAAAAGCCTGTGGCATAGTGGACACTGAGTGGAGCATTGAAATGCTCACCTCTTACCCAGAGAGGATAAGCAGTTCCTTCCCTCAGTGTATCCATTTGTAAAGCGGAGGCACTTAGCTTTGTTTCCTTAAAGCTGAAGAGACCTGGCCCAGCATCCATGCTCAATGCACAGCACGCTTTTAGGCAAAACTCTGTCCCCTCCCTGCAGTCCCAACTCAACACTGAAGCAGGGGAGCAGGACACCAGGAAACTGACTCACTTGCCAGGGCAGACTAGCTCAGCAGTGGACAGCCAGTGTTTTATGTTTAGGTTGTTGAGACAAGGTCTCATTCTATGAGCCAGGTTGGCCTGGAACTTAGTGTGGAGCCCAGATTGATCTTAAACTGAAGGTAATTCTTCTGTCTCAGCCTCCTAAGCACTGGAATTTTAGATATGAGCCATCACTTGGCAGTGTGGGGTTTTGTTTTGTTTTGTTTTACTTTTAACCTGGTCTGGGGATGGAATCTGGGCTCTGTGCATGCTAGACAATACTCCCAGCTCTACCAATGACACTAATTTTCATCCCATGTGGTCCCGAGGAGCTCTGTACATGGTCTGGTGATGCTGGGGGTCAGTTGGGGTGGCCAAAGGTGCCAGTACCCAGTGAGTGACAGGGAGAGATTGGCAGCAGGGGAGGTCCTGAGAGCAGAGAGAGAATGGTCCCCCGGCTTGAGCCCACATGACGGGCTCTAACCCCTGCAACCAGGCTTGCCCTGGCCAACAGGAGTCAGACGCCTGTCAGGTGGGGCCCTGTACATTGGACAGCCCAGGATACAGGGGGACACACATACCCTCCAGGTCAGCCAACAGGGTCTTGGCTCCTGCGACGGTCACTGTGGCAGCCTTGACAGCCAAGGAAGCCCGGGTCAGGGACGATGTGGCCTCGTGGCGCAGCTGGAAGTAGTAGAAGAGAGATTGGGCGGCTGCCTGGAGACAGGTCAGGGGGCTGGAAAGCCACAGACCCGGACCTCGGCGTAACTCCGACAGAGGGCCATGCTGGTTCCAGGAGCCCAGATGGGAACATACAGATGCCAAACCCTGAATCTCTGCCAAGAAGACTCCTGCCCTGAATAAGCTCACAGGACAACCAGAACACAAGAACCAAAGTAAGAAGGGACAGCCACACGTTTCTGTCTCCAGTGCTGCTAAGTCTCAGCTTGGGGCTACAAGATGGTTAATCTGTTTACTAAATAGGTCTTCCTCACAGGGGAGCAATCACCTCCCCATGGCTGCTAGACGAGACCAGATACATAAATATCTTGAGTTTGGCGGATGGTAGAGTTAGGAAAGCAAGGATAATCCGTGCGATGGAATATTCCCCAGCCATTAAAAAAAAAAAAAAAAAAAAAAAAGGAACAAAGTTCTAACAAAACATCGCAGTGACAGTGACCTTGATATCCATGACCTCACAGTGGCTACACAAGACCTGCATAATAGGAGAGGGAAAAAAAGATGACATCAAAATAGAAGAGAGACTAGTTGGAAAGAGGAAGGGATGCAGTGGAGGGGGGATTTGGAAGGGGAAAAAGGAGAGTGGTGGGAGGTGATTATTATCATAATATATTGTTTATATTTATGGAAGTTGTCAATAAAAAATTTTTTTTGTTTTTGTTGTTGTTTTCGAGGTAGGGTCTCACTCTAGCTCAGGCTGACCTGGAATTCACTATGTAGTCTCAGGGTGGCCTGGGATTAAAGGCATGCGCCACCATGCCTGACCTAAAAAAAAACTTTATAAAAAAAACAGGGGCTAGAGAGATGGCTTAGTGGTTAAGGGGCTTGCCTGTGAAGCCTAGGGACCCATGTTTGACTCTCCAGGCCCCATGTAAGCCCGATGCACATGGTGGCACATGCGGCTGTTTCTGTAATTTTTTTTTAATGAGAGAGAACTGGTATACCAGGACCTCCAGCCACTGCAATCAAACTCCAGATGCATGCGCCACCTTGTGGGAATGTGTGACCTTGAGCGCTTGCATCATCCTGTGGGACTTGGAGAATCGAACCTGCAGCCTTAGGTTTCACAGGCATGTGCCTTAACCCCTAAGCCATCTCTCCAGCCCTGGAAGAGTATTTTTAATTCCTAAATGCCATGCTATAAAAATCAACTTTGCACAGCTCGACAGTAAAGCTGTAACTAGGGAGGGAAAACACCAGCGTAGCTCAAGGGGTGTGGAAAGCAAGCTTTATGTTTGGTTCTATTTTCTCTGTATTTATAAACATTTGCTTCACTTGTGGGTTGGAAATAAATTTCCAAAATGTATGTTCAACAATAACCATTAAAACGTTTGCAGCCTTAAAAAAAATGGCCAATTGTATGTTTGGCTACAAATGAATAACAAAGGCTCGAAGAATCACCAAATCTGTGTCCGTCTGAGCCCAAGAGGCTGGGTGGGAAGGCAGAAGGGGGCAGTGGGGCACTGTGGAGGGCGGAGCATCCATCCATAGGGGTCCTGCCCTGACTGAGCTGTGGCTCTAGGAGGGGTCTGGGGAAGTCGTTTCTCTTCCTGGCCTCCTCACCCTAGATGAGGGGTGGGGACCAAGTCAGTGGGTACTACCTGGGGTCTCTAACAGAGTGAAGCTCCCTGGTTATGTGCCAGGGTCCAGCCTTCCTCCTCGAAGAGAACTGACCTCCTGGGTTTTCAAGGAGGTGGAGGGAGCTCCAGGGAAGCCACACATCTGTCACCTTGGGGGATGAGAGTCGGGTCTGTGAGCTAGGGCCCTCGGTGGCGTGATGTCGCAGTCCTGAATTTGTGCTGTGGTTGGGGAAACCACCAATCTAAAGTGGCCTTGTGGGAAGGATGTGGGAATTTTGGGTGCTTCCCTTGAAAGACAGAGAGAGAGAGAGAATGGGCACATCAGGGCCTCTAGACACTGAAAACTAAACTCCAGACACATGTGCCACCTTGTGCATCTGATTTTACCTGGGTACTAGGGAATGGAACCTGGGTCCTCAGGTTTCTCAGGCAAGTGCCTTAACTGCTAAACCATCTGTCCAGGTTGCTTTGGAATCTTTTGTTTTGTTTTGTTTTTCTCAAGGTAGGGTTTCACACTAGCCCAGGCTGACGTGGAATTCACTATGTAGTCTCAGGGCGGCCTCTATCTCACAGTGAGCCTTTTACCTCTGCCTGCCCAGTGCTGGGATTAAAGGCGTGTGCCACTACATCCGGCTGGAACCTTTTTTATAAGTCGGAAATTGTCCCTAGTAAAGTGCTTTAGTACAATTCCTTTAAAGGGGTCTTCTATATTTTACCAAACTGGTGACCCCAGATCCAAGTCAAATCATCACTCTCCTAGACTCTCCCAACTGCCTAATGTTGCCTCTCTGCGGCTGCACACCAGGCTGTATGGGTTAACACCCAATTTCAGGAAGTGCTTGGAGTGGGAGCCACGAAACATGGGGCATGTGAGCTAACGGCAGAAAAAAAGAATGAGCAAGAGCCATCTACATGTAGTTGTCCCTGAGAGAGGGCTTGGGGTGGGTCCTGCACTGCTCATTTGCCTGTCAATCTTTCTTACCACTCCTCACACCCTTACTGTCTTCTAAGTAGTCAGTGCCTCCCACAACTTGGCCACCTCGGAAGTTTTCTAAAAATGTGAGGGAGGGGCTGGTGGGATGGCTTAGCAGTTAAGGTGTTTGCCTGCAAAGCCAAAGGACCCGCGTTCAGTTCAGATTCCCCAGGACCCACATTAGCCCAATGCACAAGGGGGCGCACGTGTCTGGAGTTCGTTTGCAGTGGCTGGAGACCCTGGCGCGCCCATTCTCTCTCTCTCTCCCCTTTCTCTCTCATCCCTCTTTCTCTGTCAAATAAATAAATAAATAAAAATAAAATATTTAAAAAAAATTTGGAGGGAGGCACCAGAGATACAAAAGAGCTTCCTCCAGTCTTTGTCCCCACCCCTACCCAGCCCCAGATCCCCACAGCGCAGCCCCTCCCTCCTCTCCGTACCCCATATGAAGGACAACAGCTGACCTGTGTGAAGGGCTCCGTCTTCTGCAGCGCTGCCCGGGCCGCGGCCTGCAGGGCTTCAGTGGCCTTGGTGACTTCACGCTCTCTCTGTGCCACAGTCTGATCCAGGGTTTGTACTTTTGAGCCCAAGTCCCTAGCTTGGGACTTCTGAGGCTGTGGGGAGATGGTGGGTTCAGGCAGGGCTGTGGGCCAGAGCCTCTACTCGGAGTACTCCCTGCTGTTCCAGGCACCTGAGGTGCCCTACGTGCAGGATAGTGGGGTTGGGCATGTGGACCCAGGAAGCAGAGAAGCCACTGGGGTGTGTGTGGGGGGGAGACCTGTCACTGGAGGATCAGATCCCAACTTTATCAATTTCTTGCTGGGCAGCCCCAGGCTATTCCATGTAACTAGTCTGACCCCATTGCAAGCCAAGAATCCTCCCTAGATTCACAGTCCTTCATCTCAACCTTGGCCTCTCTACTTCAGAATGCAGAATGTCCCAGGCTTGGGAAAAGTACAACTGCGCAGGCATACTCAGTGGTGTCTGGGGTTGGAGTTGAGCCAATTGGGTTACTGTCTGTGAGTCCGTCTTCACATGTGGGGTGGGAGAAGATGCAAAGCAATGGCCGTGAGCAGGGTGGCTGTGTCCCAGGTACATTTGGCTAAGCTTGCTGCTTTTTATTTATTTTCCTGGTGCTGGGTGGAACCCAGAGCTTTGCACATGCTAAGCACACACTGTCCCACTGAGCTGCTCCCATAGGCAGATTACTGCTGTATCAGAGCTGAGTTTCTAAATGTAGGGGTTTCAGGATCACAGACTGGGCCAGATGTAGACAAGGGATGAGTGTCAAGCAGATGGGCTCTGCATGGATGACCAGAATCCCTCCATCACCCATCCTTAAATGTAACACTTTTACTTATTATTTATTTACAAGGAGAGAGAGAGAAGAGATGAGATAATGGGCATGCTACGGCTTTTTGTTACTGCAGGCTAATTCCAGACACATGCACTAATTTGTGCATCTGGCTTTACACAGGTACTGGGGTTTCGAACCTGGGCCCACACGCTTACAAGCAAGTGTCTGTAAATGTTAAGACATCTCCCCAGCCTGTTCTCATCCTTAAACTTAACCTAATGGGTAAGTTCATGGGACAGATGATCAGTGAGGCTGAGGGAGGGAAGTCCTTGGCTCACGGTCACTGACAGAGCGGCAGAGCTAGATGTACGTCATCCCCTAGTCCTCTGGTTCCAGCCTCCATGCTGCGGTTACAATCAGCAGCGAGAACTGGTTAAGATCTGCCTGCCGAGTCCCATAGGTGAGTCTCACTTTGATTGACTGCCAGCTTGTAAACAGGACGCCCACACACTTTTGCCTGGACTCCTGGCTACTAGCTACCCCCACAGTTGCTAGGATCCCCACTCCACCACTTCATGAAGAGCTCAAGGGGTGCTAAACTGACCAGCGATCCAGGAGTGACCAGCAGGGCCAGGCGTGGGGCCATGTCTCTGACAGCTCGCCCCACAGTGGCCAGTGCCTTTGTAGCTCCGGGCAACACCTCTGCCACAGCCATGCCCAGTGCTGCCTGGGCTTCCTGGACCTCCTGGTACCTGAGAGGAGACAGAGACCAGGATGAACATGCAGCAGGATGCAGGATGTCCTTCCCTGTCACAGTCAATGCCCTTTGGCTGGAGCCACTGATTTGCAAAGCCCTCTACAACTTCTCAGGGTACAGTCACCCTGGGCCGGTTAATACCTGGCAGCTGGCCTGGAAGAGACTGCTACTTTGAAGCATATGTCTGCTACCATATAATTTCATTCAAGTGTTAAAGTTTTAAAATTTTATTTATTTTATTCATTAGAGAGAGAGAATGATGGGTGTGCCAGGGCCTTCAGCCACAGTAAATGAACTCCAGACACACACACCACCTTATGCATCTGGCCTACGTGGGTCCTGGGGAATTGAACCGTGGTCCTTTGGCTTTGCAGGCAAACACTTTATCCGCTAAGCCATCTCTCCAACTCTCAAATGTCATAAATTTAAACATTTCCTTATGGGATTTTTTTTTTTTTGGTGGCAAGCCCAAGAGACTGCCCTTTTTTATGCAGGAGAGTGAACGAGTGAGAGAGAGAGAGAGAGAGAGAGAGAGAGGTTTTGTTTTTAATTTTTATTTATTTATAGTAGGTGGAAAAAATGGGAGAACTCCTTGGGTGATTGGACAGTTTTATCGCAGCTCTATGACATTGCCATGTAGCTTTGGGAAGACTACCTCTTAGGTCTATCCAACTTATTTTATTTTTAATTTTTATTGAGAGAGAAAGAGAGAATTGGTGTGCACCAGAGCCTTGGCCACTGAATCAGACTCCTAGTGGACATGTGCCTCCCAAAGTGCTGGGGTGAAAGGCGTGTGCCACCATGCCGGGCTTTGTGATGGTTCTTGTTCCTCCTGCCACAGGCCTGAGATCTTGTGGCCACGCTCTGAGTGAGACATAGCCCCCAGATACCCTGAGAAACCATAGCTAACTCAGTTTTGGAAACAGCAACCTCTGGATAGGCCCTGTGGGCTCCTGGAAGCTGGGCCCAAGCTTTTTACCAGCTCGTAGGGTGGCCTTACCTGTCCTCCAGTTCCTGCTGAGTCTTCCGGGCCACGCTTCCATCCAGGAGATCCCACAGGAGTGCCTGGCTGCTATTGGAAGCACGCAGGGCACGCTGTGCAGTGGCTTCAATCTTGGCAGCAGTGTCCCTGTGGCTGCGTGAATTCACCTGACCATCACCGAGAGCACGTATGGAGGGGCTGGGCCCACACCACCCCTGCTCCATGGGTCTTCTCAGGACAGACTTGTCTACCTGCCTGCCACCACAGCCCTGATAGCAAGGGCGCCCTGTGTTCCTGCTCCCGTGATACACTGGTTAGACCTGTGGTCCCGCCACAAGGACTAGCAGGGCCTTTCAAAACACATTCCACCATTTCAGTTGAGGTAGTTCAGTCAGTCATGCAGTCAGTCTAGTACAGACAGCACAAAAAGAGTGGCCAAACCAGCCTGGGGTTGAATCCTGGCTTTATGTGTGTGCATAAGTATGGCAATTGATTTCTCTGAATCTGAATATAAGGTCCTTAAAGGAGAAAATTGCCACAGATCCTATGTCTTCAGGATCATCAGCTGCTTCTTCAAGGAAGTAGACAACATAACTCAAATGCCTATTACTAGATGACTGGGTAAGAAGAATGTGGAATGTGTAATACCCTAGACTGTTAGGCAACCATGACAAGGAATGAACTATGCATCCGTGCTACAGTGTGGGTGAATCATGGAATCATGGTGCAAAGTGAAAGGAGCCAGAAGCAACAGACCGCGTGTTACATGATTCCATCTGCATGCAATGTCCAGAACAGGCTGACCTCTAGAGACTGAGTAGACCAGTGGTTGCCAGAGGCTGGTGCAGTTGAAGAGAAATGAAGGATGATGGAAAATGGTGTGGCAGTTTAACTGTGAAATGACTCTGATAGACTCATGTGTTTGAATGTTTAATCCTCATTTGGCAGTGGGATTAAGTATGGTTGGTCTGCTTTGGGAGATGAAGCAGCTTTGGAGGAAGTGTGTCACTGGGGGCAGGGCTTGAGATGTTACAGCTCAGCCCTACTTTCTTCCTCTCTCTCTCTCTCCTTTTCTGTTGAAGAGATGATATGACACCAGCTTCCTGCTCCTGCCATGTTTTTCCTGCTGAGATGGACTCTTCCCCTTGAAACTTTGTTGTTGTTGAGGTAAGGTATTGCTGTAGCCCAGGCTGACCTGAAATTCACTATGCAGTCTCAGGATGACCTCTCACTCACAGATATCCTCCTACCTCTGCCTCCCAAGTGCTGGGACTAAAGGCGTGCATCACCACGCCCGGCTTACCCTCTGTAACTTTAGGCCAAACTAGACTCCTTCCTTCCTTCCTTAAGTTGCTTCTGGTCAGGTATTTTGCCCCAGAAATAATAAAATAAAGTAACCAACACAGGTGGGTACAGGGTTTATTTGGAGGGTGATAAAAATGTCCTAAACCTACTTGTGATGATCATGTAATTCTGAATACACAGAGACACTGAATTAGTGTATGGATCATATCGCAATCAAGTTGTTGGTTTTATAAAAGCCACCACATATGTTCAATTAAGCAAGCTTTATCCCAACACTTGTGCACCCACTGCTGCCATATCTGTCCTTCCCATCCAGGTGACCTCTGCTCCCACTGGACACTCCTGGACTTTTCTAAGCCCAGCCCCTGTGGTTTTCTCCTGATGCCAGAGCCCCTCCAAGAAAGACTGTGCTCCCAGTTGATTGAGTGGGCAATGGCTCCCCCTGCCAACACATCCCCAGGGCATCAGGGCTTACCTTCTGGCAAGGGTGCGAGCCTCTGTGGCCAGATGGCTCCAGTTGGTGGGCAGGTTAAACCCTTCCTGAGGAATCACCTTTAGAGAAAGAAGAGGAAACTGAAGCCCGTCCTGAGAGACCAAGGCCCACAGCTGGCCAGCTGGGCAGAATCAGGAGATAACCAGAATTTTATAAATGCACAGAGCTAGCCACCAGACTGGCATGCGGTGAGTAGAGTCCCAGCACGCAGGAACCCTAATGATGTCACCCGCCACTTACTGTGCATTCACTGTCGACTTGGAAAGTACGCACGTTTTGCACACACTTGTCTGATCTGTGGAGGCTCAGCCTGACTTGTTTGCAGGCCACACAGCCTCCCATAGAGGAGGAGGCACAACCAAGGTCCTCAGGTCAAGGGCAGGGACAAGGGCCCACCCCCAGGTCCAGGAGGAAGGGGCCTTGAGTACCAGAGATGGCAGAGCCCTGGCTGCATGCTGGATCTCCTCCTCCGAGGACCGCAGCACCGCCCCCAACTCAGCCAGCTGGATGCAGGTCTTCTGGGATCCAGCCTGGGCGCAGTTGGCACTCCTGCTCAGCACCTGCAGCTGCTCCCGGGCAGAGTTCACAGCACTCTCGAGGCCCATCATCTGCCCTAGGAAGGCTTCTCTGCTCCCTGTAGGAAGCCCACAGACCAGCAGCCACTGAGCAGTTGAAGTTCCACATGGAAGCTGCCTCCCAAAGACCTGCCCCCCCCCATCCATGGCCTCCACCTCAATGGACACCAGCTGATCCCCACAGCCAGCTGGAGTGCCAACAGTGAGTTCCAAAGGAGAAAGCCAGGGTGAAAATGCAGATTGGTGGGAGAGCACTTGCTTAATGTGTGTGGGGCCTGGGTTCTGCCAATCCACCAAAGGAGAAGGCTGCCCATTTTACAGATGCAAATGCTGAGGCCCAGAGGATGCAAATCATGACTCGAGGTCCAACCCTCAACAGTTCAGTCACACACAAGGGGTTGGAAAGGATCAGGGCCTTCAGGAGCCACAGTGAGCAGAATGGCAGTGACGCTCTCCCACACTCAAGTCAGCCCTGTACTTTCCAGTGAGGCTCACGGGCAAGCATTTTAAGCCACCGTGTCATCTGCTGGCTTACTCTCTTGATGGCCCTGCTGATAGGCGCTCGAGCCACCTGTGTCTGGCTGCTGGCGCACAGGTACTTATAAACGTGGAGCTGCATGGGCAATCAATGTGTGTTCATCATTTTCTAAATGTCCCACATGCCAGGGCCACATTCCATTTGGCTTTAGTGACAGGTTTTCTCTTTTCTTATTTATTCATTTTCTTTCTTTTAATATATTTTATTTACTTGAGAGACAGAGAGAAATAAATGGGCACACCAGGGCCTTTCACCACTGCAGACAAACTCCAGAAGCATGTGCTACCATATGCATTTGGTTTATGTGGGTACTGGGGAATCAAACCTGGGTCCTTAGGCTTTGCAGGCAAGTGACTTGACTGCTAAGCCATCTTTCCAGCCCCATTGCCTTTCTTTTTATTTTAGTGTGTATGGTGTGTATATGTATGTGTGTTCAGATGTGTGTGGCCACACATGTGTGTATGGGTGCACCTGCATGTGTGAGCACACATAGGTGCAGACCAGAGGTTGACGTCGGGTGTCTTCCTCACTTAACCTAACTTTTTTTTTTTTTTGAGGTAGGGTCTTGCTCTAGCTCAGGATGACCTCGAATTCAGTCTCAGGGTGGCCTTGAACTCATGGCAATCCTCCCAGTTTCTGCCTCCTGAGTGCTGGGATTAAAGGCGTGCACCACCACGCCTGGCTCTGCTTTCCTTAATTTTGGAGACAAGGTCTTTCACTACATCTGGAGTTCACGGATTTGGCTAGACTAGCTGGCCAGTGAGGCCTAGTGATCCTCCTGTCTCTACCTCCCAGAGAGGGGACTGCAGATGAATGCCGCCCACCCAGCTTTTACATGGGCTCAAAGATCCGAACTCAGGTCCTCATGCTTGCATGGCAGGCACTTCACCCAGCCTTTATGCATTTGTTTTCTTTTTTTTTTTAATTTTTTTTTAAATTTATTTATTTGAGAGCGACAGACACAGAGAGAAAGACAGATAGAGGGAGAGAGAGAGAATGGGCGCGCCAGGGCTTCCAGCCTCTGCAAACGAACTCCAGACGCATGCGCCCCCTTGTGCATCTGGCTAACGTGGGACCTGGGGAACCAAGCCTTGAACCGGGGTCCTTAGGCTTCACAGGCAAGCGCTTAACCACTAAGCCATCTCTCCAGCCCTATGCATTTGTTTTCTATGTGCAGATACCAGCTGGAGACGGCAATAAATAAAAGGACCACGAATCAAGACGCAGGGACTCAACCTGTTCACAACTTGAAACAGCACCCGAGACAACTTGCGGAATGTGTGGATGTGGTATTTGAATGTATGTCCCCCAATAGACTAAGGTGGGTTTTGTTTTTGTTTTTGTTTTTCGAGGTAGGGTCTCACTCTGGCTCAGGCTAACCTGGAATTCACTATGTAGTCTCAGGGTGGCCTTGAATCCACAACAATCCTCCTTCCCCTGCCCCTGCCCCTGCCCCTGCCTCTGCCTCCTGAGTGCTGGGACTAAAGGCGTGCACCACCATGCCCTGCTGACTCAGGTGTTTTTATTTAAAAGCCTGCCGTTCCAGCATTGGTGTGAGTTCGAGGCCAGCCTGAAACTAATTCCAGGTCAGCCTGGGCTAGAGCAAGTCCCTACCTTGCAAAACCAAAAATTAAGATAAAAAGCTTATCTCCAGCTGCCTGGCTGGAAGAGGTGTCACTGTGGGTTGATCCTGGGGGGTCCAGCCCTAAGGTGTTATTGGAGGCAGATCTGAATTTCAGCCTAAGGTATGCGGAGTGAGCTCTGCTAGGGTCCCTCTGGGTTCAGTGCTTATCTGTGGTGCTGCTGGTGGTTTTTATTTATTTATTTATTTTTTTTTTTTTTTGCATGGATCTGTGAAAGGGGGCCAGCTTCTGCCATGATGAAACTTCTCCTGGATCTATAAGCCTGAAACAAATCTCATTCCTCTTATAACTGTGTCTGGTTTGAAGGTTCATCCCAGCAGCATGGAGCCGAGTACACCAGTGGTTAAATGGATGAACTAAGCCCAAGTCTGAAAGACCTACTCACACTCTGGGCTAAGTGACCAGGGGTGTAGAATAGACACATATGTCCATACAGTTGCAAGTGGGCTAGGGACACAGAAGGAGAGGACCATGGTAGACAGAACTCAACCCTAAGCCCTCAGAGCATCCAACAAGCCCAGGCAGAAGGCTGCACAGGGGGGTCCACCAGTCAGCCCCCTTGGACTTCTGCTCTGCATACCTTGCAATAGGCGGTGGCTCTGGTAGGCGTCCCCCCGTGGGGCTTCTCCCTGGAGAATGTCTACTGGCCCCCAGGGACTGCCACAGTCAGAGCCCTGCAGCCATCCCTCCATCACTGTCAATCTGGCCTTCAGCTTGGCAGCCTGTAGGAGACAGGTGTGCAGGAAAGGTGTGTGAGGCCGGGGCCTGGATGTCCTGCCTGTGTGCTGTCCTTGGCTTCTGTCTGCTCCCCACTTCCCATGAGTTCTCTCCTCTGGTCCTACCTGGGCCTCAGTGCTAAGGGCACACCAGCCCTGACAGCCCATCGTGTCCTCCCATGGCATCTGTCCTTTCCCTTGTCATGCTACAGCCCCTGCCAACATTCAGCTAGCCGCAGCTCAGTTCTACTGCAGAAGATAGGGAAAGCGGGTAGAGGAGTCCCCGTGCTATTTCTTTCTGTTCTGCTCACTGAGCTTCTGGGACCTGGCACACAGTGGGCACTAAGGGCAATTACTGATGGCATGTGTTGGGCACAGCCAAGCCCCACATTTTTACCCATGCACACCATTACTGGGTTTACACACTCATATCGGGAGCCTGGCACATGTGCGTGCCTACAACATGTGAATGCCTGGCACAGCTCAGTTCATCTCAAACCATGTTATGCAGAGGGCCACAGTCCCAGGCTCAGTCCTCAGATCCAAAGCTCCAGGTGCTCTGACAGACCCAAGGCTGCCTGTGCCTCATTCTACGGCAAACTGGACCTGACCTCATCTGGAAGCCAAAACTGCTTGAGGAAAAGCCTTCAGCAGAGGCTGATTTCCCCTGCGGTGTGAAGCACATGGTGTCCTGCAGAGACACCCATGGCCTTGCTTATGGGTTCTGATAGCCAGTCCTTAAGACGGGCCACCTTCTCCCTCTGCAGCACGGCAAGTCCCAAAGCCCCACTGGGCCCAGGAGGCCTATAGGTGGGAACTGGCTTTATTTTATTTATTTATTTAATTTATTTACTTGAGAGAGAGAGAATGAGCACACCAGGGCCTCAAGCCACTGCACACAAACTCCAGATGCATGCCCCCCCCTCTTGTGCATCTGATTTACATGGCTCATGGAGAATTGAATTGGGACCCTTTGGATTTGCAGGCAAACATCTTAACTGCTAAGCCATCTCTCCAGCCCACAGGAACTGGCTTTATTGTGGAATAGGGGAAAGACAGCAAGGCTGCCATCTGCCCAGGTAGGACAACAAACGGGGCTTGGGAAGGACCCTTGATGGGTTACTCCAGGATCCAACTCCTGATTCTAGCATATCCACCCTATGCTCGAAATACGTATGCCAGGCTGCCGTGGTCTCCCCACCAAGGCTGGCCTGTCGCCTCATCCCCGATGCAGCTGGGAAAGGTGGAGACCTCAGCTCTGGGAATCCAGGAAGGGCTGTGTTAAGGGCCACACTCTGTCCTGCCCATTCAGAATAGGGGAGGCCAGTTGAGAGCTGAGCAGCGTGGAATGAGGAGGCTGGGTGGCTTGGAAGAAGATGGCCGGTGGGGACAGCAGACCTGGGGGCTTCAGGCGAGCAGGTAGCAAAGTGTTGGTGCTCCCTGGGAGAGCAGAATGGACAGAAAGGACGGAGCGGGTTTGGGCGGGTTTGGGCTGGGTTGCTCACCTCCTCTTTCACCAGGGAGTAGCAGGACGGACACTCCTCACAGCCCGTGCCATCTGCCGTGAGGAAGAAGTTGTCCCGGCAGCGGTCACACTTATAGCCCACGAAGCCAGGCCGGCACACACATGTGCTGTTCTCATGGCATTGGGCCGACACAGCACCCAGTGGGGAGCACCTGCAAGCTGGAGGGGTGGCAGCAAGCTGGGGGCCCGATGGTGGATCCCTACATACCTCCACTCTTGAATCCTCACACTCTACCTAGCAGCTCCCAGAAAACTCGGGGAGGTCACAAATGCAGATTCCTGGGCCCTGAGCGCCTCTGATCTGAAGGTCAGAGTGGGTGACTTGAGACTTGTATATTTCAGTGTTCCCAGGGACCTGGAACTGCTGATGCGGCCCAGCTGTATGAGTCTGTATGTGACAGACACAAAGGTCCCAGGCACAGAGGAATTCAGTGGTGGCACCTGGGATAAGATTCTCATGGTGCCACCAGGACACGGCCAATCCTCACACCTCCCCCCCACACCTCATATTTCTATAGCCACACTTAAGAGACCATCATTTCCCCTGCTGCACCTGCTTCCCTGCTGGCCACCTTTGGCCCAAGACCCTGGATCCCGCCCCCTGGCAGCATGCCAGAACCTGGCTTTCTTACCCCGGCAGCCTTTGACGGAGAAGCCAAAGAAACCCAGCTGGCACCTGTCACAGGCCCGGCCTATGACACCAGGGCGGCAGGGGCATTGCCCGTTCTTGGGGTGGCATTGGTCTTCCAGGGAGCCAAGTGGATGGCATTTACAGCTGCAATCAGAACCAAGTGTGACGTTGGTGGCAGGGCAGCCCTAGTCCAGCCTCTGTAGGCACAAGTCACACAGGACACAGCTCTCAAAGGTCTCAGGGACGGATCTGCTGACAAGCCACAATGAAATATGCACACTAAAGGTTCTGACAAGTCTGGCTTCCCTGACCTTTTCCTGGAGTCTTCCACTAAAGCCTGTCTCAGGTGCTACCGTGGCCAAAAAGGCCACCCACTAAAACGAGACTCAGAGACCAAAGCATCCACCAGCCTGCCTAGCCATCTTTTAGGGCCAGGCTTGTCCTGCCTCTTGGGGCTGACAGGGTCCTCAGTCTCACACCAAAAGACTGTTCCTTTCTCACCTTTGGTGAAGGGCACAGTATACCTGGCGGTGGACCTGGGACAACACATTCCAAACGTGGCCCCTCCCTGGAGGCTCCCTGGAACCCCTTTTTCTCTCTCCTAGCAAGATACTCAGGACACCCGCAGCCTGGCTCCCCTACCTCTGACAGCCCCTTCCAGGCTGGAGGTCGTAGAAGCCAGGACTGCAGCGGCTACAGTCTCTCCCGGTCACATGAGGCAGGCAGGTGCACTGGCCGGTAGCGGAGTCACAGGATGTTGGCTCATTCACTGAACCCTGGGGGTCACAGCTACAGGCTATGAGGGGGTGAGGCAGGAAAGGGTGTTGGGAATGATGCAGAGTCTCTGCTTAGACTCTGGGGGTCCAGCAGAGGTCAAGAGGCTGAGCCAAGGCAGTCCCAGAGACGACTCTCAGTCTAGATTCCTCAGACCTTCATGGAAAAGGCCTGAAGGCCAAGCCCAAGGCCCAGCCCACTGACTATGTCCTGAGAGTCATCCCAGAACAGTGGAGGTGCTCATGGCCTGCCTTGAGCCTGCAGGCCGGACAGATGGGAAGAGACGTGGCCAGGGGTCACAGGCAGAGCCCTGCACACACGATTTGCGGTCATGTGCCCCGTTGTACCATGTGGGGAAAGGCTCCGGACTATACTGGATCTGGGCCCAGCTGCTCTGGTGCAGGACTTCCAAGAACCTGGTGCAGGCAGACAATAGACTGCAGCTCTCTGAGGGTCACAAGGATGTGTGTGCCCAAGGCAGGGAGTGGGAAGAGGAAGGGGGAGAAATGGCTTCACCATTAAGTGTGAATGTGAGAAAAGAAATTGCCAGTATCGAGCCAGGCGTGGTGGTGGCGCACGCCTTTAATCCCAGCACTTGGGAGGCAGAGGTAGGAGGAGCGCCGTGAGTTCAAGGCCACCCTGAGACTCCATAGTAAGTTCCAGGTCGGCCTGAGCTAGAGTGAGACCCTACCTCAGAACTGCCCCCAACCCCCCAAAAAAACAAAGAAATTGCCAGCACTGGGGCAACTGTGGGATCGGAGTTGAAGAGATGTGAGGGCTGAAAGGGAGAACAACTCTTCATGCTTTTTAACAGGGGGAAAGAAAGTAGAGGGGCCATTCTAGGGCTGCCCAGCCTGGCACGGTGGCCAGCTGGCTCAGTGGCGTCCTGCGCCAGGGCTCTGGGTCCTGTGGGGTGGCCAAGGGGTGAGCTACAGCGAGCACTCACGCGTGCATTTGTCCTCAGGCCGCGAGGCCAGGGCGCTCCCATAGAATCCCTCGCGACAGAGCTCACAGTGGGCGCCTGTCGTGTGGTGCAGGCATCGCAGGCAGCGGCCAGAGTGCGAGTCGCAGTTGCCCACGGCATTCGGGTCCACGTTGCCACTGCACTGGCACCGGCGACAGGGTTGGGGTGCCCCAGAGAGCCCCAGTGGATCCCCAAAGAAGCCATCTTCACAGGTCTCACAGCGCCGCCCTGTGCGGAGGGAGCAGGGGTGAGGCGCGCCGGCTGGCGGCACCCACGTGGGGTGACGTGGTGGGGGGTCAGAGGTAGCCACCCTGTGAGAGCAGCAGCTCCAGGTGAGCCTGGCCTAGGGCCAGGATCTAGTGTGCTGCCCACTGGCTTTGTGGTCTTGAACAAGCCACTGTGCCTTTCTGATGTCCAGCTCCTCATCTGAACAGTGGGGACAACTATGCAGCTGTCCCATGGCACTGCTGAGAGGCCTCAGTGAGGTGACTCGTGTAAAGCCCTAAATTGGTGTTTGGCTTTCTGTAACAGCTGCACGGTAGGGCATATCACACTGCCTGTCCTCGTCATTACTGTCACTGAAATGTTCACCCGCACTTCAAACACCATCACCGTTGTCAGCCTCCTCATCTTCATCATGTTCATCTCTGCCTTCATCATCAAGGTCACCACCATCTTCATTCCCTCAGTCATCCTTATTTATTTATTTATTGGTTTTTCGAGGTAGGGTCTCACTCTAGCCCAGGCTGACCTGGAATTCACTATGGAGTCTCAGGGTGGCCTCGAACTCACGGCAATCCTCCTACCTCTGCCTACCGGGTGCTGGGATTAAAGGCATGCGCCACCACGCCTGGCTACCCTTATTTATTTACTTATTTGGTTTTCTGAGGTGGGGTTTTGCTCTAGTCCAGACTGACCTGGAATTCACTATGTAATCTTAGGGTGGCCTCAAACTCTCAGCGATCGATCGATCCTCCTACCTCTGCCTCCCGAGTGCTAGGATTAAGGCATGCGCCACCACGCCTGGCTCTTCACCACTTTTTTTAGAGAGAGCAAAAGTGAGAGAAATGGCACTCCAGAGCCTCAGCCACTGCAATCAAATCCCAGATACCACTTGTGGCACTTAATAGGCATGCGCGGCCTTGTGCATCTGGCTTACGTGGGATCTGGAGAGAGATTGAACACTGGTCCTTAGGCTTCTCAGGCAAGGGCCTTAATGGCTAAGCCATCTCTTCAGCCCCCGTCACCACTTTTAAAATGTGTTTTAAATTTATTTGCAAGCATGGAAAGATAAAGAGAAGAGAAACAGACATGGAGAGTGGGCATGACAGGGTCTTTAGCAGCTGCAAATGAATTCCAGATGCATGTGCCACTTTGTGCATTTGGCTTTATATGGATACTGGGGAATTGAACCTGGGTCATTAGGCTTGGCAGTCGAGCACCTTAACCACTGAGCAATCTCTCCAGCCCATGCTTTACCCCTTTCTTAATAACTCTTCAGTATCTTTATCACCTTCTAGTGTCACCGTCACCCTCTGTCCCATCATCCTCTTCCTCACCCCGTCCATCATCTTCGTGTGCCATTATGCTCCTGTGCACTCCTTTCCCATGGTTCCTGAACTTCCTGTGGTCTCTTCATTTCTGACCCCTGCCTGGCTGCTTGGGCTGGACCCCATGAGCTTGCGTTGACGATATGTGAGGTAGATTTTAGAAGGTGGTCTGGGAGATCCACTCGGGACACCGATGGGGCAAAGACGAGCAGCCTTGACGTTGCAGCACCACGTGGTGTTACCCATTCTGTGTAAACCAGCCCACCTCTGCGTACGGCTACATGAGGCAGCGATCCCTAGACTCAAAGCACAGCCCTGGTCCCTGGAGTAGTGAGAGGCTGGGCATGTTAGCCTGACTTGCTTGCTGCAATGCATTTTCAGGTTCCTCTCTCTTTCTGTCTCTCTCTCTTTTTTTTTGGAGGTAGGGTCTCACTGTAGTCCAGGCTGACCTAGAATTCACTATGTAGTCTCAGGGTGGCCTCAAACTCATGGTGATCCTCCTACCTCTGCCTCCTAAATGCTGGGATTAAAGGTGTGTACCACCACATCTGGCTCAAAAAAAAAAAAAAAAGCCTCTTTTTTTCTTTTGGGTTTTTGAAGTAGGGTCTCGCTGTAGTCCAGGCTGACCTGGAATTCACTATGTAGTCTCAGGGTAGCCTTGAACTCATGGCAATCCTCCTACTTCTGCCTCCCAAATGCTGGGATTAAAGGTGTGCGCCACCACACCTGGCTCAAAAAAAAAAAAAAAAAAAAAAAGCCTTTTATAATTTTGTTTTTTTGAGGTAGGGTCTCTAGTCCGGGCTGACCTGGAATTCACTATGTAGTCTCAGGGTGGCCTCGAACTCACAGTGATCCTCTTACCTTTGGCTCCTGAGTGTTGGGATTAAAGGCGCGTGTCACCATACCTGGCCCTCTTTTTTTATTTTTATTTTTGTGTGATGCTAGGGATAGAAACAAAGGTGTGCCAAGCAAGTGTTCAACCACTGAGACAAAATCCCAGTCATCTCCTAGTTTTTATTCGAGACAAGGTCTCATGTAGCCCAGGCTGGCCTCAGACTTCCTATTCTGATTCTCATGCCTCTGCCTCCTGAGTGCTGGGATTACAGGTACGCGCCACTGAGTTTCTGCAGTGGTGGAGGTCAAAGCCAGGGCTTTATGTACATGCTAAGCAGGTACTCTACCAGTTGTGCTATATCCCCAGCCCTGTGGGTTTTTTGTTTTTATTTTTGACATGGTCTTGCTATGCAGCTGAGACTGGCTTGAACTCACTATGTAGTTTGCTATGTAGTTCACTATGCAGTATGAGGCTTGTCTCAGACTCGTGATCCTCCTGCCTCAGCCTCATAAGTGCCGGCACAACAGGTTCCTCTTTATGTTTTCACGTGGCCTCACTGTCATAAGGAGTATGTGTTAACTAATTTAATGAAGAGCAGCTGTCACTGGCAGGGACAGTGGTGTCCTTGAGGCTTGTCAGTACACTTGGCATCAGAGCAAAATTGTTGGGAGCAACCCTGGCAGGGAAAGAAGGTACATGAAAGAGGAAAAGGGTTGGAAAGGTTGCTCAATGGTTAAGGCACTTGTCTGAAAGCTTAATGACCTTGATTTGATTCCCTGGTGCCCATGTAAAGTCAGATGCACAACATGGCACGTGCATCTGGAGCTCATTTGCAGTGGATGGGGGCCCTGGTACACCCATTCTCTCTGTCTGTTCTCTCTTCTCTCTCTCTCTCTCTGCTTGCAAATGAATAAATAAGCAAATAAATAAAAATTTTTATGAAAGTAAAGGAAATGAAAGCAGATAACAGAACTCACAGAGAGCTTGAGATTCAGGTGAATGCCTGGTTTTAGGATTCTGAGACAACATTTGGCCAGGAAAGGGGGTGACTGAAGCTGGTGGTGAGGAACATGAGTCTCCCCGAGCTCTCTCCAGCCATGTACCTGGAACCAGGTGAGGCCTACTCCCAGGGCAAGAGATGGCTCTGGAAGCCCTGGGCAGGGACATGGGAGCTTAAGATGGTGGGCAGGTGGAATGTTGGGTGGACAAGGATCAGAACTAGACCTTGGTCAATCCTGACTCGAGTGTGCTACTCTCTCCCGAAGCCACGTGGATAAAGAAGGGGCGGTGAGCGGACCTCACTTTTCTTTTCTTTTTTGTTTGTATTTTTTTTTTTTTTTATGAGAGAGAGAGAATGAAATGGTGTGCTAGGGCCTCCAGCCCATGCAATCAAATTTCAGACGTGTGTGCCACCTTGTGCGCATGTGTGACCTTGCACACTTGTGTCAACCTGTGCGTCTGGCTTACGTGGGACCTGGAGAGTAGATCATGGGTCGTTAAGCTTTGCAGGCAAGTGCCTTAACCGCCAAGCCATCTCGCTAGGCCCAAGCAGGTCTCACTCTTATGGAGATGCTGGCAACCCTCCCAGGGTGAGTCCCTCCGACTGGAGTGACTGCTCTCCTTGACACCTTCCTTCAGATATGTCCCAACTGGGTCCACAAGAGCTTCTCTAACTGTCCACACTCATTGCCGGACTGCACACACATCTGTAAGCCAAGGGAGCCACAGTCAGGAGGCCAGAAATAGGGAAGGTTGCAGAGGGCAATGTGATGGCTGGAGGGGTACAGAGTCCAGCTGTAGGACTTCTACTCCTCAGGTCATAGACTCTCTACTCAGGCCCATCCACCTGGAACTACTGGGGGCCAGAAAGCTGCTTTTTGAAGTGTCCCTAAGGGGTGGAGAGATTGCTCAGTGGTTAAGGCACTTGTCTTCAAAGCCTAAGGACCTGAGTTTGATTCCCTAGTGCCCACGTAAATCCAGAAGAACAAGGTGGAACATGCATCTAGGGTTCGTTTGCAGTGGCTGGAGGCCCTGGCATACCCATTCTCTCTCTCTCAAATAATAGCAACAACAATAATAATAATAATAATAATAATAATAGGGCTAGAGAGATGGCTTAACAATTAAGGCACTTGCCTGCAAAGCCTAAGGATCCAGGTTTGATTCCCCAGGCTCCACATAAGCCAGATGAACAAGGTAGTACATGCATCTGTATTTCATTTGCAGTGGCTAGAGGCCCTGGCACGCCCATTCTCTCTCTCTGCCTCTCTCTCTTGCTCTCAAACAATAAAGAAATAAAAAGATAACTAAGTCGATTTTTTAAAAGAAAAAAATTTAAAAAAGAATAAAATAGCAGTGTCCCTGGGAAGAAGGGTACTGCATAGGACTGATGCAATGCAGGTTCAGGTTCCACATGTCAAGCTAAATGTCTGGGCTCCTTGACAACACAATGGACATAAGCTAGACACAGGACAATGGATGTTTCCACATCATGAGATTCTAGAAGAGTCCCATTCAGAGACAGAGTGGAGTCGTGGTGGCCATGAGCTGAAGAGGGAGGGGAGAGTTAAATGGTAGTTAAGCGTGTCCACAGCTTCTGCGTGGGGTGGTGGCACAGTGCCAGAGGTCAATGGTGTGGGGACAGTACTCAGTCAGCGTGCTTACGTACCGCTGAATCACACACGAAAGCGACGGCTGACACAACAAGCTTTATGGTGTGGATTTCATTGCGATAAAAAATTAATGAGGTAATATGCCAATAGCCATTTAACTGTACACTTTAAACAGGTCACTTGTCGGGCACCTGACCATCTCCAAAGCTATTAAAACAGATCTGAGCTTGGCTGGGGTCCTACAGCAGGAACGTGGATGGAGGAGGCTGGAAAATAGGGGTGAGAGATGGGGGTGGTCTGCTTCCTGCCAGCTTTGTGTAGAAGCTGAAAGGTGAAAAGCCTAAGGAGAGAGAGAGAGAGGAGAAGGGGGAAGAGGGAACAGGGCTTCTTGCCACTGGGAACAAACTCCAGATGTATGCATCACTTCTGTGCACATTGCTTTATGTGGTGCTAAGGAATTGAACCCAGGCCCACAGGCTTTGCAAGCTAGTGTCTCTAACCACTGAGCAATCCCTTCAGCCATCACCAGAGGTTTTCTGCTTCCGCGGCACTTCCACAACTTGTTGGGAGCCCGGTCTCCATCCCAAGCTATTGAATCAAGTACATGGGCTCTTTGAAGGCTCATGTATCTAGCCCCCAGGCCCAGGTCTGCAGCTCTCAGCAGTCTGAGACATTGATTAGGGGACTCAGTGTCCCCAGAGCTCATGGCTGCCACTCCTAAGTTAGTCTGTTCTCTACCTGCCACATCCCAACCAGGATCCCATCTTGGGAGGCAGAGCAGGGTCAGGACATCAGGCTTGGCACCAGCCACTTACCTCTCTGGCCAGGAGGACAGTGGGTGCACACCACTTCCCCACTCTGTGGGATGGTTGTGCAGGCTGACCTTCCAGGGCACGGACAGGGCTGGCAGTCATCAGCAAGGCCTACAAAGGGATTGCCATAGAAACCTGGCGCACAGCGCTCGCAGGATGGGCCCTCGGTGTGGTGGCCACATAGGCAGATCCCTGAGGGGCAAAACAAACACCTGTTCACTCCGCCTCGGCCAGAGGACCCCCACCCACCCTTGCCAAGGCAAGCGTCTAGGTGGGAGGTGGCACAAGGCACTTGCTGGGGTCTGGAGTGGGAACCAGAGGTGGAGGCAGCAGGGTTGGCATAAGAGACAGGAAGCCTAGTGGGCTCATGTCCACCATGAACTGCCCTTGTGAACTTGAGCAAATCTCCTAACCCATGGGCCTCAGTGTCCTCCCCTGCAAGTGGGAGTGACCCTAGCTAGCTCCCTTTTCACCTCTAATTTTTATTTATTTATTTATTTATTCATTCATTCATTTATTCATTTATTTTGGTTTTTCAAGGTAGGTTCTCACTGTAGCCCAAGCTGACCTGGAATTCCCCATGTTGTCTCAGGGTGGCCTCGAACTCACAGCAATCCTCCTGCCTTTGCCTCCCGAGTGCTGGGATTAGAGGCGTGCGCCACCACACCCGGCTCCACCTCTAATTTGCTAACTTGTGCCTTGTTGACCTCAAAGAGTTTCATTGAGTGCCCACCCATCCTCTCCCCTCCCCTCCCACTGGTGGGAGGTTTAGCTCTTAGCTCTTCCACCTGCTGGCCATATGGCCACCTGGAACCTTAGGTCCCTCTCCTGAAGGTTAAGACAGAAAAGGTGACCACACCACAGAGATGTCAACCTGAGTCAAGGATGTACTATAAACCAGTGCCAGAGCCCAAGGAGGCAGATGACAACCCCTCTAGACCAATCGGTACTACAGTGGCATTGGCTCTCATGCCCATCTCCCCTTTCCCTGCCCTCCAGGCCTGCAAAGGCTCATTCTGTATATGGTCCAGGCTGCCTGTGTCAGGAAGGAATCCCGTCTGGTCTGCTGGTATCTAAAGATGGAGGATTCTGTCCCTTCTCCAGCGCCCCCACTGCACCCAGTCAGGTCTATGGTGGGCAGAGAGAACAAGAGGGAACCTGGGTTGGACAAGTAGAGCAGAGGTAGCTTTTAGGGGACGGTCCCTGCCATGGCTCTGTACCCACAGACTCATTCCTCCTCCTAGCTGCGCTGTCCCTTTTACAGATGGCTTGCTCACACAGAGTGGAACGCAGTAGCAGGGCCAGGGGCCCTGTGAGGACAAAAGTTGATTCTAAGCCGGGCGTGGTGGTGCACGCCTTTAATTCCAGTGCTTGGGGGATAGAGGTAGGAGAATTGCTGTGAGTTCTGGGCCAGCCTGGGACTACAGAGTGAGTTCCAGGTCAGCCTGGGCTAGAGTGAGGCCCTCTATAGAAAAAACAAAAACAAAAACAAAAAACGAAAAAAAAAAATTGATTCCATCTAATGAGAAGATTCTTTCCTCAATGAGAGCTGCTGCGAACACTGTATGGGAAAGGATTAAGAGGCATCATCTGGGCTCTACTGGTGATGTCTGCCATGGCAAAGGAAGGAAAGATATTCATGTGTCACATGCACCAGAGATCCCACCTGCTCCAGGGAGTCATGGGGGGAAAGCCTATTGTAAGGGGGCAGAGGGGCCTGTGTCAGTCCCTGAGCATCAACTGTCCAGGGAGCTCTCTGCCATCTGACCTAGGGCATCCAGGCTGGTGAGAGGTGCTGCTCTGGCATCTACTGGCCAGATGACTGCACTGCACCTTAGGACCCTCTCCTGGAGGGTCAGTCGGTAATGGGGACCACATCATAGGAACATCTGCAGGAGTCAAGGATGTCGTGAACAAACCAGTGTCAGAGCCAGCAGAAGAAAGTGGTGATATCTTTTATCACTTCCCGGTGTTCTGAGGAGGACCTCCCTGTATCAGCTTCTCCCAGGTGAAGACCTCATGGAGCTCTGAGCTAGCCTGGCTGAGCTTTGCTGGGGCCTTGACTCCATGGCCTGGGCCGTGAACACACATCACTGTCCACACTGGACGGAGGGAGAAGTGTGCTGATGGAAGCAAGGTGACCTTCACGCAGCAAACCTTCCACCCTTACCATTTCGGGACTTGGGGCTCTGGGTGGACACTCATGAGCTGCTGTCACCCCTGTGGCCCTCTGAATGCCCTCCTGCTGCGCTAATGACCCCTCTGTCTTTCCTGACAGAACACGCTGCGTGGCAGAGCCCCCAGGTCTCTCCTGGTCCTTCTTGGGAGATGGAGCCACCTAGAGGGAGTGTGGGCATGTGGGCAGACGTCCTCACAGAGGCTGGCTGAAGTCCTCACCAGATGCATGCACAGACCCCGGCACACAGCCTGACATGTATGTACGTAGACTCTGATCAGGACTGCTGTTACAATACAAGATGCCCAGGTATCAGGGTGACAGCAGAGTTCCCATGGGGGTCAGTCCTCTCTTCACTGTGCCTGGTCTAGCCCAGGTGGCCTTGCAATGAGGTCCTGGGAACTTACCTGTATTGGGGTCACAGGTGCCATGCTCGTTACAGGTACAGGGGATGCAGTTGGCATAGGGCCCCCCTTGTGGGGTCTCCCTTTTATATCCAGGAGCACAGAATTCACAGAACTGGCCTGTGTATCCCTGGGGACATGAGCACATCTCTACCCAGGAGGCTGATGGGAAAAGGCCCTGCTGGGGCCGGGCTGACGTGAGCCGGACACCACTCAGGATCACTTGGCCTGCAGAGTGAGAAGAGAGAGGTGACAAGAGAAAGTGGGCTACCTGCATGTACTCCACCCCCCTATCTTTCCTACACCCATGAAACAGGACAGCAGTTATAAAGGGAGCCCATGAATCAGCTGGAATTTTTATTTTGTGGTTTTTCAAAGTAGGGTCTCACTAGCCCAGGATGACCTGGAATTCACTCTGTTGTCACAGGGTGGCCTCAAATTCCTCCAACCTCAACCTCCTAAGAGTTTGGATTAAAGACATGAGTCAGCATGCCTGGAAGAATTTTTTTACTTAAAAATTTTTGTTGTTGTTGTTGGAGACAGGGTTTCAGGAAGACCAAGTTGGCCTAAAACTAGATACATAGTCAAAGTTGACCTTGAACCCTGATCTTCCTGCATCTATACCTCCAAAGTGCTGGGATTATAGGCATGTACCATCTTATCCAGCTTCATAATTTTTATTATTTTGTTTTTTGATATTTTGGAACAGGGTCTATTGTAACACAGGCTAGCTTTGAACATGTAACCTTATTGCCTTCACCATCCAAGTTCTAGAGTTATGGGAGTACACTACCATGCCCAGCTTCAAGTGCGGTTTTGAAAACAATAGTCAAAACCAAGGGCATAGGAAACAGGAAGTTTTTAGGAGGATAAATAGATAAGAGGCTATGGATACAGCTCAGTCATAGGCATGCGCTTAGTATGCGCAAGGATCTGGGTTTAACCCTTAACTATGTGTGTGTGGTGGTTTGAAAAAAAAAATGGCCCCACAAACTCAGGCTTGAATTTGGAGTGTCCAGTGGGTGGAGCCCTACTGGTGCAGAGGCGTCACTGGGGTTAGACCTTGGAGTCCAGTCCTAAGGTGTGTTTGGGGGAGAATCTTCAGTCTAGTCCTACAAGGTGTGTCCAGAGCAGTTTGAGCTCTGAAACTTCATACTTCTGGGGTTGGTGTTTGCTTACTGCACTTGTTTTTCTCCGCTTGGATCTATGAAAGGGAGCCAGCTTCTTTCAGCACTGACAGAGTTTCGCTTGGATTTGTAAGTCTGAAATAAACCCCTCCCTCCCATAAGCTGTGTCTAGTTGGGATGTTTGTCCCAGCACCGTGAGAGCTGACAACAGGATGTGTGTGTGTGCGTGTGTGTGTGTGTGTGTGTGTGTGTGTGTGACAGAGAAAGAGAGCAAGCTGAGTGCTTTATGGACAAATGTCTGCTCCAATGGGTCATTAAAGTTTTGTAGACTTAAGCAGTAATGAGCCATTCTTTTTTTTTAATTTTAATTTTTTGGTTTTTCAAGGTAGGGTCTCACTCTAGCCCAGGCTGACCTGGAATTCACTATGGAGTCTCAGGGTGGCCTTGAACTCACGGTGATCCTCCTACCTCTGCCTCCCAAGTGCTGGGATTAAAGGCGTGCTCCACCACACCCGGCTAATAAGCCATTCTTATACCTCCACTTGGGAAACATTTTAAAGAGGAGCTTATGAGTTCAGGCACTCACATGCCCTCAGAGCTGGACGCTCCCTTCAAGCAAGCTGAGGTCTGCTTCTAAAGGTTTAAGTAGTCTAGAAGGCAGGTAGACTAAGGAATAACAGTCTAGTAGTTTCAGTATTTTTGCATGTATACACACAGGTGTATACATGCAAAACATATGTGTTCATGGGGGGGGGTAAATGCACGCATGTGTGTGTGTGTGTAGACCAGAGGCTGATGTTGGGTGTATTCCTCATTCTCCACCTCATTTATTTATTTATTTTACTTTTTATCTATTTATTTGAGAGAGAAAGAAAGAGGCAGAGAGAGAGAGAGAGAGAGAGAAAGAGACAGACAGCGAAGGAGAATGGGTATGACAGGGCCTCTAGCCACTGCAAACTAACTCCCGATGTATGTGCCACCTTGAGCATCTGGCTTCACGTGGGTCCTGGGGAATTGAACCTGGGTCCTTTGGCTTTGCCAGAAAGTATCTTAACTGCTAAGCCATCTCTCCAGCCCCACTTCATTTTTTTTTTTTAAAGAATGCATTTTCTTTTTTTTTAAATTAATTAATTTATTTATTTGAGAGCGATAGACACAGAGAGAAAGACAGATAGAGGGAGAGAGAGAGAATGGGCACGCCAGGGCCTCCAGCCACTGCAAACGAACTCCAGACACGTGCGCCCCCTTGTGCATCTGGCTAACGTGGGACCTGGGGAACCGAGCCTCGAACCAGGGTCCGTAGACTTCACAGGCAAGCACTTAACCGCTACGCCATCTCTCCAGCCCTTCATTTTTTTTTTTAATGCAAGAGAGACTGAAGGGGTGGGGAGAGGAAGAGAGAGGGAGAATTGGTGCACCAGAACTTCCAGCCACTGTAATCAAACTCCAGACATATGTGCCACCACGTGTACATGTGTGGCCTTGCATGCTTGCATCACCTTGAGCATCTGGCTTATGTGGGACCTGGAGAGTTGAACATGGGTCCTTAGGTTTCGCAGGCAATTGCCTTAATGCTAAGCCATCTTTCCGGCCCCCAACTTCATATTTTTGAGACTGGGTCTCTTATTTAAGTCAGGACTCACTGATTCAGCTGGCCATCAAGCCCTAGGGATCCTCCTGTCTCTGCCTCCCCAGTATTGAGATTACTGGCATGCATCACCACACCTGGCTTTCGCACTGGTGCTGGGGATTCTAATTCAGGTCCTCACGCTTATGCAGCAAGCATTTTACCCACCGAGTCATCCTCCAATTCCCAGTGGTTGATTTATTTTAAAGATCGTATGTGTTTATGTAGATTTGGGGTAAGGGAACAAATCACAAACTGTATAAAACTGAGAAGAAGGAAAGTGCCATATTACTCCCAGACACCTAGAACACAAGGTCACATGTTAAAAATCCCATGGGATGGGCTGCAGAGATAGCTTAGTGGTTAAGGTGCTTGCCTGCAAACCCTAATGACCCGAGTTTGATTCCCCAGTACCCACATAAAGCCATGTATGTATCTGGAGTTTGTTTGCAGTGGCTAGAGGCCCTGGTGTGCCCATTTTCTCTATCTCTTCTCTCTGTCTCCCCGCCCCCACTTGCAAATAAAATAAATAAAATAAAATCCATAGGCTGCATTCCTACCATGTGTCCAAAGGATGGAAGATTGAAGGCCCCCTCCAATGTCCCAATGCACCTGTTCCCAGTACAGAATCTGCTCCGTGGCTGGGGAACAGGCTCTGGTGCGTGTGTGGAAGCTGGAAGGAAGGCACTAGCTACTGTCCAGTGCAGCTCAAGTAAGGATGCCCGAGAAACCATTTTTCTGGTACCCAGTGCCAACCTCTGCCGTGGGTACTCCTATCCAGCCCTCCTTATGCCTTCGTGTTTACTTTTTCCCCAATTCCCTATGTTTAAATGGACTGACATTGATTGAGAAGAAACTGACTGGCATAGAGATGCTGGTGAAATTTCTTACCTGCAATGAAAGCAGACATTTCCTATTCAAGTAAGCGATAACACGCTCAATTTGAAAAATAAAGAAATCTGACCTTTGAAGAAATTGGCATGGGTGCCTGACTATAAACTAGAAGGTCCTGCTTACAGTGCAGGGGAGTGGAGTGGAGGGGCCTGTCACACCAGCCTCTATACTGAAAATAATTGTAAACGCTGGTGAGACCCTAACAGAGGCCATGTGACATGGAGCATCAGTTGCAGGCCAGCTTTTCCAAGGGGACCTGCAGTGGGTTTTGTTCATGTTTAAAACACACACCCCTGACCTAACACTCCAGTGTAGGACTCTCTTTGAAGGACACAGAGACCTCTACACACTGCTGTTCCCTGCTTCCTACAGCACTGTGAGTTCTGACGAAAGCTGGAAGCCGCTGAGGCATCTGTTACTGGGGGTAGCTGAGACCTCCCCGGGCACCTCTGACACAGAATACTAGACAACAGACCTTTTTCTTTTTCTTTTTCTTTTTCTTTTTCTTTTTCTTTTTCTTTTTCTTTTTCTTTTTCTTTTTCTTTTTCTTTTCCTTTCCTTTCTTCTTTCTTTCTTTCTTTCTTTCTTTCTTTCTTTTTTCTTTCTTTCTTTCTTTCTTTTGAGGTAGGGTCTCACTCTAGCTCAGGCTGACCTGGAATTCACTATGTTATCTCTGTGTGACCTCCAACTCATGGTGATCCTCCTACCTCTGCCTCCCAAGTGCTGGGATTAAAGGTGTGTGCCACCTTGTGCAGCGACAGCAGACTTTCCAATGAATGTGCTCCAAGGCCTACTGTTAGCTGCAAAGAGCATGCTGCAGAACATCACACTGCCTGCTGAAATCTCTGTTAAAAAATACGGGGAGCTGGAGGGCTGGCTTAGCAGCTAAGGTGCTTGCCTACAAAGCCTAAGGACCCAGGTTAGATTCCCCAGGACCCACGTAAGCCAGATGCATAAGGTGGCATATGCGTCTGAAGTTCGTTTGCAGTGGCTGAAAGCCCTGGCACACCCTTTCTCTCTATTTATATATATAACTGCCTCTTTCTCTCTCAAATAAATAAAATAAATGAAAAAAAATACAGAGCCATAGCTGTAGGGTAGTGCACACCTTTAATGTAGTACTAGGTTGAGGTAGGAGGATCATGTGTTTGAGTTCAAAGCCAGCCTGGGGCTACAGAGTGAATTCCAGGTCAGCCTGGACTATAGGGAGACCCTACCTTGAAAACAAAACAACAAAGAAAGTATAGAATTAAAGGCTGAGGAGATAGCTTGGTGGGTAAAGGTGCTTGCTTACAAGCCCTGCCAGCCTGGGTTCACTTCCCCAGCCACCCATGTATGGATGGGCATTTGTTTGGACCAGCAAGAGACTATGGGCTTATTCATGTGCAGACTTGAGAATAAATCAATAAACTTTGTTTTACAAGTATAGAGCCAGGCTGGAGAAATGGCTCAGTTGGTAAAATGCTTGACTTACAAGCATGAGGACCTAAATTCAATCCTTAAAACTCATGTAAAAAAATGTAGAGAGATGTTGTGGTAGTTTGATTCAGGTGTCCCCCATAAAATTAAATGTTCTGAATGCTAGGTTCCCAGCTGATGGAGATTTGGGAATTAACGCCTCCTGGAGGCAGTGTATTGTTGGGGGCGGGCTTATGGGTGTTATAGCCAGTGTCCCCATGCCAGTGTTTGGCACACTCTCCTGTTGCTACTGTCCACCTTATGTTGGCCAGCAGATGATGTCCACCCTTTGTTCATGTCGTCGTTTTTCCTGCCATTGTGGAGCTTCCCCTTGAGTCTGTAAGCCAAAATAAATCTCTTTCCCACAAGCTGCTCTTGGTTGGGTGATTTCTACCAGCAATGTGAACCTGACTGCAACAGATGGCTTAGTAGTTAAGGCGTTTGCATACAAAGCCAAAGGACCTCGGTTCGATTTCCCAGGATCCACTTTCTCTCTCTGCCTCTTTTTCACTCTCTCAAATAAGTAAATTAAATTAAATTAAATTAAATAATGCCAGGCATGGGGACACATGCTTATAATCTCAATCCTGAGGAGCCAAAGGCAGGTGGACCCCTGGGGTTTTCTGGCCAGCCCATCAAACCTACTTATTTCAGGCCCACGAGAGAATCTCTCAAACAAACAAACAAAAAAACAGGCGGATGAACTAGGCATGCCTATAGTCCTAGCATTTGGGAGGCTGGGGTAGAACTGTAGTAAGTTAATTCTAGGCCAACCTGGGCTAGAGTAAAATCTTACCTCAAAAGCATTGAGCTGGGTGCAGTGGCACATGTCTTTAATCCCAGCACTCAGGAGGCAGAGGTAGGAGAATCACCATGAATTTGAGGTTACCCTGAGACTACATAATGAATTCCAGGTCAGCCTGGGCTAGAATGAGACCCTACCTTGAAAAACCAAAATCAAAACAAAACAAAGGCTGGAGAGATGGCTTAGTGGTTAAGGTGCTTGCTAGCAAAGCCAAAGGACCCAGATTCAATTTCCCAGTACCCACATAAAGCCAGATGCACAAGGGGGAGCATGAATCTAGCTGCCATTTCAGTGGCTAGAGGCCTTGGTGCACCAATTCTTTCTTTCTCTCTCTCTCTCTGTGCCTTTTTCTCTCACTCTCTCAAATAAATAAATTAAAATATTTATTTATTTATTTATTCAAGATAGGGTTGAATTTCCCAGTACCCATGCTGGGCGTGGTGGTGCACACTTCTAATCCCAGCACTTGGGAGGCAGAAGTAAGAGGATAACCATGAGTTCGAGGCCACCCTGGGACTATAGAATGAGTGCCAGTTCAACTTGTGCTAGAACAAGACCCTGCCTTGAGAAAAAAAAAAGGAAAAGGAAAAGGAAAAAAGAAAAGGTGGATAGGAATTAAGGAAAGCACCTGATGACCTGATGTCAATCTCTGGCCTCCATGAACTCAAACTCACACACACATACATGGGCATGCACACAATACACTCCCACACATATATGAACACACATGCACATACACACCATACATACATACACATAACAAAATAAAAGTCAGGGTCAATCTTAGTCAATAGAATATGATACTTGACTCTCCTGCTTCCCCACAAATGAACATTGGCTTTACCAAGCTACTCCTCCTAGTGGGTCAATGGAACCATACCAGCAAGGCTAAGGAAACTTGTGGAAAAGCCGTCATGACCAGGCACACTGGGGCGATCCCAGAACTTATGAGGTGGAAGCAAGAGGACTTAGAATTCAAGGCCAACCTGGGCTCTAGAGTGAGTTCCAGGTCAGCCTGAGCTACTATGAGACCCTACCTCAAAAATAAGAAAAAATTGCAATGGTGCTGAAGAGATAGCTTACCTGCAGAGCCTAAGGACCCAGGTTTGATTCCCCAGTACCCATGTAAGCCAGATGCACAAGATGGCGCATGTGTCTGGAGTTCATTTGCAATGGCTAGAGGACCTGGTGCACATATTCTCTCCCCACCTCTTTCTTCTCAAATAACTAAATATTTAAAAAAATAAAAACCTAGCCAGGCGTGATGGCGCACGCCTTTAATCCCAGCACTCAGGAGGCAGAGGTAGGAGGATTGCCGTGAGTTTGAGGCCACCCTGAGACTACATAGTTAATTCCAGGTCAGCCTGGTCCAGAGTGAGACCCTACCTTGAAAAACCAAAACCAAATCAAAACAAAACAAAACACCCCCCCCCAAAAAAAAAACCAGCCTTACATGTAGGTTATAACCAGGACCAAACCAGATCTTCACTGCTAGTGACCAGTGTGAGAACTGGTGACAAATCCTAGCCCATAGTGGATGATAACCCGGGCCCCTCCCCACTTTGGGAATTTAGATGGCAAATCAGCTCTTGGGGTGACTAAAGTGCAATACCGATAGTGCCCAGCAGGGGCTGTGTTGGACCTTGCCAGGATGCTGCCGATGCACCTCCTGCTGGTTCTTGGCTGTGTTGCTGGCCACACACTTGCCTCCTAAAGTGACCCACCCTCAAGGCACCCATTGTTTAGCCCCTGCCTCCATCCTCAGCCACCTGCTGCCTTTATGGGACAAGTGTCCTGAATTCTTGTGGCCTCAAAGCCTGTCTTGGTAAAGGATGGAGAATGACTATACTGCTGTGGGGATTTTACATGGCCACATAGGGCCGGGGACATGGCGTCATCATACTGACCGGGAGGGCTCGGGCCTCGGGTGCTGGTCCCAACATACAAAGCAGTCAGATTGGTGAGCAGCCTCTGGAAGTGGAAGGTGGGCAGCGGGGGGTCCACACCCTCAAAAGTCTCCTGCAGACTAGAGAGAGGAGGTGGTGAGAGCCTGATGAAGGACAGACAGGTGGTTCCCAGAGCCCGGGACTCATCAGCAGCTTCCAGTACGCCTAGCCCTCAGGCACCACCGTGCCCAGCTCTCACCAAGTGCCAGGACAGGGGTGGCTACTTACAGGAACTGGAGCTGCAGTTGTCCTGATGGCCTGACAGCCTGGGAGATGGATGGACTAGAGGGCTGCAGAGTCAGGGCCAAGCCGACCCCTTCCAACCTCAGGTGCACGTGGGGCAGGACGCCTCCGGGGGGCACGCGGAGGGTCAGCGTGAGGGGCTGCCCATAGCTGAGTCTCTGGTCTCCTAGGAACTGCTCTGAAGATGAGAAGAGAAGGCTTCATATGCTCAGCTTGATCCTATCATCTGTACTGATGTGTCAGCGAGTAAACATTCAAATGAGATACACTTGTGGCAGTAGGGAAAAAAAAATCCAGGGCTCTTTGCCAGCAAGCAGATGCCCAAGGGTGAATGCCTCTTCCCTTACCCTCACAAGACAGTGACCCATTTGGTCACACACGACTGGCTCAGGATGTGCCGTCCCTATTGACAGTCCTAATAATTTTATCTCTAACTTGGGATATCTATATATCTATGACTATCTGTCTGTCTGTCTATATATATGAGAATACGGGCAGGCCAGGGCCTCTTGCCATTGCAAACAAACTCCAGAAGCATGTACTTCTCTGTGTGTCTGGCTTTTATGCGGGTACTGAGAAACTGAACTCAGACCATCAGGCATTGCAAGCAAGCGCCTATCTCTCTAGCTCCTAAATTGGGGTCTTGACAGTGAAGTCTAACAGGCTGCCAAGTCTGACCATGAGCTGAGGACAGACACACACAATGTCAAAGTCCCAGCTGCCTTGTTACCGACTCATGCACTGCATTCCAGGCCTGTGGACACAGAATTCCCCTGCACCCAACCTTGCCTGGAAACGTAGTGAGACTCAACGGGCCAAGAGTCCTTGGAATGTTCCCCGAAGCAGGCAACCACTTAAGTTAACACCCACCATGGAGGGTGGGGTTGGCTCAGTGGTACAACCTGTGCTTAGCATATTGATGCCCTGAGTGCCATCCCCAGTGCGGCAGAAAAGTTAAGTGAAAATAAAGGTGGCATAGGAGAGGAGAGGACAGGACTGGTCCCCTGTAGCTCCCCCCCGGGTCAGCTGAGGCCGCAGGGCTAGCACGACCTGTGTCCATCAGGAAGAGAACCAAGAACGGACTCACTTTGCGTACTGTACCCACTGCCCACTGTTTTGGTAGGAAGCAGTGACGTATACACGCATGACTTAGGAAAACAGACTGTGAACGTCTGCGGATTCTGCCTATGCTGTCATCTAATGGCACCCAAGGATGTCCCCATCCTCATTCTTTGAATCTGTGTAGCTGACTGTGGTGTTAAGTGCTGAGGCCTCTGGGAGGTCACTTGGATTCAGTGAAATTGTTAGGGGTCTCTGTGGATGAATTGGAGGGGGGCTTTATAAGAGAAAAAGACCCGAGGAGGCTCTCACACACGCACTCCCTCCACAGCACGCCTTGCTCTGCCTTGGGACTCTGTCAGCACTTGCTTGCAAAGCTTGCCCGCTCAGGGGTCAGCTCCCTAGTACAAGGAGCCAGAACTCAGGATGTCTGTGGGACTAGGCTATCAGTCATAGAAATCTACTAGCACCCAGCAGCAGTGGGCGGGAACACAGGCAGCATGACCTGCTAGGACCACCACCTACCTGGTGCTGAGAGCTCCTCCCCATTTTCCAGGCCCAGGAGGACCCCATTCGGGCTCCATCGAGGTGGATGTTCTGAGGCCCCTGTGCCTCTGGTCCGCCAGCCACCAGTCCCTAGAGAGCAAGCACACCCCACCAATGTGAGAGTTGAAGGGTGGCCTCCAGTGATGGACCCAGCAGGGGTCTGAGGTGCAAAGAGGCTACAGGGCCCAGCTCTCTGCTGGGGGCACTGTCACACTTTGGGACTTTCCTAGCCTCCAAAGGGGGAGGCTTGGGCTCCTTCAGCCAAATTAGGTTTTGTCCATTGCTGGATATGTGACCCTGGGCCAGTTACTTAACCTCTGAAAGCTTGATCCTCTGCTGCAAAATGGGGGGCCCAACAGCAGCTCTCAAACTGGATCCAGATACCTTGGGAAGATACCTGAGACCCTTGGGGGAGGGTCTGTGAGGTCAAATATTCTCCTCTTAGTAAAACTAAGAGGCTATTTGCATTTTCATGCTGTTGCTAGCACAAGCAGGCAGCGGAGTTTTCCTGAAGCCGTATGGTGCATGCCGGCCCCACAGATGAGAGGCAGAGGAGACGGAGGAGCAGCTGGCTTCCGCTGAGCCAAACCTGGAAGTGACTGAACAAACATCATGTGGACAGCGCTCTTCTCACACAATGTTTTTTTTTTTTCCTTTTTTTTTCTTTTAGAGGCAGTCATTTTTTCACAGAGCTGTGAAAATGGTGTCTTTTAAAATGAATAAGTGCACGTTAAAATGAATGAATAAGTACACATTAAAATGAATAAGCACACATATGAAAGAATCACTTAGGGTGCTTTTTTGTTTCTTTGGGGTTTTGTTTTGCACGTGTGGTATGTGTGGTGTGGTATGGTGTGTGTGCAGATGCACGCATCCTGTGCGTGGGTGTGCAGAGGAGAATGTTCCCACATCTTCCTCAATTGCTCATCTGTGTATTTCCTTGAGATGGAGCTTCTCTCTGAATGCAGAGTTGCGGTTTTCATGAGCCCCCAGTCTCTGTACCCTCCAGGACTGGGGCTCCAGACAAGCGCGGTCGTGCCAAGTTGTTTAAGTAGGTGCCGGGGAGTCGCCCTCATGCAAGTGCAGGAGGCACTCTTAACCATGGTGGCCTCCCTCCAGTCCCTGGTTTTATTTGAAGACACGATCTGGCTATGTAGCTACATCTGGCCTTGAGCTAGGGATCTCATTGCCTCAGCCTCCCAAGTGTTGATATTACAGACATGTGCCTCCACACCTAGCTTATTTGTTTACTTTTCTAATATAACAAACAGCCATACAAGCAAACCACAAATATGAAAGCACTTTGAGGTCCTCAATAGTTTTCAGGGGCATAAAAGGATCCAGGGACCAGAAGGGCTGGGGTCCCCGATTGAGACTGCTGTAGCATGAAATGGCATGGAAGTTCCAAACCTGAAGCTGTCTCAAGGTGAGAACAGATCACAGCACTCTTAGGGGTTCAGGAAAACGTCTTGTCCAGATAACATCTTAGACTCTTGCCTGGCCTCAGTCACATGCTACCCTGCTTTCTGCAAAGTGTCCAGCAGAGGGCGCGCTTCCCCTGCATCTGGGTGCCCAGGAGTAACCTGCTAGGCAAGAGGTGGAGGCCTGCCTTGGGACATGGTCCAGGGGTTACACTAGCTCTGATTCAATGCAGCGGTCAGGGTTCCACCCCTTTCCTGCTCCAAAGACGTGGCTGTGTTAGCCAAAGTCAAAAACCACAGAACTCATCAGCCCAGGAACCCAGAATCATCAGCAAGGCCTCATGTACAACGGGAATGAGACCAGTTAACCTGCAGGACACTGAGACCCCCTGTGTATAATGCGGTGCAGAATACAGACTACGGCGGGCGCTTGATAGCTGGGAATGAAGAGCCTGAGCCGGAATCCCCAGCATCTAAGTGTGTTAAGGGAGACGAATCTTCATAAGAAGATTGGATGGAAATTTACCTATAGGATCCAAAAGATCCCTGCATATGCATTATTGGAGGTTGACACGTTTCAGGGATCAGAGGAGGAGCTCATGGTTCGCAGGCAGGTTCTGGGGGTCGGGGGGAGGCAAGGTTTCCTCACACCATGATTCCAACTAGGTTGTACGGACAAGGGCTTCTCTCTGAAGGGGCATGACGGAAGAGCTGTCCCCTGCCCCAGCTCTCAATGCCAGACCTCCAGACACAGCAGGGAGTTGTCCCCCAGGAGGTAGCCAGGGGCACTGCTTACCCTGGTGGAAGTCCGAGAGGATGTGGTGCGTCTGGAAGCCGCCGGCGGCCCTGCACACCTTGGAATGGCCATAGCAGAAGCAGGGGCTGCAGCCAGCTGGGTTGTGGGGCTGCAGGTTAAAGGTGCCGGGGCGACATCTGGAAGAGGGTTGGTCAGAAGGGGATAGAGCCAGGATTCAGCCAGACTAACCCAAGCCCTAAGAAAACATTTTCTTTTTTTTTTTTTTTCCCCAGAGCCACCTAAGAGTTGCAAAAAAAAAGAAAAGAAAAAACCCAAAAAACAGTACAGACAGTTCTCATGTCTCCTACTCCTGGCTCCCCTGCGGCTGACAGCTGACTTTGAAACCATGAGATTAACTTCGACTAATGTTAACAATCTTCAGGCTGTGCCAAGGATTCTTGCCTTTCCCCACTAATACGTTTTCTTATTCCAGGACTTCAACCAGGACACAGCACTGCCTTTTTTTTTTTTAATTGTTCTTGGTATGTGAATGTGGGGTGTGTGTGTGTGTGTGTGTGCGTGTATATGCAGATGTGTGTACCCATGCCTGCAGAGACCAGAAGATGTTGTGCGTCCTTCTCTCTCATTCTTTTCTCTTATTTCTTATTTCCCTGAAACAGAGTCTCTCGTTGAAGCTGGAGCTTGATTGTGTGTGTGTGTTTAGTGTTTTTATTTGTTTGAGAGAAAGAGGCATATGGAAGAGAGAGAGAGAGAGAGAATGGGTGCACCAGGGCCTCTAGCCACTGCTAATAAAATCCAGATGCATGCACCACCTTGTACAAAACTGGTGTTATGTGGGTACTGGGGAAGTGAACTTAGGTCCTTAGGCTTTGCAGACAAGCACCTTAACCACTGAGACATCTGTCTAGTCCTTTTTTTTTTTCACTAGACTGGTTGACCAGTGAGCCCCATTATTCCTCCTGTCCTTGCCACAGTGCTGGGGTTACAAGCACACGTGGCCATGTGGCCATATGTAATTTTTTTTTCCTTTTTGTTTTCAAGGTAGGATTTCACTCTAGCTCAAGCTGACCTGGAATTTACTATGTAGTCTCAGCATGGCCTCAAACTCATGGCGATCCTCCTACCTCTGTCTCCCGAGTGCTGGGATTAAAGGCATGTGCCACCATGCCTGGCTGGTTTTGATTTTGAGACAAGGAGTAACCTGGACAAGACAAGGAGTACTCTCAGTGGGTAGCCCAGGCTGGCCCCTCTAACTCTTAGCAATCCTACTGCCTCAAGCTCCCAAGGGCTGGGATTACCAGTGTGTGCTAACCATGCCTAACTTAACCTTGACATTTGTGAAAAGCACCATTTAGGTGTATTTTAGGACATTTTCAACTTGGATTTGTGTGTCTGGTATTTTCTCAGGACAAGAAAGGGGTTATGGGATCAGGGAAAACACACAGAGGTGGAGCGTCCTTCTCATCACACCACATGGAGGACATGGAACCCACATGACGTCAACAATGGTATGAACCCTCCTCCCCTGACAAAGGCACTGCGTGTCAGGTTTCTGGTCGGAACAGTTGCCACTGGCCAGTCGTTAGAAGTGAGGCACTAGCCAGTCATGGGGGCACAATCCCAGGACTTGGGAGGTGGATGCAGGAGGATCAGGAATTCAAGGTCATCCTTGGCTATACAGGGAGTTTAAGTCCAGCCCAGGCTCCAAAAGGCTCTCTCTAAAAAACAACAGGGGCTGGAGAGATGTCTCAGTGGTTAAAGGCTGTAGCTAGCAAAGCCCAAGGGCCAGGGTTTGATTTCCCAATACCCATGTGAAGTCAGATGCACAAAGTGGCACGTACATCTGGAGTTTGTTTGCAGGGGTAAAAGGACCTGGTACACCCTCCCTTTTCCCTCCTTCCTTCCTTCCTTCCTTCCTTCCTTCCTTCCTTCCTTCCTTCCTTCCTTCCTTCCTTCCTTCCTGTCTGTCTCCTTGCAAATAAATAAATAGAAATTAAAACAATAAAATAATCAACGATTCAACCCAGCCCACACTGAGAGGGGAAAACAGAGCTTTACCTGAGGATAAGGGTGGAGTATCAAAGAACTCGCCTGTGTGGGAACTGCCACGGTACTTAGCAGATATTGTGAGGGCCATAACTTGGGGCTGTGCAGGCGCCCGCACCTCCTTAAAGAGCCGCTCTCTGCAGCGGTGAGCCCCACGCCCAGCGCTGCTTCTCCTGGCGCCTCCACCTGGCTCCGCTTGGTACGCGGGGTCCGGCAGGGAGGCTGGCCCCTTTGTTTCCTGTCTGCTGAGTTATTCGCTCATCTACTGGCACCCGCGGGTCCACCTCATTCTGCGGGTTACCATGCAACCCCCTTGTTATCTTGTCACCCAGACCGTTTGGGCTCTGGCAGCTCCCGCAGATGGACTTCCGCGTCCTCCTCATGTGGCTCCCACCTGGCTGGGGCTTAGTGGCTGGTCGGGCAGCCCTGGAAATTGAAGCCCGAGCCTTGCGCCTGACAGGCACGTATCAGCTCTGTCACCGAGCCCGATGCCAGCTTTTGGTTGGTTGTTTTTTTTTGGGGGGGGGGTGTGGGAGGAGGGGACTGAAGCAGGGTTTCTCTCTAACCCAGGCTGACCTAGAACTCACTCTGTAGCCCAGGCTGCCTCGCATTCACAGCGATTATCCCACCCTCAGCCTCCCAAATGTTGGAAATAAAGATGTGCACTACCACAGCTGGATTTTTTTATTTTTTTAAAAAGACAAGGTTTTGCTACATACCCCAGCATGGCCCCTCAAAGAAGGGCTCTTCCTATCGCTGCCTCCGGAGTGCTAGCATCACAGTGTGCCTTCCTACCCAGAGTTTCATCTAATCCTGTCCCAGTTCTAGAAATAGCTTATTTTCCCCAGCAGCTCTGAGGAATACAGCCTTCAAAACACAGACTCCTTCTTTGGGCACAGGACAGAGGAGTAAGAGTCATCCTGAGCAAGTGCAGATGGATGCACCTCATCACGCCCTCCCATTTCACAGACAGATGAACTGAGGGTTGGGGGAGAGGAGCCGCTCAGGGTTGCGAGGCACTGGGCCTTCAGCAGAGCTGAAGGAGAGCCCCAGCCAGGCCAGGTTCCCTGACTCTGCTCTGACTCCTCTGTCTCCTTGGGGAGGAAGACCCTGCCGAGACAAGGCAAAGGAACAGCCTGGGGCTGGCCAAGGGGAGAGTCAGGGCCAGGGGAGGATGGGGTGAGGCCAAGGGCTCCACATGTCAGACACAAAGCCAGGAAGAGATGATGTGTGCCCAAGGCAAACCCATGTCTGCCTTCCTGCCTGGCTGCTAGGCTCAGAGGCCCCCTGAACACCTGAAAGAGGAAGTTTATGGATGGAGGGACTGTGAGATAGCCCATTTGACTGACCTTCAGGACCCCATTTGAATGGCAGAGGCAGCTTCCATTTTTAGCTCAGTTGGTAAGTGCTCCTTGGAGCAAGGCATTGAGAAGGATGTTGAGACTACTGTAGGGGTCCGAAGAAAGACTGCTATGTTCCATTAGTGATGTCTGCCATGGGTGTGAGATGGAAGGGCTGTGATGTAACGTATATTTGCTGCCTGGATTAGGCAAGCTGTTCCTGTTCTCTCTAGAGTTTTCTTTTTTGGATACTGAATGTGAAGAAACAATGCATTTTCTCAGCCTTTGAAGCATCCCTTGGTAGTGTTGGGTCAGAATATGGACAATGCCACGAGCCTTTGGGTAACTTCCTGGATGCCAGGTTCCTGAAGCTCCATAAGTGTGGGGGTGGTCGACTGCCCAAGCTCTAAGGACCTTGCACTGTCTCTCCTCTGACTCCACAGTCTTGGTGCCTCGCCACCTACTCCCAAGGTCATTTCCATGTTAATCAGCTCACTCACCTAGCACACAGGTGGCCTTCTACATTCTCTTTGCAGGGGCAGCGCCCACTGCGGGGGTCACAAGTGCCCAGGCTGCCAGCGACATTGCAGGTGCAGGGTCTGCCAAAGGGACGGGGCAAAGAGACATGTGTTCAGTGTGCCTCTCTGGGGTAGGGACAGCCCCTCCTCCGAAGAGCTATCCTGCCCTTCCCGGCTCCCCAGAATACCAGGGCAGGATGGTCCACCAGCCTGTGCCTGGCCTCCTCCACTGTGCTCACCCCTCGGGGAAGTCACCCACGCTCTGTCCATCACTGCATCTTCCCACCCACCATCCATTTATTCTTCTTGCCATCCTTCTACTTTGCAACTTCCTATCCACCCTTTCTCTCAATTTTCAACCTAATTCTTTTTTTAAATTTTTATTTATATGTGTATGTGTGTGTGTACACCAGGGTCCCTTGCTGCTGAAGTGCCAAATATATGCACCATTTTGTGTCTGGCTTTACATGGGTGCTGGGGAATTGAACTCAGGCCACTGGGCTTTGCAAACAAGTACTTTTAACTACCAAGCCATCTCCGCAGCCCCTCATGTACTCAATTCCATCCTTCCATCTACCCATCCTTCTGTCCACTCACCCATTCTTCTGTCTATCCATCTCTCCAACCCACCTGTTCACCTGTCCATTCATCCACCTGTCCACCCAGCCATCTACCTGTTTATTCATCCTCTCATTCTTCTATTCCTCAGCCTCTATCCACCTCTTGCCTACTCTCAATCTATTCATCACTCACTTTCATCTATCCATCTGCCCGTTCTTCCTTCCCTCCCTCCTTCCTTCCTTCTTTCCATCCATCCATCTATTGATCCATTCATCCACCTACCCACCCACCTGATATAACATGGTCCCTGTCCTCACAGAGCCTACAGTCCAGTGAGGACAGACATGCAGGCAGGCAGTTGCTGCCCTGTGACATCTGTTGTGGGAGGAGATGGATAGTGATGTAGGAATACCATAGAGGGGCACCTGGTCCAATCTGGGAGGGAGTGGCAGGGTACCAGGAGAAAGGCAGAACACTTCTTGAGAGAGGGGTATCTCAGCTAAAGACTAGAGATGAGGGGATGGAGAGATGACTTAGCAGTTAAGCGCTTGCCTATGAAGACTAAGGACCCCGGTTTGAGGCTCGATTCCCCAGGACCCACGTTAGCCAGATGCACAAGGGGGCGCACACATCTGGAGTTCGTTTGCAGTGGCTGGAGGCCCTGGTGCGCCCATTCTCTCTCTGTCTGCCTCTTTTTCTCTCTGTCTGTCGCTCGCAAATAAATAAATAAAAATAAACAACAACAACAAAAAAAGACCGGAGATGAGGAGCAGGGTGCTAGACACAGGCTCGGAGGCATGGCTGGGGGAAGAAAATGCTCTGGGTAAAGGAATGGTATGTGCAAAGGTCCAGAGGCCAGACTTGGAGGCAGCCAGATTCCGGTCAAGTTCAGGACTGCCTGTTTGCTTGTTCTGTGGTGTTGTGGATGGAAGCCAGGGCCTGGCACAAGCTGGCTGAGCGCGTTGTCCACCACTGAGCCCCAGCTCTAATGGCCACTTCTGCACCACAGGCCTGTCCAACTTGCCCCTGCCTTTCAAGTACATGATGACACGGTGGTTGTTTGCCAACATCCAGCTCACTTCAAAGCGCTTCATTCAGAAGTTCATTTTACTCTTTTCGTCGCTGCGTATTTCCTCAGCGAACTGACAGTGAGTGGGCTAGATCTGTTTTCTGAGGTTCAGCCCACGCAGCTCCTGGCTGGTCTTTCTCCCCTCAGCCGGACACAACACACTCTGCACAGGGATACACTGTCTTGCCTCCCCACTCAGCTCCCGCCTGCCCCTCTGCCCCAGGGACTGGCCCCATCCCTTCTTCCTCTTTTTTCTTTCTTTCTATTTTATTTTATTTTATTTATTTGAGAGAAAGTGGGGGCAGACACAGAAAGAGTGAGCATGGGCGCCCCAGGGCTCCTCACCACTGCAATTGAATTCCAGATGCATGCACCACTTAGTGAATCTGACTTTATGTGGATGCTGAGGAATCAAACTCGGGCCCTTAGGCTTTTGAGGCAAGCGCCTTAACCGTTGAGCCATTGTCTCTAGCCCCCCATTCTTCCTCTTCAGCCTCCCATCACCATGTCCTTACGAGGGCCCTAGCATCTGCCTGTTCCCTCCTACCACAGCCTCTGCCTGCCCACTTTCCTCAGCCCCCTCAGCTTTCAGAGGCCCCCTTCGCACGGATGCTCTTCCCCTAGCTCTAGACGTCACCTGGCACTTGCCTCAGCCTTGGCTGGGCTCTTCCCGCCTGTGGCACCTGTCCTTCCTGTCTGAGGCCCTCACTCCTTGGGGCGCCTCTGCCTCTCCAAGCAAGCAGGCTTCACCCCAGAGCGTAATGGCTCTCCTTCCTGCCTTGTGATGTTCTGGCAGGTCTCCACTGGCCCGGGAAGCCCTGTGTCCCATAAGGCTGGGGCCTGATGGCTGCAGGGTAGCAACGTGCCGAGGAAAGGAAGCAGAGGTGGACACAGCCAGGATTCTGTCCCGGGTCTCGGCATTCAGTCCAAACACAGTGTGGGTCACGCTGGGCTGCCCGCACCCTCCCTCATGCCCCCCTCACCTGCAGCCCCCCTCGCTGAGTGAGTGGAAGCCAGGCAGGCAGCGGTCACACTTCCAGCCCGTCACCATGGGCTTACAGGCGCAGGTGCCCGAGTTGTCACACTGAAGGCGCAGGGAGCCTGAGGGAGGAAGGGTGCAGAGCCGTGGAGGCAAGAGGGAGCGAGGGCAGGGAGAGAGCAAGGGAGCGGGGCTGGGGCCACGCACCTGCCGGGTGGCAGTCACAGGGCTGGCATGGTGTCCGCGGCTCCCAGCGATAATAGTTCTCCTCGCAGCGTTCGCAGAAAGGCCCGGCCGTGTGGTCTCGGCAGTGGTGACAACGCCCACCGTGGCCGGTGGCCCGGAAGAGCTCCCTGTCGAACGTGCACTCCTCGGCGTGGCCGTGACAGTTGCAGGCTGTGGGGAGGAGGCGGAGGGTCGGGTGTGTAAGTGGCCAGCTCTGGCAGGAGGGGCCTCTGTGTCACCCTTGAACGGGCGGCTCAAGGAAGGGCAAGGGTCCAGGATGGGGTTCCAGCCCAGCGTTATCAAGGACATAGAACCCAGTCACTCTTCCAAAACAGGACCGTGTGTGTGTGTGTGCATGTGCACACACATGTGGATGCACACTCCTCACATACTCCCTTGCTGTCCTAGGCAGGAGGGGAGAGTTGGGGCCAATGAAGGAAGATCCGCTTGGTGAGGGCATGCCAAAAGGCTGGCTAGAGGTGGCATGTCATGATGGGCAGAGCAGGGGAAACGTCATGAGGTGGATGGTGGGCAGTGCAGGGGCAGCTGAGAGCCAGAGATGGGGAGGGGGCTGGGAGCCTAGAGTACCAGGGAGCGTGCTACGGTGGTTAAGGCCTCGGTGTAAGCACCTTATGAACTTTATGAATTTGCATGTTATGAACAGTTCTGTGCAGGCAGAAGAGGCCGGCGGCTGGAGACAGGGGAAAGTGGGCTGTAGATACATGGAGGGGGTGGGGGGCTGATGGGACCAGGACTCAGACATCAGCCACACAGAGGGACAAGTTTAGCTGGATTAGAAGGATGTGAAAGAGGCTCAATTCAAGCCAGGTGCCTTTAATCCCAGCACTAGGGAGGCAGAGGGAGGAGGATCTCCGTGAGTTCAAGGCCACCCTGCGACTACATAGTGAATTCTAGGTCAGCCTGAGCTAGAGTAAGACCCTACCTCAGGAACAAAACAGAAAGAAAGAAAGAGAGAGAGAGAAGGAGAGAGAGAGAGAGAGAGAGAGAGAGAGAGAGAGAAAGAAGGGAGGGAGGGAGGGAGGGAGGAAAAAGCGGCTTAATTCAGGGCTCAGGGGCTGCCTGGGCTGGGAGTGAGGATGAGGGTCAGGCGCAAAACCCCAGCCAGGCTGGTGATGTTAGGATAGAGATGTGACCAGAGAAGTAAGGATATGGCAGGGAAAGCAGTTTGGCTTTTCGGTGTCCCCAGCACGGAGACAGACATAGGCTTAGTGGGAGCAGGCCAGTTCCCCAGGAGGCCAGCCAGCCAGGAGGAACTCATTAGGGATGAGATTGCCCCCCCCCGGGGGGGGCAGTTTCTGAAGACAGCATGCTGTCCCCATGCATGAGATGTCCCCTTCCTGCCCCAGTTCTGGCAGCCAGTGGCTCAGGCCCAAGAGGACAACAGGCCACTGGGGCCAGCTGCAGGCTTGTATGTGGGTGCTGCTCCTGGGATCTGGTGGCTGCAGTCAGGCGCGGCTCTTGAAGGAGAGCACAGGGCTATGCAGAGAGACAGGCAGGGCTTGGGGAGAAAGGCTGGCATACCCGCTGGGAGGGGAACATCCTCCATGGCCCACTGTCTCTACAGACCCCCATCCGTGTGTCTCTGAGTTTGAGTGGGCAGAGTCACACCACATATAGTTGGGACATCAAAGGGCTGCTGGAGGCTGTGGGGGACCGTGGGAGAGACTGGAGAAGGCAGGTCAACACCCTGTGGGCATGAGGGGGCGAGGCTGGGCTTCATCAGCTGCTGGGGTTGCATCCATTAAAACAAAAGGATAAGTCATGTTGGGGACTTCCTGTCTTCCCACCACGGGCGCCTGTATGGGTGAAGTTGGCCCAGGGGTGTTATTTGTGGGAGAGAACTGAGGTTCAAGTGTACCCCTGGCTCCTCTTCACCTCTAGAGAAGCTCGGGGACCCCACACACTGAGTGCTCGGGACCACCCAGGAGCAGCCCCCACTATGAGGTTTTGAGGTTGCTTCTCCGTCAGTACTGCCCGCCTCCAGTCCTGAGGCCCGAGGGACACTCACGCAGACACTCGTTGACGGCTTCTGCCGTGCCCCGGGCCCACGGGCGGTCCTGGAAGAAGGGCAGGCAGCGCTCGCAGTCGGTGCCCGTGGTATTGTGCTGGCACCGGCAGGCCAGCTGGCCCGTCTCGTTGGGGATGCACTCGCTGGCATGCCCATTGCATTTGCACCTGGGGAGAACACCCAGAAGAAGGGATTAGAGGACAAATGCTGCCAATGTGGGGTTTGCCACCAGGCAGCTAGCTGCTGATTCCAGTCCAAGTATGGGCGTTCACCATGTGCAGACCACGCGCCCAGGGCTGGTGTCCCCAGAGCTCTGGCTCGCTGGGAGCTGTGTGTGCTAGTAGCCCGTTCCTGTTCTCTGGGTACAGGTGGAAGAACTGGGGCACCCTTGCTAGCTCCCCAGAAGGCTTCTGCTTGAATAGCCCCACCTCGGGGCCATACGGGATCCAAGGAGGTCACCTCCGTCTCGCAGGTGGGGGGTGGGCAGGTGGTCACAGCGTCAGTGATGGACAAGAGGGGGTTGCCTTGGGCAATTCTGCCACCGTGTATAAAAGGTCAAGAAAAAAGTATCCTATACAGGAGATGGCTCCCAGCCTGCCATACACAAATACCCAGAGTCCTTGAGTCTAAGCCTTTATGGGTAGCCCCGGACCTGTGACCCTATGAGACCCATAGGGCTAGGGGATGGGTGGACTGTCAGGAACAAAGAGGTGCTTTCTAGGAGCAACATGGCATGCCCAATGGAGCCTGAGTCTTTGGGGCCCCTATTCCTGTCTGAGGCCGTCAGGCTGAGCAGCTCTGAGCCCCGGGAAGTGGAAGGAACGCTTATCACCCCACCTGCTAGAAGAGAGAACAGACCTGGGCCTTGCTACTGGCAGGTACTAAGTGGCAGAGCTGCAAGCAGAAGTCTGTCCTCGCTCTGCTCCGTGCAGACCCTGGGTCATCTGTGACCGTCCAAAGCCATGCTGGCACTCAGCCCTCAGCAGGTATGGAGGGGTTACAGGCCGTCAGCGGGGCTCCCAGTACTGTCTCTAATGGAGGGACACGGGGCAGATAATGCACTTTGCCTTTCCAGGCTGGTAGACAACACCCCGTCACGTCCAGCAGAGGTGAGGCCAGCCCCGGGGGGGCCTTTCGAGGAGATGGTGGTCATGAAGGAAGTGTGACAAGGGACCGCCCCATCTCTGAGAGGGTGCTGCAAGCACCTCCTTCTCCCATGAGTCCTTCTGACCCAAGGGAGGGACCTGTCCCTGCTGAGAGCGGCTTTCCTCAGCCAGCTGTGGGGCTGAGGGTGGTCTGACTCCAGCAGCTGGGACCCAGATGTTCTGTGGCCCATGGCCTCTGACAGCAGACTCTGCAGATGGAGGCCAGGGCCATGCTTGGAGCTGTCTGGGGTGGTTTGACTTGACTCACAAGTAGGGGTGAGGAGGGTCTGGGTCCCCCACTCCAAAGTGCAGATAATGGGCACAGGCTCCTTCCTACTTTCATTGTCAACAGTGCCCCTGCATAGTGGGAAGCCAGCTCGTGTGCCATGCTCGCTGCCACCATGCCCGCAGCCCAGCATTTACACTCTGAGCTGCTCTCCAGTGGACATTGCTTTCAGCCTACACCCTCTCCCTGCCATTATCTGTCTGTCTGCCTGGGCTGAGCTGCCATCTCCCCAAGGCTCAGCTCTCCCCTGACCCCCACTTTCTTCACCCTTCCCCATACTACTGCTTGCAGTCTGATGTGATGGTCAATCTTGTCAACTTGACAAGATCGAGAATCAACCGGGAGACCAACCTTTGGGCATGTCTCTGTGGGAATTTCTAGATATCCTCGGGGGAGGGAAGCCCCACCCTGGGGGTGGGCAGTACCATCCCACATGCCGGGGCCTCACACTGACTTCAAAAGAAGGAAACGAGCTGAGCATCATTTATCACGCTCCGCTTCCTGACCCTGGGTACAGTGCGACAGCTCCCTCATGCTCTCGCCGCCCCTCCTTCCTCGCCTTGATAGACAAAGTAAACCCTTCCTTAAGTTGCTTTTTTTCTTCTTCAGTTTTTCAAGGTAGGGTCTCACTCTAGCCCAGGCTGACCTGGAATTCACTCTGTAGTCTCAGGGTGGCCTTGAGCTCATGGCGATCCTCCTGCCTCTGCCTCCTGAGTGCTGGGATCAAAGGCTAGTACGACCACACCCGGTGAAAATTGCTTTTGTCAGGTATTTTGTCATAGCAACAAGAAAACAACTAATACATGAGACTTGGGAGCTTTAATGATGTGGCCCTGTTACTCTCAACGGCTTCCCAAAGCTGGTGGAGTCAGAACGAACTTGCCCCTGACTCCCTTCCAGCCCTGTCTCCACCTGCATTCCAGCCCGGTCACCTTCCCTTCCTCCAGCAAGCACCAGCTTTCCCACTCATGGAGGCCTCCCTCCCTTCCGCAGACTTGGCTCCCTAGTCAGCCTGGCCCTTGGGAAATGCTCACATGTTTATTGGGAGCAACTGGAGTTGTGTCCAGCATACCACAGGCCCAAGGCCAGAACATACTGCCTCCTTCCCTCTCAAAGAAGGAAGCCAAGACCTGTGGGTGTAGAGGACACCATTTGTGCTTCCCCGTGATGTGCGTGGGCTGCCGGAGACCAGCTGGGCTCTGGGAGGTAGAGACATGGGGAGACCCGGCCTCCGTCTGGGCAGCTTGGTGGCCTAGGCAGATGCCAGAGACTCAGACTGGTCAGAGTGCCCTGCTGGATGTTAGGAGGAGGCCTTGGGTCCAGGCAGGTGTCCAGGTGATAAGAGTGCCTTCCTCGGGGCTTGGAGGCAACATTTCCCACGTGAAAAAGCAGGAGAAGATGACAGGTACGGGAGGTGAGGGCTATGTACGGGGACGGCTGGCGCGGTTCCAGGGCCAGGGGCCTGCTCCCCGAGACCGCCCTTCTTCGGCCCCGTGCCCCGTTGGAGCCTGCCTACCTGCCGCCCACAGAGAAGTCAGACACCGCATAGTAGTAGCACCGCAGCACCCTGGGGTCCTGGAAGATGTCATCTCCAAACGTGTTGAGCCGGTCAAGAGAGACGAGGATCTCCGTGCTGGTGACCCACTCCTGGGGGAGGGGACAGTGACTCCATCAGCCAATACCCCCGGCCTACTTCACGGGGAGGTACAGCTGGCTGCCTGTCGTGGGCATCCGGGGGCACAAGGACAGGCCTAGCCCGAAACAAGTCAGCAGTGCCGGGAGCCTGGCGGCCAGTCGACTCTGGTGGCGTGGCCTAATATCTCGGTGTCTGTAGCTCCCCATCTGTGAAACAGGACAAGGCTAGTGCCTCCCCCAAGGATGTGTGGAGGAGGGCAGCAGCATCGGCCTGTGGGTTTGGGTCACGACATGTGCTCGAGAAGTGAGGGTCAGGGGAAAGGGCTACCAGAGGCTCACGCAGCCCACCTTCTCCCAGGACTCAGAGACCTCCCCTGCTCCCCTGCTCCACATGCTGCAGACTGACACTTGCAGCCAGCCGACGGCGACTCTCCCCCAGAACACAAGCCCCCCCAAAAGCGAGGACCTTGTTCTTGCCGCCTCCCCAGCCCCTAGGCTCTGCCTGGCGCATCGCAGGCACTAGATAAATACTTGCTGATCGCCGAATGAGCAACTTCCCGCTGGAAGTGCGTGGTGAGGAAGCGGAGGACGCACGTGGAGACTGACATTTTCATCTGCCTGCTGTTATAATCAGAGGCGGCTCCGGCTGAATATTAATCAGCATTTTAATTCAGCCCAGGAGCCCCTGGCTTAGCAATCAGACGGGCAGGACAGAAAATGAGCTCCTGGCAAAGTTGATCCTCGCCTCAGCATGACTCAGGCCCGTGACCTGTCCCTCAGTCACCCGGGGCCGAGCCTGGCAAAGGTCACTGCGCTTTTAGGGGATGCTATAAGGCAGGTATGACTGAGAAGTTGGGGTGGGGGGGCACATGTCTTTCTGTCTGTGGTGCTTGGGAGTCAAACCCAGAGCCCTGTGCTTGCTGGGCAAGCTATTCCTACTGAGCCACAATCCCAGCCCGAGACTATTCTCAGAAGGGTCTTCAGCCTGCTGGTCCCTGGAGCAGCTGAGGGACAGGGAGCCAAGGCCTAGCTGTGGATCGGGTGACCTGTGGCAGGAGGCACTGTGCCTCTGCCCTCCCCAGATGTGTCACCCAGTGGAGGAGCAGTGGAGACCTCTGAGCACATCACCCCTAAACTGACCCCACCCCCCAGCCCCCACCCCCTGCCCCAGGTGTGGCTAGGAGAAGGTGGGTAGCCTGCGTACAAGTTCTCAGAAGTGCCACCCACAGCATGCAAACCCAGATGCCCCAGCTGGGGGTGCAGCAGCAGCTGGCTCTGGCTGTAGGATTAATGCTCCTTGCACAAGGATGCTGCCGGAAGCTATTTTATTCCTGTGTCCGGAGGTGCCCAAGGAATCTGGGTCTTTCTGATAACCTCATCTATGTTTTTTTTCTTCTTCTTTTTTTTTGGGGGGGAGAAGGACAAAAAGAGGGAGAAAGAGCAGAGAGAAAAAGAGAGTATGGGCGCACCAGGGTCTTTCAGCCGCTGTGAACAAACATCGATGTGTGCGACCCCCTTGTGTGCATGTGCAACATTGCACACTTGTGTCACTTTTGTGGCTGGCTATATGGAGGACCTGGAGATTCAAACAAGCATTCTTAGGCTTCGTAGGCAAGGGCCTTAACTGCCAAGCCATCTCTCCAGCTCCCCATCTATGTTTTAATTGCTACACTAGCCTGCCTTCCTCTGGGGCCCAAGGGCAGTGACCTGCCCAACCTCTCCAGCCCACTAGTGACCCTTTCTTTTCTTTTCTTTTCTTTTCTGTTCTTTTCTCTTGGTTGATTTTTTTTTTTTTTTTTTGAGGTAGGGTTTCACACTACCCCAGGCTGATCTGGAACTCACTATGTAGTCTCAGGATGGCCTTGAACTCACAGTGATCCTCCTACCTCTGCCTCCCGAGTGCTGAGATTAAAGGCGTGCGCCACCACACCCGGCTTGCTAGTGACCCTTTCTCTGGGTTCTTATGTCCACTTTGCAGCCCATGACCTGCTTTGTGACTGCAAAGACACCCGCAGTGAGGGAGCAGGGCAAGTTCCCCGAGCATGGGGTGGGGGCTGGGAGACAGGGGCACTCGTTCCCTCCGCCCAGAGTGGAAGGGCTTCTTGGTGCCTAGAAAGTTGGTAGCATCAGGGCAAACCAGGAGCCACCATGCCCAGGCAATGGGCTCCTGCAGCCTGTGTGTAGGATCTAGACTTGACTTTGAACAGACTGCAGGATTCAGGCCATGGTGTCAAGAAGCAGGAGGGCAGGGACTGGGGACATGGCTCGGAATTTAGGCCAAAAGGAGGGAAAAAAAAAAAAAAAAAGATGGGTGGCTTATGCCAGTAATCCCAGCACTGAGGAAGCGGAGACAGGAGTGTTCCTGGAGCTCACCAGCCAGCCAATCTAGTCTTAATTGGTGAGCTCTAAGCCAGTCGGAGATCTTGTCTCAAAAAAAAGTTAGGCGGCCCCTGAAGAATGATACCAGGGTTGTCCTCTGGCCTCCACAGGCATATGGACAAGTGTGCCTGCATGCTCAGGTCCCCACTGCACACACACAAGAACAGGGGGCAGACAGCTGGGGCTCCGTGGCCCATGGTACTCAGGTGGCCACTCTGCTTCCGTGTCTTACCATGACCCCAGGATGGCCTTCTCCCCAAGGAGGACGCAAATTGCAGCACGGCCCTTCTGACTCCTAACCTAACCCGAGCAGGGAGCCCCATGGAGAAGAAAGTGATTTGTGGGGCTGGACAGATGGCTTAGCGGCTAAGGTGTTGGCCTGCAAAGCCAAAGGACCCGGGTTTGACTCCCTAGTATCCACGAAAGCCAGCTGCAAAAAGGGGGCGCACTCATCTGGAGTTCATTTGCATTGGCTGGAGGTCCTGGCACGCCCATTCTCTGTCTCTCTCCTCTCTGCTTGCAAATGAATAAACAATTAATTATTTTAAAAAAGAAAGTGATTTTGAACTAAGTCACACTGGGGACACAGGTGTCTGGAGATGGCTGTGTGTGTGAAGGACTCACTTTACCCAACACCCCACGTGGAGCACAGTCCCAACTCCCCACCCCCACCCCCGTTCCCCGCCCTCCGCCCCAGTCCTGGCTTCTGCCTGACCTGCAGCCCAGGGCTCTCCTCGAAGTTGTAGGCGCTGGGACGACCCTCTAGGGTGGAGAAGGCAACATTGCCCCCACTCAGAGGGGAGATGTCGCTGAACTCGGAGGTGCAGAAGGCCACGCGCTCGTCCTCGCCGGGCCGCAGGTGCTGGCCCTCGGGCCGCCCGTAGGTCTTCCAGCAGGAGGCGCTGTAGTACTGGTAGGGCTCCCAGGGGCCGTCGGCTCGGCTGCGCTTGTAGATGGCGAAGCTCTCGGGGCGGCTGGTGTGGAACTTCAGCCGCACGTAGGTGATCTCATATGCCTTCCCTGCAGCCAGGAAGATGGGGGCCGTCTTACAGAAAGGAAGGGAAGGCAGAGGCCCTGGTCCAGGGAGAGTGGACGGTCTGCCCTGCAGACATTCTCCAGAGCTCTGGGCCATAGTCGGTGATGCCTGACATGGGGACCGGAGAGGATAACACTGGCACACTTGGCAGGTATTTGCCATCCTTCACTGAGGTCAGCTCCCCTCCCTGCACAGGAGTCTACGTCATTATACCCTGACAGACAACAGACAAGCACCTCTTTTTTTTTTTTTCGAGGTATGGTCTCACTCAAGCCCAGACTGACCTAGAATTCACTATGTAGTCTCAGGGTGGCCTTGAACTCATGGTGATCCTCCTACCTCTGCCTCCCGAGTGCTGGGATTAAAGGTATGCGCCACCACACCTGAATAAATAAATAAATAAATAAATATATATATATATTGGTTTTTCAAGGTAGGGTCTCACTGTAGCTCAAGCTGACCTGGAATTCACTCTGTAGTCTCAGGGTGGCCTCAAACTCACAGTGATCCTCTTTCCTCTGCCTCCCAGGGGCTGAGATTAAAGGTATGCACCACCATACCTGGACAAATATCTTTTTAAATGAGATGTTATCTCATCTTGGAAAAGCTACTCTACCAGTAGGAAGTTACTTCTTTTTACCAGGCCAATTCTTCCACTTGTGTCTTTGGTCCCATTCCCTTACAGGGAGGCCCCCAAATCTTAGCAAAGCACTCCTTGGGGGCCGGAGAGTTAAGGTGCTTGCCTGCAAAGCCTAAGAACCAGGTTCAATTCCTCAGAACCCACATTTAAAAAAAAAAACAAAACAGATACACAAAATGGCGCATGCATCCAGTGCCTGTTTGCCATGGCTAGAGGTCCTGGTGCACCCATTCTGTCTGTCTGTCTCTCTCCTATCTCTGCTTGAAAATAAATGAGTTAAAAAATTTTAAAAAAGGGCTGGAGAGATGGCTTAGCGGTTAAGCGCTTGCCTGTGAAGCCTAACGACCCCGGTCCGAGTCTCAATTCTCCAGGACCCACGTTAGCCAGATGCACAAGGGGGCGCACGCGTCTGGAGTTCGTTTGCAGAGGCTGGAAGCCCTGGCGCGCCCACTCTCTCCCTCTCCCTCTATCTGTCTTTCTCTCTGTGTCTGTCGCTCTCAAATAAAAAAAAAAAACTAAAAAAATATATTCCTTGGACCTCTCACTTCCTCTGGCTTCTAAATTCTCTCCTGATCCAAATTTCCCAGCAGAGGTCAGTATCTGCAGGCTCCATAGCACGTCTTCGAACTCAACTTCAGCTCGCTGACTTCAGTTTCTCTGAGAGTTGCATACAAATTGCTCTCGTGAAGACCCTTACTCACAGTCCTTTGCAGACACAGGCAGAGGACCTCTATCTTGGGCCTCTGAGCAACCCACCTGCCTGACTCCCTCCTGGGTCCGCTCTGGGCCCTTTCCTCTTGGACCCTCTCCCTTGGGCTTAGCACCACTACGCTCCCTGTGCTGCAGATGCCAGGTTGGGATTCCTCACCCCTGGGACCCTGCCTCCTTTCTCTACCTATCTGCACTATCAGGGCCCACTCACAGTGATAGACTACAGGAAAAGGTGGAAGCGAGGGGTTGGAGGCAGGAGCAGGTATGGGAGGGGTAGCTATGGATGACCAGAGGCCCTGGTGGGATGTCAAGAAGCCATGCTTGGGCTGGAGAGATGGCTTAACGGTTAAGGCGTTTGCCTGTGAAGCCAAAGGACTCAGGTTCAATTCCCCAGCCAGATGCACATGGGCCACATGTTTGCAGTGGAGTTCATTTGCAGTGGCTACTGGCCCTGGTGTGCCCATTGCCTCTCTGTCTATTGCTCTTCTATCTCTCTCTGCTTGTAAACAAATAAATAAATTAAAAAGAAAAAAGCAACAACAACAAAAAAGAAGCCGTGCCTGAGAGAACACAGGCCGTGTGGAGAGTGCCCCCGGGGGTGTGGGGACCGCTGTGCTCCACAGCCCCCTCTGAATGAGTATTTGCCACTAATGGACAAGGAGCTAGGGGTTCATTTTAGAGGTGGTCTCCAAGTTGGGCCTGGTGGCACAAGCCTGTAATCTCAAGTACTGGGGAGTCTGAGATAGAAGAATCACAAGCTCAAAGCCAGCCTGGGCAACTTAGTGAGACGGTGTCTCAAAATAAAGTAAGAAGCGCAATCGGATATGGCTCAGTGCAGGAACGCCTGCCCAGCATACACAAGGCCCTGGGTTCAATCTCCAGTATCAAAAAAAAAAAAGCGATGCCCTTGCTAAGTGAAACACCATCACGTAATGTCATGAGGACCCAAGGACCCTTCCTCACAGCTGTTTGCTTTGAGCAGCCCATCCAGGCCACTCCCAGCTATGGGAGTATACCTCTGGCTGCCACCCTGGTGCCTAGCAAAGAACCTGGCACTGAGCCAGGTATGGTGGTGCACACCTTTAATCCCAGAATCAGGAGGCAGAGGTAGGAGGATTGCTGTGAGTTTGAGGCCAGCCTGAGACTGTATAGTGAATACCAGGTCAGCCTGGGCTAGAGTGAAAGCCTACTGTGAAAAACAAAACAAAACACACACACACACACACACACACACACACACACACACACACACAAGAATCTGGGACTTGATAAGCATCCATGCAGAATGACACAGCCCTGCCATTAGCAGGGGACTTGAATTCCCCAGGGCCACACAGACATGCTCCTCCCTCTGGAGGCCTCTTGCCCTTTTGGCCCTGGTCCTCAAGACCCAAGAACTGTAATGTCTTCCTGATGCACCAAATAGATTACTTCAGGGTGCTTTGGGCTCCACATAAGTGCTAAAATTATCCATCTCTTTGAAGAAAATCTAAGGGAAAATTGTGACCTTGAGGCAGGTCATCAAAAAGCACATGTGGAAGCTGGGTGTGGTGGCGCATGCCTTTAATCCCGGTACTAGGGAGGCAGGGAGGCAGAAGTAGGAGAATGACCATGAGTTCGAGGCCACCCTGAGACTGCACAGTGAATTCCAGATCAGCCTGAGCCAGAGTGAGACCCTACCTCAAAAATATAAAAAAAAAAGGGGGGGGGGAGCTGGAGGAATAGTTTAGCAGTTAAGGCACTTACTGCGAAGCCTAAGGATCCAGGTTTGATTCCCCAGTACCCAAGTAAGCCAGATGCACAGGGTGGCACATGCATCTGGAGTTTGTTTGCAGTGGCTGGAGGCCCTGATGCGCACATTCTCTCCCTCTCTCTATCTGCCTCTTCCCCTTTCTCTCTCTCACCCCCACTCTCTCTCAAATAAATGAATAAATAAATAAACAAAATATTTTTTAAGCCAGGTGCATGCCTTTCATCTCAGCACTTGGGAGGCAGAGGTGGGAGGTCTACCACGAGTTCAAGGTGTCTTTCTAGCCTCTGGACTATACGCTCTAGATGGGTAAAATGTGTATATATAGAGAGAGAGGGCGGGAGGGGGAGCGAGCCATTGACATGGCGATTCTCAAAAACAATACAGTAACAAGAATTAGTGTAGACATGGATGCCACCCCGAGAACTGTTGGTGGGAATATAAAAAATGCCACTAATGTAACAACACAAAAGCCAACATCAGTTCCTCAAAATCAAAAACTAGCCTTGGCTCAGGGTCCATTGCAGAAGAGGAGGCAGAAAGAATCTAGAGCCAAAGGAAGGGTACCACTCCCTACATCCAACTGTCTGGATAGAATTTGGCATCGGTATCCAAGACCTTGCAATGCCTAGCAATACCCACACCAGACCCTCATAATAGGAGAAAAAGATGATGACATCAAATTAAAAGAGAGACTAATGGGGAGAGGGAGGGAATATGACGGAAAGCAGAGTTATGAAGGGGAAAGAGGGGGAGGGGATGGAAATACCATGGTTTGTTGTCCCTAAGTATAGAGGTTGTCAATTAAAAAATATATATATATAATATATATATATATATATTATATATATATTATATATATATATAATACAAAAAAAGCCTTGGGTTGGGGACATGGCTCAGCAGTTAAAGGTGCTTGTTTGCAAAGCCTACAACCTGGGTTTAATTCCCTAACACCCACATAAAGCCAGTTGTATCTGGGATTCATTTACAGTGGAAAGAGGCCCTGGTGTGCCCATACTTACTCACTCCCTCTCTCAAACAAATATAATAAAAATAATTTATTAACAAAAACAGCTTTGCCCCATGATCAGCATGCGCAGATAGGCCTGTTCTTTATTTTATTTGTTTGAGTAGAGTCTCGCTCTAGCCCAGGCTGACCTAGAATTTACTATGTCGTCTCAGGCTGGCCTTGAACTCAAGGCAGTCCTCCTACCTCAGCTTCCCGAGTACCAGGATTAAACATGTGTGCCGCCACCTCCAGCCTGGCATGTTCTTTAGTCCCCAAAGAACTAAAGACTGTTTAAGGAGATCCTTACAGTGCCACAGTTCACAACAGCCAGGATGTGGGGACAGCCAGTCCATCGTGGATGGACAGTCTAGCCACGCGATGGATAGTTGCTCATCCTTGAAAAGGAGACAGTTTTGACATAGGAACCCCAAATACTGACAAGCCAAGGAAGAAGCATGTGGCAGATACCCACAACAGGAGACTGAAGACCCTAGCATGCCCATTCTCTCTCTCTCTCTCTCTCTCCCCTTCTTTCTCTGTCAAATAAATAAAAATAAAATATTAAAAAAATAAAATAAAATAAAAAAGAAGCAGATGAAAGTGGATTGGGTCTTATGCCTATAATCCCAGCAGTCTGGAGGCTGAGGTAGGAGGATCTTCATGGGTTGGAGGCAAGTCTGGACAACACAGTGAGTTCCAGGTCAGCCTAGACCAGGGTGAGACCCTGCCTCAAAAAAAAAAAAAAAATAAATTCATTTTCTGCCAAGAAAGAGCACTGGACAGTGGTGATAGCTGTAGAGGGATGGGAATGTGCTTCATGCCCTGCAGCTGCCAGGCTTGAAAGAGTTCAGATGGGGTGGCATGCATATTCGACCACAATAGAAGGAAAATTAGGACAACAAAGACATTGGCCCTTTGGGAGCTGGCTTGGCGACATGGATGAGAAGCCACAGGAACACTCCAGATGCCTGACAAAAGAACCCTTCTTTGGGGAAATTCATAGGAAAAAAGGCTCAATGCATGACAAGATCACCAGGGCATTTTACACAGCTTACTGGGAAGGGAGTTTTCTGGACATAACTTGAAGTCACTAACACAATGGAGTTCGCAACATGTGGAAATGCTGGAGTCAAAATGCTGAAAGGAGGGCTAGAGAGATGGCTTAGCAGTTAAGGCACTTACTTGCGAAGCCTAAGGACCCAGGTTTGATTCCCCAGTACCCAAGTAAGCCAGATGCCCAGGGTGGCACATGCACCTGGAGGTTGTTTGCAGTGGCTGGAGGCCTTGGCGTGCCCATTCTCTCCCTCTATCTGCCTCTTTCTTTCTTTCTTTCTTTCTCTCAAATAAATAAATAAATAAATATTTTTTAATGCTGAAAGGAGAGGCTGGGGAGATAGCTCAGTAATTAAAAGTACTTGCTTGCAAAGCCTGCTGGTGCACATTCAATTCCCCAGAACCTATGTAAAGCCAGAATCACAAAGTGTTGCACATGTCTGGAGTTCTTTTACAGTGCAAGAGGCCTAGCATGCCCATTCTCTCTTTCTCTTTGTCTCTCTCTCTCTCAAATATATTAAAAATATATTTTTAAAAATTATTTATTTATTTATTTGAGAGCAACAGACACAGAGAGAAAGACAGGTAGAGGGAGAGAGAGAGAATGGGTACGCCAGGGCTTCCAGCCTCTGCAAACAAACTCCAGACGCGTGTGCCTCCTTGTGCATCTGGCTAACGTGGGACCTGGGGAACCGAGCCTTGAACCGGGGTCCTTAGGCTTCACAGGCAAGCGCTTAACCGCTAAGCCATCTCTCCAGCCCTATTAAAAATATTTTTTAAACATGCTGAAAGGAAAGAAAGAAGGAGCTTTGTAGAAGGGCTGACAATGTGGCTTCAATTCCCCGCAACCCAAGTGAGCTAGATGTAAAAAAGGGAACAGGTATCTGGTGTCTGTTAACAGTGGCAAAAGGAACACACACACACACACACACACACGTGCAAATAAATTAATAAATTTTTAAAAAGTTTTTTTCAAAGTAGGGTCTCACTCTAACCCAGGCTGACCTGGAACTCACTCTGTCCCAGGTTAGCCTTAAACTCACAGCAACCCTCCTATCTCTGCTCCTCAAATGCTGGGATTAAAGGCATGTGCCGCCACACCCGGCTAAAATTAATAGAAATTTTTATAAAAGAAGCTCCATAGAGTCATCAGTGGTGAGCATACCAGAAGCTAAGGCAGGAGGATCAGGAGTTCAAGGTCACCCTCAGCACACAGCAAGTCTGAGGTCAGTCTGGGTTACATGAGACCCTGTCTCAAAATAAGACAAAAACTGGTTTGGAGCTGGGCATGGTGGCACACACCTTTAATCCCAGCACTCTGGAGGCAGAAGTAGGAGGATCGCCATGAATTCGAGGCCATCCTGAAACTACAGAGTGAATTCCAGGTCAACCTGGGCTAGAGTGATACCCTCCTCTAAAATAAAAATAAAGATAAAAATAAAAATAAAAAAACAAACAAACAAAAAAAAAAAACTGGGCTGGAGGGATGGCTCAGTTGTTAAAGGCACTTCTTGCAAAACCTGCAGGCCTGGGTTTAATTCCTCAGTTCCTACGTAAATTCTGACACATAATGTGGCGTATGTCTCTAGAATTCATTTGCAGTAGCAGGAGGCCCTGCCCCCCCCTTTTCCCTTAAATAAATAAATAAATAAATGTTTTTTTTCTTTCTTTTTCTTCCTCCTCCTTTCTCCTCCCCCTCCCTCTCCTCCTCCTCCTCCTTCTTCTTCTTAAATAAACCAAAAAGAATAAGCCCCAAAGAAAGAGATCTAACTGGCCAGCGTGTCTGACCTCAGGACACAGAACAACTTTTCCTTCTTCAATTTTTTTTTCTATTTCCCCCGATTTTCTCTCATGAAGCTTGTTCTAATTTAAAAACTGGAGAAAACACATGTTTACGAAACTTTTAACCCAGCAACCGCTTTGCCAGGTTCCGTTTAAAGATGTTTTCCAGCGTTCCTTGGTGGCATCGCTTGGCGCGGTGACTCTAAGCCTCCTAAAGAAGGAGGAGTGTGGGCGGGCGGGGGATGGGGGAGGAGGTGATGGGGGGCGGGGGGGGAGGTGACGGGGGCGCCGGGCCCAGATGTGGCACCGCTGGCGTTAGGCGCAGGTGCGCGCGGGGCTGCAGCAGGGAGCTGGGGACAACGCGTCTCGGGAGGGAGCCGGAGCCACTTCAAAGGTGGCTGGCAGCGAGACGCCTGTTGGAAAGAGGCGGTCACCGGGATTTCATGCGAACAAGCTGCATCCCACCCTGGGAAACATCGAGACTCCTTCCCCGCTAAGCCGGGCGGGGGTGGGGTGGGGGGGGGGGAGACAGAGGGAGAGAGAGGGAGAGCTGCGCGCCAAGGCAGCGACATCACACAGGCCCGGCAGGAACTGTTTGTTACAAAGTTAATTAAGGGGAGCCCGGGAAGCAACTTCATCCAGCTCGGTGAGGAAGGGGCGGGCGGCTGCCAAAAAACACAGCGGGCAGGCTGGGAAAGAAAATGGTCCCCAGATCACAGCGACAGGGACTAAAGCCGCAGCCGCCCAGAAGCTCCGAAAACTCCAGGGTGATGGTGACAGTGGGATCCTTGTTAGGATCAACCCTCCCCCCCCCACTCCCCCGCTTCCCTGCCCTACCCAGGTGCTAGCCGTGAGCTGCTTAGGAATCTGTCCCTTCTGCCTGGCACGCTGTTCCCAACACTCCTGCCCTGGCGCCGCGCGCACGGTCTACCTGAGATCCTTAGTCCCAAGGAGTGTGTGCTTGGCTAAGGAGGAACCTGACTCAGGAAGGAGAAAGGACTCGCCCAACTCCACATTAGACCACGACAGCCCCCATCAGACCTCATGCCTTCAAAATTGCTGCACACAGTCAGCCAGCTGCCCTCCTATTGGAGCTTCCTGGGCCCATGGGACGGGGCTGGCAGAAAGGGTGTGCGAGTGACCATGGAGACCCCTTGGCTGCTGGGCATGGCAGGGGCCAAGCTGTGGGTTCGCCAAGGCATGTCCTGTCCACCAGCTGGGACATAAAGCCCGTCAAGAACGACACAGGACTGCCGTAAACCAAGCCGGCCCACATCCGGCTCGGACCTGGCAGATCGGACAGGCTTATTTTGGGAAAATGGAAACAAAACAAAGACCTCTAATTGCAGCCATCTGGGGAGCAGGGCGGGTGGGCGGGGGTGGCGCCAAAGGGGGCAGCAGGAGCTGGGCTGGAAACGTGTGGGCGGGTTGAGGCCTGCCGCCCACCCTGGGCATTAGAACCCGGTGGGAGCTACTACTCCCAGAGCGAGGCTGCTCAGGGCAGGGACCCCAAGTCTCACTGTCCTACCACCCTCTGTTCTGTCTGTCCTTCCTCTTCCAACCTAGCGCATGGTGAATGTCGGTGAAGAACTGAGGACTCTCCAGAGAGCCAACACAGTGCCAGAGACCAAGAGAGTCTGGCTGAGCCAGGTTGGATCCACCCGGGTCCTGTCATTCTAGACCACACTTAAGCCCTAGTAGAAATCAAGGTTGTCGAGTCTGTTGTCTTCATAGGAAGGGGCAACAGCTTTCCCAGGGGTTGATGATTGCATAGGGCTTTGTGGTAAGGAGGATTCTGAGGTCCCACACAAGTTGAGATGGTTAAGTGTACAAAATACAACTTTGCAAAGGGAGGAGCGGGGCACTCTGCAGCCAACCATAAATAAATAGAGGAGGGAGGGCTGGGGAGATGGCTCAGCCATTGAAGGTGCTTGCTACCAAAGCCTGCCATCCCAGGTCTGATTCCCCAGTGCCCACAGAAGCCAGATGCACAAAGTGACACAGGCATCTGGAGTTTGTTTGCAGTGACTAGAGGCCCTAGCATACTAATTCTCTCCCTCTTTCTCTCTCAAATAGATAAAATTATTTTAAAATAAATAAATATAGGAGCTATAAAGGAGCCAACAAAAAGGCTGTTTCAGAGAATGACCGAATGACCTACCAAGTGGTAAAGTCACAGGGCTGAAGCGAGAGTTGACTTGGGAATTTCTTGCAGGATTGAGGAGGAAGGAGATGGCTTCACTTTTCCAAAGAAAATGCATAAGACAAGTCTGGTGTGGTGGCGCACACCTTTAATCCCAGCACTCAGGAGGTATAGATAGGAGGATCACTGTGAGTTCGAGGCCATTCTGAGACTACATAGTGAATTCCAAGTCAGCCTGGGCTAGAGTGAGATCCTACTTTGAACAACAACAACAAAAATGCATAAAACAAACTTTAGCATCCTAACCGTTTGTGAACCTGCAGCTGATGGCACCAAGCTTCACACTACTGCGTAGTCATGAACACCATCCATCCCTAAAACCTTTAGGTCTCCCTAAACTGAAACTGTTCCTCTTAGGTACTTGTTCCCATGCCCTGCCTGGCAGCCCATTCCACTTGCTGTCTCTATGAATCCAGTGGCTCTGATACCTTCTGGAAGTGTAGTCACAGTGTTTGGCCTCCTGTTTGTGAATAGCTCACTTCCCCTGGCATAAGACCTCGGCTTTGTAGCATGTGGTGGTAGGCATCAGAGTTCCTTTTCTTTCCTGGGCTGACTGATATTCCATCGTGGGCATAGACCTTATTTGGCTTGCCTGTCATCTGTCAATAGACACCTGAGTTGTGTGTGTGTGTGTGTGCACGCACATGTGCATGTATGCTCAAGGGTGTGAGTGGGGCATGTTTGTGCCACAGGGTATGTGTGGAGGTCCGAGGGCATCTCTGGGTACTGGTCCTCACCTTCCACCTCATTGGAAGCAGGGTCTCTTGTTGTTCACCCTTCTGTTTCCCAGGCTAGCTGGTCTTCAAGCTTCTAGAAGATTCTGCTCTCTCCACTTCTTTTTTTTTTTAATTTTTTTGTTTATTTTTATTTATTTATTTGAAAGTTACAGACAGAGAGAGAAAAGAGGCAGATAGAAAGAGAATGGGCGCGCCAGGACCTCCGGCCACTGCAAACGAACTCCAGACGCGTGCATCCCCTGTGCATCTGGCTAACGTGGGTCCTGGGGAATCGAGCCTCGAACTGGGGTCCTTAGGCTTCACAGGCCAGTGCTTAACCGCTAAGCCATCTCTCCAGCCCTCTCCACATCTCATTTCACTCTAGGTGTGGCTGGGATCACACAAGCCAGCCACACCTAGAGTTTTTCTTTCTGTGGGTTATGGTGTGAGCTCAGGTACTTATACTTAGATAGTGAGGGCTTTAGCCACGGAGCCATCTCCCCATTCCATCTCGTTGTTTTTTCTTTTCAAAATTTTTTTTATTAACAACTTCCATGATTATAATATATATCCCGTGGTAATATCTTCCCTCCCCCCACTTTCCCCTTGGAAACTCCACTCTCCATCATATCCCCTCCCCCTCTCAGTAAGTCTCTTTTATTTTGACGTCATCATTTTCCTCCTATTATGATGGTCTTGTGTAGGTAGTGTCAGGCACTGTGAGGTCATGGATATCCAGGCCATTTTGTGTCTGGAGGAGCACGTTGTAAGGTGTCCTACCCTTCCTTTGGCTCTTACATTCTTTCTGCCACCTCTTCTGCATTAGACCCTGAGCCTTGGAAGGTGTGCCCATTCTATCTTGTTTTAAAAGAAAATTTATTTATTGCGTGCATGTGTCTGTGTACAGGCTCACCAGAGCCTCCTGGGGTCTCTGCAAACTCCAGACACATGCACAATTTTGCATCTCACTTTACATGGGTGCTGTGGAATTGGACCCTGGCAGGCAGGCTTTGCAAGCAGGTGCCTTTAACTGCTGAGCCAAATACCCAGCACCCCTTCTCTATCTTTTGACTGTAAAAAGAAATGCTGGGCTGGAGAGATGGCTTAGCGGTTAAGCGCTTGCCTGTGATGCCTAAGGACCCCAGTTCGAGGCTCGGTTCCCCAGGTCCCACGTTAGCCAGATGCACAAGGGGGCGTATGCGTCTGGAGTTCGTTTGCAGAGGCGTGCCCATTCTCTCTCTATCCCTCTATCTGTCTTTCTCTCTGTGTCTGTAGCTCTCAAATAAATAAATAAATAAATTTTTTTTTTGTTTTTTTTTTGTTTTTTTGAGGTAGGGTCTCACTCTGGTCCAGGCTGACCTGGAATTAACTCTGTCATCTCAGGGTGGCCTTGAACTCATGGCAATCCTCCTACCTCTGCCTCCCGAGTGCTGGGATTAAAGGCGTGCACCACCACGCCCGGCTTTAAATAAATTTTTTTTTAAAAAAAGAAATGCTGCTACCAGGCATGGTGGCACATGCCTTTAATCCCAGCACTCGGGAGGCAGAGGTAGGAGGATCACAGTGAGTTCGAGGCCACCCTGAGACACCATAGTGAATTCCAGGTCAGCCTGAGCTACAGTGAGACCCTACCTCGAAAAACCAAAAAGAACCCCCCACACACAAAAAAAAGGAAGGAAGGAAGGAAGAAGGAAGGAAGGAAAGAAAGAGAAGAAAAGAAAGGAAAAGCTATGCTATGAGCCCACAGGAGCTTTTACTTTAAGTTTGGGGCCTTTGTATGAAGTCAAAAGATTAGTGATGCTAAAATGATCTGGTCCAGGACTCAGGTGAGAAGCTGGGCTAGGGTGAGAGGTAGAGTGGGGTCTGAGAGGAGAATCATGATTCCAACAGGCAGGAGCAGAAGCTGGGGTGAGGGCTTGTCTAGGGGAGAGGCTAGAAAAGAGGCAGTGACTCTGCCGAGAGAACCTCAGTGAAGGGGTGCGGGCAGCCTTCACTCGTGCGTCCCCCCATTCACTTACTCCCTCACTCCCCCACTACTTCCGGACCCAAATGCGGGCTTTCCTTCCAGATACTTGGGCAAGCCAACATAGTGCCTCAGTTTCCCTGTATGCAAAATGAACATAACAATAACTTAAGTAAGCAGACATCTGCAACGTGTTTAGAATGGCACCAGGCACAGAGCAAGTACCCAGCTGAATTTCAGCCACATTTTTGTTTGTTCTCAGAGGTAGGGTCTCACTCTAGCCCAGGCTGACCTGGAATTCACTATGTAGTCTCAGGCTGGCCTTGAACTCATAGCAATCCTCCTACCTCTGCCTCTCGAGTGATGGGATTAAAGGTGTGCGCCACCATGACCGGCTTCAGCCACATTTAAAATTTACATATATATAGGCAAACACAGAAAGAAAATGAGTGTGCCAGGGCCTCCTGCCACTGTGAACCAACTCTAAATACATGTGTCACTTTGTCATCTGGCTTTACATGGGTACTGAGGAACTGAACCTGGGCCATCAGGCTTTGCAAGCAAGAGCCTTTAGCCACTGAAACGTCTCTCCAGTCCTTGGGTTTTTATTTTATATTTGTTGTTGTTTTGTTTTTCAAGGTAGGGTCTCGCTCTATCCTAGACTGACCTGGAATTCATTATGTAGTCTCAGGGTGGCCTTGAACTCACAGCAGTCTTCCTACCTCTGCCTCTCAGGTTAAAGACATGTGCAACCATGCCTGGCCTCTGTTTTAGATTTAATGTGTATGTGTGTGCGTGTGCATATGTGTGTACACGCACCTGTTTGTGCACCAGTGCTCATGTGGAAGTCAGACCTCAGGGTGTTGAGCCTCTCCTCCCACCTTGTTTGAGACTCTGGAAAGACCAGACCATCTGGCCCGTAAGGTTCAAGATTCTCCTGACTCCACCGCCCCAAGCTGCAGGCGCTCTGGGATTGCAGATACATGTTCTGCTTTTGCATCCAAATCCTGGCTAGCAGGCTTGCAGAGCAAGTACCCTTAACCACTGAGCCATCCTCCCCACTCCAGCCCCCCTCCACACTAGTTTAATTTATCCATTTATTAATGGACCCATGCTGACCTGCAGCCTATGTGGGTGGCTGGGTGCCAGGCAGAGGGATTCTCAGAACAAAGACTCAGTGCCCCAGGAGCCCAGCCTGGGTGGGGATAGACAGGGGCACAGAAAGGCCCAGGCCTGGAGTGTGAAATTTCTGGGCAAGGGCACCCCTAAACTGACACAGACAGGTGCAGGTCCACTACCATGTCCCTGGGGCTTGAGGCTGGGCATCCAGTAGGTGTCCCTCTGGTTTATGAGCCAGTCTGGGTTACCAGAAAGGAAAGCAAGCCAAGAGAAGCCAGGGCATTGACAGTGAGGCTCTGTGGGGAGAAGAGAACTGTGGTCCCACTAAGTGGCATGATCATAGCAGGAGGTGAGGTGACAGAAATGATAGGAGCCCCATGGGAGACCACTACTCCTCTCCCCAGATGTAGGATATCCCACCTCTTCAACCCCCAGATCACCATGGGAGGCCCCAAGTCAGGGAGGACCAAGGCCAGCTGAGCCCAGGGCTATGGCGGGGTTACTTCTATGGGTGGATGGAGGCCTTGACCCCTGACCTGCCTGAGGCCTAGTATTCTAGCCAAACCCCCCAGGGAGAAGGAAGGAGGACTCTGCTCCCCAGCTCCAGCCCCAGCCAAGGCAAACACAGCCGCCCACTCAACAGGAAGATGCAAAGGAGCCAAGGCTCAGGAGACACAGATGGCTATGGGGCTCCTTGAAGGCCTGCGGGGACCCCCAACCAGCTCCTTCCCCGAGGCGGGGTTCCTCATCATGGCTGCTTGGTCCCCACTTGCCTTCTACTTCCCTCACAACTAATGCGTCCCAGAGTTACTGACCTTTTGCCCTGTCACTGAGGCATCTCAGCCTCGTGTGTCCTGCCATCTCCTCTCACCTCTTACCAGTTTCAATCCTCAAAGTGCCTGTGCACCGCTCCACTGGAAACCCTGTCTTAACACCTGTACTGACTCCTGCATAAGAGGCTGTGTGCCCATGTGTGCCCTCTGAGCCCAGATCCTGATGAGCCCCATGCAACTCATCAGAACCCAGATCCTGCTGTGTGTCCATGTGTGCCCTCAGAGCCCAGATCCTGCTGTGTGCCCATGTGTGCCCTCAGAGCCCAGATCCTGCTGTGTGCCCATGTGTGCCCTCAGAGCCCAGATCCAGCTGTGTGCCCATGTGTGTCCTCAAACCCAGATCCTGCTGTGTGTCCATGTGTGCCCTCAGAGCCCAGATCCCGCTGTGTGTCCATGTGTGCCCTCAGAGCCCAGATCCTGCTGTGTGCCCATGTGTGCCCTCAGAGCCCAGATCCTGCTGTGTGTCCATGTGTGCCCTCAGAGCCCAGATCCAGCTTTGTGTCCATGTGTGCCCTCAGAGCCCAGATCCAGCTGTGTGTCCATGTGTGCCCTCAGAACCCAGATCCCGCTGTGTGTCCATGTGTGCCCTCAGAGCCCAGATCCAGCTGTGTGTCCATGTGTGCCCTCAGAGCCCAGATCCTGCTGTGTGTCCATGTGTGCCCTCTAACCCAGATCCTGCTGTGTGCCCATGTGTGCCCTCAGAGCCCAGATCCAGCTGTGTGTCCATGTGTGCCCTCTAACCCAGATCCTGCTGTGTGTCCATGTGTGCCCTCAGAGTCCAGATCCTGCTGTGTGTCCATGTGTGCCCTCTAACCCAGATCCTACTGTGTGCCCATGTGTGCCCTCTAACCCAGATCCTGCTGTGTGTCCATGTGTGTCCTCAGAGCCCAGATCCTGCTGTGTGCCCATGTGTGTCCTCAGAGCCCAGATCCAGCTGTGTGCCCATGTGTGCCCTCAGAGCCCAGATCCTGCTGTGTGCCCATGTGTGCCCTCAGAGCCCAGATCCAGCTTTGTGTCCATGTGTGCCCTCAGAGTCCAGATCCTGCTGTGTGTCCATGTGTGCCCTCAGAGCCCAGATCCTGCTGTGTGCCCATGTGTGCCCTCAGAGCCCAGATCCTGCTGTGTGTCCATGTGTGCCCTCAGAGTCCAGATCCTGCTGTGTGTCCATGTGTGCCCTCAGAGCCCAGATCCTGCTGTGTGCCCATGTGTGCCCTCAGAGTCCAGATCCCGCTGTGTGTCCATGTGTGCCCTCAGAGCCCAGATCCTGCTGTGTGCCCATGTGTGCCCTCAGAGTCCAGATCCTGCTGTGTGCCCATGTGTGCCCTCAGAGCCCAGATCCTCTGTGCATTATTCATTTCTGGCCTGTGTGTGGTCCTGCATGTTACCACATTCCCCATGACCAACAATTGGTGCTGGCAGGGTCTTCTTGTGCAGCCTTACCCTTTATTAGGGTTCACGAACTCCTTTCCATGGGCTTGTGATCATCCTTCTGTGACCCTAGGAGATTCTTGGCAATAAGACAATGTGTCAGCAGGAAGGAGTCACCCACCCAGTTTCTACCAAGAGCCACAGTGGACAGGGTTCCTCCCAAGATGGTGGCACAGAAAGCCCAGGGCCACCTTCTCTTGGATACCTCAGTGTCTAAAACCTCCCAGGGTCAGACATTTATTTATTTATTTTTGCATGTGTGAATGCATATTTATATGAGCATGGGTGCACATGTGTGTTTAGAAGCCACAGGAAAATTTCGGTGTTATCTTTAGGAATGCCCTCCACATTGTTAAATATATTTTACAAAATTATATTTTTAAAAAAATATTTTAATTAATTTATTTGTTTATTTGACAGAGAAAGAGGGAGAGAAAAAGAAAGAGAATGGGCGTGCCAGATCCTCCAGCCACTGCAAACGAACTCCAGATGCGTGTGTCCCTTGTGCATCTGGCTAACGTGGGTCCTGAGGAATCGAACCTGGGTCCTTTGGCTTTGCAGGAAAATGTCTTAACCATGAAGCCATCCCTTCAGCCCATTAAAAATATTTCATTTATAGATTTATGAGACACACACACAGGGAGAGGGGGGGGCAGACAGGGAGGGAGAATGGGCACAGCAGGGCCTCTAGCCACTGTGAACAAACTCCAGATCCATGCACCACCTTGTGCATCTGGCTTACATGGGTTTGGGGAATTGAACCTGGGTCCTTAGGCATCATAGGCAAGTACCTTAACCATTAAGCCATCTCTCCAGTCCAGCCCTCCACAATTTTTGAGACGATATCTCATCAGCCTGGAGCTCATGTAGGCTACATCCCAGGGAAGGCTGCCTGTCTCCACCTCCCACTGCAGAGACTGCATGCACATGTTCCCAAGTCTGGCATTTGTACATGTGTTCTGGGGATCAAACTCAGGTCCTCACACTTATGAGGCAAGAACTTTACTGACTAAGCTATCTCCCCAACTCCTATTTCCGTTGTCCCATGTGACCTGGGCATCTGATGTCATTCTCAAAGCCTTAGTTGCCCCAACTGTAAAGGCTGAGATGCTGGCCCAGCAGGTTCTTAGCATGGGTGCTATGACTAATTCTGGTCCCTAAGCAGTCTATCACCTCATGGCCCTCCACCCCCACCCTGTCCCCGCTCGCCCTCAGGCCCCAGCCCCCAAGGGCTTCAGTGGGAGCTGCCAGCCCTTCTGTGGCCTTTCATCCCAGACAGGAAGACTCGGCTCAGCAGCAGACTGAGGGATCTGGACCAGATGTTGGGAGCTGCGGGGGGCTGGGAACACTGAGACCTCCATCCCGGGCTGACCTCTGCCGTCCCTCACTCCCCCATTCTCCCCTTCATGGTGGAGGAGTGGGGGCCCAGCAAGCAGAGGCAGCCAGAGGACCAAGGAGAGGGTCACCAGTCCACCTCCTCTAACAACTAGGGAATCCCGTCCCCCTCAATTTCATGAATTCATGGTTTAGTCCACAGAAAATATAAGTCACACAACCTCCAGATGGGCTGAGTCTGGGGCTGCGGTAGCCCCTCACCTAACCAGGGCCCTGGGGTGGAAAGTCTTTGGGAAGCTGGTATTTCTCACAACCTGTGGAAAAACCCACCCATAGGGGGGCCTCTATCCCCACCTGTGGCTGCTCACCCACCAGGACTGTCACAGCTCTGAGGTAAGCATTTAGAATTGCATTGCTGTCCCCAAAGTGGTCTTTTTTTTTTTTTTTTTTGAGACAGGGTCTTTTTTTTTTTTTAATTTTATCTATTTCTTATTTAGAGACAGAGGGCGGAAGGAAGAAAGAATGGGCACGCCAGGGCCTCTACACTACAAAGGAACTCCAGATGCATGTGCCACATTGTGCATCTGACTTACATGGGACCTGGAGAATCAAACCTAGGTCCTTAGGCTTTGCAGGCAAGTGCTTTAACCGCTAAGCCATCCCTCCAGCCCGAGACAGGGTCTTTTGTAGCCCAGGGTGGCCCCGAGCTCTATGTAGCTGAGGTGTGAGCCAACATTTCTGGTTTATATGGTGCTGGGGATCAAACCCAGACCTTCGCTCATGCTAGGCAAGCACTCTACCAACTGAGCAACATCTCTTTAGCCCCTACTCTTTTTTTTTTTTTTTTTTTTTTGTTTTTGTTGTTTTGCTCTAGCCCAGGCTAACCTGGAATTCACTGTGTAGTCTCAGGCTGGCCTTGAATTCACGGTACTCCTTTTACCTTGGCCTCCCGAGTACTGGGATTAAAGGCATGCGCTGCCATGCCCAGAAAAGATTAAACTTTCTGTTTTCGATATTTTTATTTATTTGAGAGAGAGAAGCAGACACAGAGAATGGGCGCACCAGGGCTTCCTGCCACGGCAAACAAACTACAGGCACTGTCCATCTGGCTTTATGTGGGTACTGAGGAATCGAACCCTGGCCATCAGGCTTTGGAAGATAGATCCTTTGACTGCTGAGCCATCTCTCCAGCCCTCTAACCCTTGTTCTTATCCACACTGTACTACAGGTAGGGAAACTGAGGTGCAACATAGAAGCCAGATTTCCCGGTGAGTGACTGCATTGGGCCTAAGCCTTGCTGTCTCTAAGAGCAAGCAAGAGAGAACTCGGAGCTGGCCCAGCGCCCAGTATCCAGGATGCAGAGACGGCACTCATTCATTCATTCATTCACTGTTCTTGTACAAATACCTCTGGCCTCTCTCCCACGTGCCCGGTGTGGTACAGCACGATGGAGTGAATGCCAGCTCAGGGCAGGACCCACTGGGCTCACGTGTGTGTTATGTCTGCTCACAATCACACTACAGGGTTCTCTGGACCCCAGCTGCTGCTTACCGAAGGATCTGGGGCTTTCGGGTGGCAGACAGAAGGCTTCCCTGCCAACCCCACCACTTTCTTGGGCGTGCCGGGCCCAGGCTCTCTCCTTGGCATAGGCATTTCACTGGCACGTGTGACAAACTTTGTGAGGGAACACTGTCTCCCCCACCCTGTCCCCGATTCTTCCCAAGGCCCCGGGGTCCTCCCGCTCCTGCTAGGGCAGAGACCCCCAGCACCACCCATGAGCCCACCTCCTGGAGGAACAAGAAAAGGTGACATGGTTCCTGGGACGTGAACTTTTGAGGGGCAACCTGCACCTGCCTGTACTGCTAGTGGGGAACGATGTGCTCCCCACCTCCCTTCTCCAAGACACTTCCTGGTCCCCTCCAGGCTCTACCACTCAGGCCTATGAAGAGCCCGCTCCGGACCACGGTAGACTGAAGGCCAAGTTCAGGCTCTGACCTCCCACGCACACGACATTCATCTCCAGACTCATTTAGCAGCTGTGTGTCTTTGGACAAAACATTCAACCTCTCTGAGCCCCTGATTTTTCATCTGAAAAAAAAAAAAATGCAGCTATAGTCCCTTCATCTGTTATTTGAACTCATGGGCTCCGGATGTGTTTTGGAATCCAGAACTACTCAGGATTTCGTTGGGGATGTAGCTCAGGGGTAGAGAGCTTGCCTAACGTGCTTCGTTTTAGCAAAATGCGTGAATGTTCTTTCTCAGTGAGATAAGCAGTTTATAGCCTCAGGTCAGGTTTAGCCCCAAAATGAGTCCTCAAAATACTCTGACTTGTCAAAGGTTTGGGACATTAGATAAGGGACAGGGACGATGCCCTGGATATGACAAGGGACTCAAAGACAACACTGGATTGGGCTGGAGTTCGAGTTCCCTGAAAGATACAATTAACATCTTCAGGGACCTAATGTCCCTGCACCTTGGGGTGGGGAGGGGCTGGGTGGAGGCAAAGGGTCCATTCCAACTGTTCCTCCTGCCTCCAGGGATAAACTGTTCCCATTTAGTGGTGAGGTCCTGGCGCCCATCTCCAAGGGTTTCAGGCAACCTCGGGAGCCCACTGGGTCCCTACAGCTGACCAGATTAGTAGTCCTGGCCCTAGAGGGTGGACCAGCTCACCTTGGGGAGTTCTCCTTCTCCCCAGCAGTCCTAAACCCCGGGGATCCAGGGACTGCCTCTGCACCCTGGTTGCTCAGCTCTGCAAAGCCTCCCAGGGCACCCTCTGGCTGTCCTTCCAAAGTTCTGTTCCGCAGGGCTCGCGGGTGGTGGGTGGTGGGTGGGTGGGAGTGGACATCGGGACGGCGCTTACCCAGGCGCAGCGTGAGGTTGACCGAGGTGGGGTACTGCACACCGAAGGCCATGGACGGGCTCTGCCACCAGGTGCTGTCGTCGGGGTTGTGGAAGTCGGTGAGGTAGGAGGCGTTGTGGTGGCGCAGGGGGTCGGCGGCGTCGCAGCGCTGGCACTGCATCCCCGAGCCCGGCGCGCCCACGTGCGGGCAGAAGTCCTCGGGCGGGTCGCCGCACGTGTGCGAGGCCTCGGCGCGCCGGCCGAACGCCGCGTTCTCGAACTCGGGCAGGCAGCGCTGCGCGCGCCCCGAGCCGTCGTAGCACGCGCCCATGCCCGCGCCCGCCGCCAGCGCCAGGGCCAGGGCCAGCGCCAGGCCCCGCAGGAGCGTCGCCGCCGCCGCCGCCATCGCCCGGGACCCGCTCGGCTGCTGCTCCGGCTGCTTTTCCCCGGGCGGGACCCGACGGCCCCCCAGCGAGGGCGGGGCGGGGCGGACGCCGGCGACACCCCGCCGCCCGGCCGCGGTGCCTGGCGCTCACCCCCACCTGCTGGACGTGCCCGGGAGTGCCCGAGGCCTGCTCGCCCACGCTGGGCTGCAAAAAAACCCCCGGGGCGCGCAGTGGGGGGACGACAACCGTGCACCTGGGCCTGGGATGGAAGGGAACCACGCGGAGACCCTCCTCTGGCCTCCATTCACCCTTTGCTATCTTCTCACAGCAGAGGGACCTTGGGATGTCACCTCACTATCCCGTCTGTGTCCTAAGCCTGAAAAGTGCCCAGCTGCTGGCTTTACTCCCCACAAAGCAGTGTCTCACCAGAGGTTTGCCAAGATTTCTCTTTTCAAATATATCTTTATTTTTAAAATATATTTATTTAGCCGAGCGTGGTGGCGCATGCCTTTAATCCCAGCACAAGGAAGGCAGAGGTAGGAGGATCGCCGTGAGTTCAAGGCCACCCTGAGACTACATAGCGAATTCCAGCTCAGCCTGGGCTAGAGCGAGACCCTACCTTGAAAAACAAAAACAAACAAACAACAAATATATATATATATATATATATATATATATAGAGAGAGAGAGAGAGAGAGAGAGAGAGAGAGAGAATGAGAATGGATATGAGCATGCTAGGGCCTGCTGCCACTGCAAACAAATCCCAGATGCATGCACCACCACTTTGTGTATCTGGCTTAGTGGGTACTGGGGAATCAAACTGGGCCAATGGGTTTTGCAAGCAAGTGCTTTTAACAGCCGAGCCATTGCCCCAATCCCATATTTTATTTTATTATTTTAAAGGCAGGGTCTTACTCTAGCCCAGGACATTAGTAGCCAAGCCAGCAATCCTCCCACTTTGGCCTCCTGAGTGCTGGGTTCAAAGCCATGAGCCACTGTGCTGACCTTGTAAGGGTGCTTTAGGTCTCATCACCAATCTCACCTGCAGAGACCTTCCCAGAACCACCCCCCCCCCCCGCATCAAGCCAATACCTGTAAAGTGGCATCCCAACCTTGTAGACACAGACACCAAATGATCTCATGGCCCGAACTGCCGCCCATAGTTAGAGGCTGTCAGACCCACAAAGCCCAGGATGGAGCAGATCCAGCAGCCACGCTTCCTGACACGGAAGTTAGGGAAGTGGTGCTCACAGAATCTAGAATCACCTACAAGACAAATCTCTGGGCTCATCCGCGAGAGAGTTTCTAGATTAGAGTCCCTAATGCGCAGAGACCGAACCCAGCTGTGAGTAGTGCCAGCCCTCGGGCCGGGGGCCCAGGCGGCATCAGAGGAGGCAGTGAGCTGAGCACGGGCATTCATCTCTGTCTGCTCCGTGACTGTGGGTGCAATGTGCTCAGCTGCCTCCCACTCCTGTCTTTCCCCTCCTCCATGATGGGCTACGCCCTAAGACTCTGAGCTGAGACACACCCTTTGCCCTGAAGTCATTTTTGTCAGGTATTTTGTTACAGCAAAATGCAAAAAGTGACTAATCCACATCGTCAGACACTGGTTGCCCAAGGTGACTGAAAAGCCCTGTGACCCTGCAGCACAGACCCTCAGGTTTTCCTCCACCACCGCTGGGATGCCTCCTCCTCCCTCACGCCAACAGCTGCAGAGAGGGTTACGGTCCCCCATATGACCGGCCGGTGGAGAAGAAAGAGACCAAGCTTGGCACATGGGCATGCCCACTCAGTGCATGGTTACAAGATCAAGGTGGACCACCGATGCCCTTCCACCTCACTCTCGGGTGGCTCTGAGGTTGGTGGTCTCAGCGGAGCTGTGTGCGTCTGAGCGTGATGATGGCCCAGCAATGCTGGAAGTCAGCTAGGTGGGAGGGCCACATGGATGGACCCATGGGGAAAAGCGAGCTTTGTTCCGGGGCTCCAAAGCTGGGGGCTATGGCATGGGTGCGGGGTGATGGAGCCCAGCAGGCTAGTGTTCCTCTCCTCATCACTTCAACGCAACCAGACATCTCCCCCCCCCCCGCCCCCGACAATTCTCAATCAAGGACTGAGTTCAAGTGAATTAATTGATCATTCTCTCAGTTCAGTCCACGAGGCTTTTATTGATTTGTTTGGGTGAGTGAACAGGCAAGAGGCCCATGCTGCGTGACACTGAAGCCATAGGCCACATGGTGTTTGGAGTCAGACATCAGTGTGGCTGTGACAGGTCCCAAGCCGCTCTTCCACCCTCCCTGAGTGCTGCCCGTGTGCCAAAGGCACTCACACTCTAAGCCTCCCAGCAGCCTTTGCAGCCAGGGCTCTTTTTTTATTATTTATTATTAATAACTTCTATGGTTGTAAACAATATCCCATGGCAATGCTCTCCTTTCCCCCACTTTCCCCTTTGAAACTCCATTCTCCATCATATCCCCTCCCCTTCTCAATCAGTTTCTTTTATTTTGATGTCATGTGCTCTTTTCCTCCTATTATGATGGTCTTGTGTAGGTAGTGTCAGGCACTGAGAGGTCATGGATATCCAGGCCATTTTGTGTTTGGAGGAGCATGTTATAAGGAATCCTAGCCTTCCTTTGGCTCTTACATTCTTTCCTCCACCTCTTCCGCATTAGACCCTAAGCCTTGGAAGGTGTGATCAAGATATTACTCAGTACTCCAGTCATTTCTTTCCAGCACCATGATATCTTCGGAGTCGTCCCAAGATCACTGCCATCTGAAAAGAGAAGATTCTCTACCAAAAGTGAGAGTAGCATTAATATAAGGGTATGAACATTAAGAGAAGTGCTTACTAGGCAGTTTGATAAGCATAGTATATACATTTAGCCAGACAGCAGCAGACGTTACACCCCTAGGGCTCATGACTACCCCTGTTTTTGGTTTTCAGTTCCAGAGATGTATTCCCTCCCATGGAGCAGGCCTCCAGTCCAATTAGCAGGTAGTTGGTTTCCACCATGACAGATGTGCCTCCATTGCACCTGTTGGCTCATTTGGCCTGCAGCCAAGGTTCTTGAGGCCATCTTCTGCCCTTCGGCCATGTCTTCTGGCACACGGGAGGTCACAGAGAAGGGAGACTTTGCTCTCTGTGCTGCCCCCTCTCCAGCCTGCGTCCACAGGCCTCTGGTTGACAGCAGGAGAGCTGGTGATCAGGGGAGAGCTCCGGGGCTTCCCTGGGAGCCATGCCCACCTTCCCCTGTTCACACATGTCCAATCCTGCACCCAGTCCTTCCAGCTACAGATAAGTAAGCTCAAAACTTCGTGGCTCAGGGACTAGAGTAGGTGAGGTTTCCTTTTTTCTTTTTTAATTATTTATTTATTTGAGAGAGAGAGAAAGAAAGAGACAGATAGAAAGAGAGAGAATTGGCACACCAGGGCTTCCAGCCACTGCAAACAAACTCCAGATGCATGCACCACCTTGCGCATCTGGCTTTATGTGGCTCCTGGGGAATCGAATCTGGGTCCTTTGGCTTTGCAGGCAAGCGCATTAGCCGCTACGCCGCCTCTCCAGCCTAGAGCCAGGTGAGTTGTTTTTTTTTTAATGACAGCTACAGTTATGACAGGATCTCAGCTATCCTTTACACACAAGCCCGCAGCATGGGTGGAGTGGGCATCACAAGGCCCACCTGGGTGTAAGACTGGGCTCAGGGGAGATGCTTACAGTCCTTGATTCCCGAGCAAACACTGCCCGTTGCACAGGCTGCAGAGGCCTCACCACCCGGGCGTCTCGGCTCGTCGTCCAGCAAGGAGTTTCCCCATAGGTGCATGCATAGGGATTGACGGAGAGGAAGACAGGCCATAGCAGGCGGCCCACAGAGGTAGAAACTAGGGGAGGGACTGGTGGTCAGTCTCTTGGGTTCGGAGGTAGCTTCCTGGAAGAGGTGAGTGAGAAAGGATGAGTAGAGGAAAGGACATCTAATCTCACGTGGCACATGCTCCCGCCAAGGCTCAGGGGTGAGAACGAGCAGGCCATGCTGTTGTGTGTTTCTGTCATAAGGTGGGGAGCTGGTCCTGGTAATGGGGGGGGGCACTGGAGCAGGGTGCAGGGGACAGCTGATGATGGGTGTTGGGTGTCATCACAGTGAACTGAGCGAGTTTTGTTCTCTACAGGGCCTCTCAAGGAGCAAGGGCCATGTGCGCCTCACCCTGGTGTCCATGTGGCCTGTTGTTGGACTGTTCAGGGAGCGCGTGTGGAAAGCACAGGACCCTAAGACGGGCAAAAGCTGGTCCTAGAGGGGCTGGGATGGAGGTGACGGCTCCTTTCAGGACCAGCTGCTTGACTACCATGAGCCCAGGGGGGTCACTGTGCCTGGGCTGGTGACCTGTGAGAGCAGGTCTGGGGATGCACCCCTAGGTCCTCTGAAGGCCTTACACACTCCTTGAGCACCAAGGTGCACAAGATGTACCACCAGGTGGCAACATTGGCCGCAGTGCGGAGACTGGCCCTCTCTCTCCCGCCCCCTGGTGGCCAAGGACACTCTGGACTGTGGCACAGCTGTGCCTGAGCTGACCAGCACATAGCGCAGAAGGCAAACTTGGGACCTGGGACCTAGGACGGGGCCCCTGCCCCTGGGGCGCACAGCTCTACTGCCTCTGTTCTCTGCTGTCTACTAGGACCCCAGCATGTCAGGCCTGTACAGCCACTGAGCAGACAGAGAGCCCTGAGGGGGGATCACAGAGAGGAGTGGCTCCCAAGAACACACAGTACAGAGTGGGGGAGCCAAGTCTCCAACCGTCCAGAAGAGTCCTCCCATCCTTCATCCCGCTGCTCAGGACATGACACCCTCCCCCACACCCACCACCCATCCGGGAGAGTCTTTGTTCCTGCAGGTGGGTGCTGGGCTCTTAGGGCTGGTACTGAGGGAGAGGAGGCAGGTGGCTTCTATGATTCCATTCTCTTATTACTTCAGTGGGTCTCAGGCTCTAGTAAGGTGGGCCTATAAAGACACTGGGGTCAGGGTGCAGCTATACAAATGGGGAAACTGAGGCCCTGAGTTGGGAAGTGTTCATTGAGAACATGTCACAGCAGGAAGCGATCAGGTCCTTCCCCTCTTTGTGGCTGACTCCTCCTAGAGAGGATTAAGAGAGGATTTGGGGTGCTCAAATCTGGAAAACAGTGTGCCCCCAAAGCATAGGAGTGTATACACTAAAAGTCTAAGGAGACCCACCCCCCCAAAGAGCAACAAAGAGGCAGCTGAAAGGGGCTGAGCGAGACAACGGAATGTGGGCATGTGGAGTGCTAGAGTGTGACAGTGACGCTGTCACCTGTCCATCAAGAGGGGCTCAGAAGGTTGGGCTGGGCTGCGGCTCGGTGGCAGGGCACCTGCCCAGCATCTGCAAGGTCCTGGGTTCCAAACCAGTACTGTAAAAAATAAGCAATGGGAGGAGGCTGTAAGTATCACAGTGTCACTTTTGGGAAAGACCTACCACCCCAGCCAGGTATCTGTCTCCTGAGACCAGGCCTCTTCCCCATCTCATGTGACCCCACCCCCCAATTCTGCAGAAGCAACAGGGCACGTGGCTGGACCTTTATTTAGGTAAGCCCAACAGACTGACCTTTTATTTTTCTATGCAAGAGAGTGAGAGAGAGGGAGGGAGGGAGGGACAGAGAGAATGGGTGCTCCAGGCCTCCAGCCACTGCAGTCAAACTCCAGACACACGCGCCCCCTTGTGCATATGTGTGGCCTTGCACGCTTGTGTCACTTTGTGCATCTGGCTTACGTGGGACCCGGACAGTTAACATGAGTCCTTAGGCTTTGTATGCAAGCACCTTAACCAGTAAGCCATCTCTCCAGCCCCCCTTTTTTGAGACGGAGTCCCATGTACCCCAAGGTAGCCTGAAACTCTGTGTAGCTGAGGATGATCGTGAGCTCCTGATTCTCAGGCTCCACCTCCTTAGTGCTAGGATTGCAGTCGTGCGCCACCTACCTGCTTTATGTGGTACTGAGGATTGAACTCGGGGGCTCAGGCATGCTGAGCAAGAGCTCTACTAACTGGGTGACATCTCTGCCCAGAGACTTCTTGTGTGCACGTGTGTATGTGTGCATGTCTGAGGTCACTGTTGAGGTCCCTCATCATTCTCCACCTTATTCTTTTTAAAAATATTTTACATGTTTCATTTATTTATTTGAAAGAGAGAGGCAGATAGAGAGAAAGAGGGAATGGTGCGCCAGGGCTTCCAGCCACTGCAAAGGAACTCCAGATGCATGCGCCCCCTTGTGCATCTGGCTTACGTGGGTCCTGGGGAATTGAGCCTTGAAGCCTAGTCCTTAGGCTTCACAGGCGAGCGCTTAACCACTAAGCCATCTCTCCAGCCCTCCACCTTATTCTTTAGCCTAGGACCTTTTTTGCATTTTTAGTAACTTTTATTGACAGTTTTCATATATGTACATATTGTATTGATCATAATCCCCTCCTGTTACCTTCTCTTGTCCCCGCTCCTCATCTCCTTCCACAGAACCCCTTCTTTTCAACTAGTCTGTCTTCTACTTTGATGTCTGGTCTTGGCCCTCCTCCACTGTCTGTGATGAGTGTTGCTCGGCCCAATTTCGTAATGACAGTCACAGGGAGGGTCATGGATATAATGGGCATGTGATGTCAGAAGACAATGTTCCATTGCATTCCTGTCTATCGTCCGGCTCTTATATTCTTTCCAATTCCTCTTCCCTAACACTCCCTGAGCCTTGGAGGGGTGATATATACGTCTGATTTAGCAACGAGCACTCCACAGTCACTTCCTCTCAGCACCTTGATGAGCTTGGCATCTCTCCAGTAGTCACCACCAGCTGCTAAAAGAGCAGCTTTTCTAACCAAGGCTGCGAGCAGTACTAATCTATGGGCATAAATGTTAAGTATTTAGACGGCAATTTGATAGGTACGACATAGCCATTTAGCCAAACAACATTCCTAGCTTCCTCCATAGAGCCTATGACCTCCTGGCCACAGGCTTTTGATGAGGTTTTCAGTACCAAGCGTGAATTCCCTCCCATGGAGTGGTTGGTTATCCCCTGTAACAGTCATGCCATTAATACAGCGGTGGACACATGTTGCATAACTGGCCTGTTGTTTAGCTCACAGGTTCTACCACTAGGCAAGACTGTTGAGGACTTTCATCCCCCGGCAGCCTGTATAGGGCTTTGCAGCTCTATGACAGCTAGCCAGTCGGGAGGAAGCTTCTGACTGGGTTTCAGCTTGAGTTTTCAGTGTCCTGCAACCAGACCAAGTGGTATCTTCAGCCACAGGATCCAGTATTGGTAGGCAACCGAAAGCAGTGGCAGTTGTATCGTTTTGGGGGGTCTCAGGTGCCTCCCTGACCAACAACTCATGGGGTGGCAGCCCACTCCTAAGCCCAGAGCTTTGGGGCCCCCTCCCAGGCCCTCCTCTCTGATCCCTGGGTGGCAATCTTTGTGTCCCTGCGTCTTGGTTTGTAAAGTGGAAACCCTGGTCCCACCCAAGTCCATGCGCTCCTGCAAAGGCCACACTGGAGCCAGATCCTGCAGTCACTTAGTGCTCTGTGGCTTTTTGATCTTGACCCTGGTGTGTGTGTGTGGGGGGGGGGAGTACCTGGGTTACTCCCAGGAGCATTTTTTCCAGGACCCCTCTGGGAGTGACAACCAAAGAGGGAGAGGCGTAGCGTGGGTAGAGTTCCTGTGGGAATGATGGAGCCACTGCCCTGAAGAACAGAAGGTGGAAAGGAGGAATAAGGGAGGTGAAGCTGACCCGGGGAAGGGGCAGGGCTGGGGGTCAGGGCAAGCACAGCAACAGGGGTTGGCAGAGGGTACTGGGGCAGTGGAGTGTCCATGTTTTAGAAAGCCAAGGGTGGGTGCATGCACTGTGTGAAGTCGGAAGCCTGCACTGTGCCCTACCTTTTGCTCGGACACCCCTCCCCAAAGCCCACCTACCAAGGGTTAAAGCCTTTTAGGCGAGGAGGAGGGAGCCAAACCCTGTTGTTCTGATTTGCTTAATGAACGTTAATTAAGAAGACAGAAGATAGCTGATTCCTCCAGGACAGAGATGAAAGGCCTGTTAATTAAATCTGGGGAGATGGCTGGGGCCTGCTGATCCCTCCTGACAGCTCCAGGCTCAGCAACAGCCCCACCAGAGCCCAGGGTCAGTGCACTCAAATGGAAGGAGTGCCCCCCAACCTAGCCTAGGGCCCAAGACGGCCTGGGGAGGAGCTTGGGGCTGGGCCCAGACACCTGGCTTATTGGATGGGGTTTGTACCTCAGTTTCCCTACATGTTCAAGCCTCTGAAAGTCCGTCTACCTGCCCAGGCCTCAGTCTTCCCTTCTGTGAAATGGAGGGAGCCACCTGCACTGCAGCTCTGCGTGCAGGAGGTCAGAGTTGGGGTCAGCCCGGGGAATGGGGGGGGACCCTGCAGGATCCCACCCTGATGATCAGCAACAGAGCAGGCCTCAAACCTCGGTGCCTCCCCACAGCCTGAGTCTTTCTGCTTCAATCTGTGTTCACTTGCTCATTCATTTCCTATTTATTTATTTGAGAGGAAGAGGGAGGCAGATAGAGAGATGGTTACACCAGGACCTCCAGTCACTACAAACGAACTCCAGACACGTGTGCCACCATGTGCATCTGGCTTATGTGGGTTCTGGGTCCTTAGGCTTTGCAGGCAAGAGCCTTAACCACTACGCCATCCCTCCAGCCTTCATTCATTTCTCCAGTGGTGTGTCTGTTCTTTGCCTGAACTGGGCACTGGGACCACCAGGGTTCAAGGGATAGATCTCAAGGGCCTCCCTAGAAAATAAGGAGGACGTGGATCCAAGAAATAAACACGTGAATTTGATGCTGACGGGTCATTATGATAGCCTGTGAGGAAATAGCCAAGGAGTAAGAGGCACTCTGCAGGCTAGGCAGCCAGGGAGGCTCCCTGGAGGTGACAGCGCAGCTGAGCTCTGCCACGTGGGATGGGAGGCAGGATGGAGAGGCAGGGCTCAGGCTGATGGGAGTGGACGGGAGCCCTCAGCTGTCACATTGAGGAGAGTCTTCTTCCTGGGAGGGAACAAGCTCAGACAGGTCAAGGGACAGGTCTGGCCTGGGGGCATGTCACCACTCTGTCCAGAGACTGTCTCAACCCCTCTTCTTCATTTAGCTGAGCTGGGCGAAGGATGAGTCAGCCCTGGGTAGCTCTCTGAGAGGAGAGATCCAGGTGGATAAAATGGGTTCCTCGAGGATCAGAGGCTGGGGCCACATGGCCCAGGAGACCATGCTGTGTAGCCACTCACTTGTTTCTACTGGACGGACACTTTCTGGGCCCACCGTGCAAGGTCCTGGGCTGGGAGCAAGGGACAGGGATGAGTGATGACCGAATTATCCCTGCCACTGCTACCAGGGGGTGGGTGGGGAGAGGCAGACCAGACAGAAAATAACACAGTAATTTGACCAGGACTGATCAATCAGCTTAAGTAGTGAGGGTGAAGAGAGGATATTTGCCCTCATCTAGAGAGGTCTCGGAAGGCTTCCTGGAGGAGGTGAGAGCTCCATGGAGGTTTGCATGGGGAAGAGCATTCCAGGCAGGGCAAACAGAACAGAGCATGTACAAGGCTCAGAGGCAAGAGAGGAATGGGGGGGGGCAGTTTACAGACAGACTGGTGGGGCATGATGGGGGAAGATGGGCAGTGGGCAAGTGCCATGAGGAAGGCAAGGCATGTGGGGCTAAAGGGCTCACCTTCCTGGGGGCCTCAGACAGCCAGGCTGCATTCCCATAGGAACTTGGGGAGATGGCTCAGTGGTCAGAGCACTTTCCAGGCAAGCATGAGGGCCTCATATCGCCAAGTAAAAAATCTGGGTTTAAGGGGCTAGAGGGATGGCTTAGCGGTTAAGGTGTTTGTCTGCAAAGCCAAAGGACTTCAGTTCGATTCCCCAGGACCCACGTAAGCCAGATGCACAAGATGATGCATGTATCTGGAGGTTGTTTACAGTGGCTAGAGGCCCTGGTGTGCCCGTTTTCTCTCTCTTTCTCTCTCTCCCTCTGTGTGTGTTTGCCTCTTTCCTCTCTCGCTCTCTCAAAGAAATAAATAAATAAATATCTTTTTTAAAAAGCTGGATGTGGAGCTTGAGAGATGGCTTAGTGGTTAAGGTGTTTGCCTACAAACCCAAAGGACTTTGGTTCGCTTCTCCAGGACCCATGTAAGCCAGATGCACAAGGGGGTGCATGCGTCTGAAATTCATTTGCAGTGGCCGGAGGCTCTGGCATGCCCATTTTTTCTCTCTCCTCTCTCTGCTTCTCTCTCTCTCTCAAATAAATAAATTAAATTAATATATTTTTTAAAAGCTGGGTGTGGCCATACATGAGTGGAATGGCAGCCTGTAAAGGACAGAGACCAGAGAATTGCTAGAGGTCGATGACCTTAAAATGGCAGCTCTGGGTTGAGTGAGACTCCACCTCACAGGGACCCATGGACGAGTGCTAGAGGACACCTGACGTTCTCCTCTGGTCTCCTCATGGGTGCACCCAAGGCACATGCATATACACATGTGCACGCACCACACACCACACATACTCTACATACACATATGCCAAGACCCAACAATATCTAGAGAATCAGTGAAGGATGAAGACTCGTGAATGACTGTCACAGGAAGGATGAGGGGCTCGGGAGGAGTGGACTAGGCAATGAACAGTGCACAGTGCAGAATGTGTGAATGATGGTCGCTGATAACGAATGAATGCACCGGGCGTGGTGGCGCACACCTTTGATCCCAGCACTTGGGAGGCAGAGGTAGGAGGATCGCCGTGAGTCCAAGGCCAGCCTGAGACTACATAGTGAATTCCAGGTCAGCCTGGGCTAAAGAGTAAGACCCTACCTTGAAAAAAAAAAATAAAAGAAAGCATACCTGAGAGAAACAAGATACTCCCCCTCCCCTCCTGGTTCTCCAAGGCCTCTGTGCAGCTCCACGGCCCTTGGTCACCTGGTCACCTTCTGCCCACACTCCACTGGCTCAGCCACATAGTGCCATCCTGTTGCCTCTCAGGCTTGAAGCCTCCTTCCTGTAGTGTCACTGATGTCCTTTTATGGTAAGGCAGCCAACCCTGCCCCTGATGTAGCCTGTGTCCTCTGTCTTGTTTATTTCCCAAACCCTCTGGCACAAAACACCCAACCAAAAACAGCTGATGGGCGAATGAGATTATTTTGGCTTATAGTCTTGAGGGGAAACTCTGTCACATCAGAGAAAGGATGGGAAAGCAGAGGCTGGACATCACATCTCCTCCGGCAAGGCTCCACCTCCCAATTTGTCCCCAGCTGGGAACCAAGCATTCAAAACATATGTCTACGGGGGTATGGCGGTTTGAATCAGACGTCCGCCATAAACTCATGTGTCCTGAATGCTTGAACCTCAGCTGGGGGCAATTTGGGAGGCAGAGTCTTGCTGGAGGAGCCGTGTCTCTGGGGATGGACCAGCGTGTTCGTTAGCTTACTCTCCTGCTGCTGTTTGCCACTTGCTGTGGCAAGGAGGTGATGTCTAGCCTCTGCCTGTGCCACACTTCTCCCTGCCATCACGTGCCAGCAACAAGAAGGTAACTGCACCAGGGGACATGTGATTCCAAACCACCAACCGCCCTGAGTTTGCTTGCTGTTTGTACATGGGTTGTTCCCCCCACCAGACTGTGAGCAGATGTCACTTTGGAGCAGCAGTCCTGAAGCTGGTTTTGTCCCTCGCTCTTCCTGGTGAGGACAGAGAAATGGCGCTCATCAGTCACCAGCAGATGCCACCAAGGGAAGGTACGAGCAACAGCTGCCCTGGACGCACCAGAGACCCCAGCACCTTGGGGCCTGGCACAACCCTGCTGTGGCGTCTACTGTCTTTGGCTCCAGGCCTCAGCTCCTGTGTCCAGATCTCACTGCTCCGTTGCTCCTCTAACACAGCCGAGTCTCTCCTTCTACAGGACCTTTGCACCAGCTTGTTCCCGGCCTGGAGTGCTCTTCTGCCTTTCCTCTCACCAGTGGATTTCTGTTCCTCTTCTAGGCTTCATGATACTGTCACTTTCCTGATGTCCTGACCCCTGTGACATCCCCTTGCCTTCTTAAGAAAATTAATTTATTTATTAGAGACAGAGAAAGATCGTGAGAATGGGCACGCCAGAACCTCTATCCACTGCCTCATGTGGGACCTGGAGAATCCAACCTGGCTCCTTAGGCTTCACAGGCATGTGCTTTAGCCGCTAAGCCATCTCTCCAACCCGCCCTTTTTTGTTTGTTTGTTTTTTGAGGTGGGTTTCACTCTAGTCTAGGCTGACCTGGAATTCACTATGTAGTCTCAGGGTGGCCTCAAATTCATGGCGATCCTCCTACCTCTGCCTTCCAAGTGCTGGGATTAAAGGCGTGCACCACCACACTGGCAAAACTGGCCTTTTTTTTTTTTTTTTTTAATGAGAGAGAGAATTGGCACACCAGGGCCCCCAGCCATTGTGATCGAACACCAGGTATGTGCGCCACCTGGTGCATCTGGCTTACGTGGGACCTGCAGAGTCGAACATGAACCTTTAGGCTTCGCGGGTAAGTGCCTTAACGGCTCAGCCATCTCTCCAGCCCCCCCCCCCGCACCCTTTGTATTACTCCTAACACTTGTCATTAAGTGCTCACTTCATGCACCTCCTGCCTGCTAGATTGTCAGTTCCAGAGGACGTGTACCTTCGGGGTCCCTGCTGACAGGCACACCTCCCAGGAAGGCTACACATGAAGGGCTAGGTTCATTGCGTGGGGTCAAGGAACGAGTGAGTGAGTGAGTGAGTGAGTGGACAAAAGGAAGGAAGACAGAAAGCAGGCAGCAGGCTGGGAGAAATATGTGACCCCACCTCCCACTGAGGGGCGCTTTCCCAGGGGTCCTGGTCCTTTAAGAGGGAAGTGAGTGCCAAGGGCAGGGAAAGACTGGCAAACCCTTGACGGAAGTGATCTACGAGCCTGTCTCTCCCCTCACGTGGCTTTATTTTGAAAACGTGAACTTTACAAATGTCAGGCAATGGCGGATTCTCCGTCTGGGACCACCAGGAGCTCATTAGCATTCGTGGGCTTGGCTAATGGGGCTTCCCGTGGGCCGCCATGGGAAATTTATGCTGGCCTGCTGGAGCTGCTGCGGAAGGAAGGCCGAGGCCAGGGGAAGTAAAACATAAAACTGTATGGCAGCCAGATCTGAGCTCCGTAGGGGGCTGTGCTGAGCATGGAGAGCCATGCTGGGTAAGCCTCGGTGGAGGAGGAGGACCTTCTAGGCCAGTGTCAGACTTAAAGGCTCCTCGTCCTGCCCAGGTTCACGTGGACTGCTCCCTAGCATGGTCTTATCAGGGAGGGTATTAGCCTCGTGCTACAGGCAAGGTATTTATACATGTAGGTACATGTAGGTACGATACATGTGCAGGTGGCATGTGTGTCTGTGTGGTGTGTGTATACACATGCATGTATTGTATGTATTTACATGTATAAATGTATGCCTATTGTGGAGAGACTGGGGTATGGCCGTGGTATGTGTATGTGTATGTTTTGTGTGTGTGTGTGTGTGTGTGTGTGTGTGTGTGTGTTGTGTAGTATATGAATGTGGTGTGTGTGCACGCTGATGTTGTGTGTCACGGGTTTATCTGATGCGCATGTGTGAGAGAGAGGCTGAGCAGGTGTGGACACAGAACTCACCTACCTGCAGGCTGTGGAGACATGAGAGGTTCGTGGTTCGGAGACACATGCCTGGTGCAAGAAGCCACCTTGAAGGCCACTTGAACGTTGGGGCTCAGAGTTCACGTGAGATTGGAGGCCACTGGTAGCTGCACGGAGCAGTCTGGAAGCCCCGTCCCCACGGGTGACAGTCCTCAAGTCAACGGTGAGTCTAAACTTCAGCTACTGAGACTTCCTGCCACCACCAAAAGTGGGTGTTTCTGAGAGCAGAAAACTCTGCTAGTTCCTGTGGCCCCCTTGGCATCTCACACATTGAGTATGAGCCAGTGACTGTGTGGGGCACTGCCCGGTCCTATACCCCACATACCTGTCCTCCTACCATCTCCCTAAAGACACTGCTGCCCTGCCTCAGAGGACACAAGATATGAGTGACTCACCCAGAGCCCGGAGTCTCAGGAATCCTCTGCAAGAAAGGCAGGTTTTTATTCTTGTTGTGGAAGCAGGAAGGCATGCCCACGGGAGAGCTCGGTGGTGAGGAATGGATGAATGTCACAAGTTTGCGGTGTCTTCTGCCAGGATGAGAGCTGGGACATCTTTTCCTGGGCCTTGAGTGGAGGGAGGCACAGGCATATCACAGTCCGATGGCAGGTAGAAGACAGACAGGGCAGCCTGCCAACAGAGGCCCCTAAATAACAGGAAGTGACCGGTCCGTCCGAGGTTCGTCCCGACTGGGGGACAGGCTCTGGCTTCATAACGCGTGATCGATGGGCCTAATATGGGATTGGAGACACTGGGCTGGCAGCCCCAGCCTGGCTTGCCGGCTGCCATTTGCACATATATTTATTTATTTATGCATTCTTCTCTATGGCAAAGGTCCAAAAACAATAAAAGAAATTGAATTGCATATCAGATGGGACATCAGAGGGAGATACGGCCATAAATCGCGCCATATTTATTCCATAAATATCAGAGCCTCCTGAACGGCCAGCGCCCATTACGAAGTTATAATCAGAATCTAGTCCCCTGGCACTTGCCTTCAGCCCCTCCCCCATAGGACAAACAGTCCCCCATCCCCAAAATAAATAACAATTTGCTCAGGCCACCTGCCCTCCTCAAGGAAGGCATCTGCTCATCCCCACTGCCCTACCCAAAGTGAGACATGTGGACCATTTGAAAGGGGAGGAGGTGACTAGCTTCTCAGGGCCCCAATGCAGCAAACCCAAGGGTGGCGGTGAGTGTCTCCCTGGACCTTTGTCCCTCAGCACCCACTCACCACACTGCAACGTGGTTGGATCCAATATTCTGTGTACTACTTTAAAAAGAATTTAAATATTCTATTTGAGAGAGAAAGAGGTAGACAGAGAATGAGTGCGCCAGGGCCTCCAGCCACTGCAAGCAAACTCCAGACGCATGCACCACCTTGTGCGTCTGGCTTTGCGTGGGTCCTGGGGAATAGAACCTGGGTCCTATGGCTTTGCAGGCAAGTACCTTAACTGCTAAGCCACCCACCAGCCCTGCGTACTACTTCTTCTTTGGGGATGTTATTTGTTTGGGTAGTGTATTAGCAACCTTCTCATTGCTGGGACAAAAGCAAGAAGGGTTTGTTGCAGCTTATTCTGGGTCACAGCCCATCACAGTGAGGAAGGCGCAGTGCCTGGAGCTCGAGGCCGCTGCTCCCCTTCAGCACAGTGAGGAAGCAGAGACGGGTGAGTGCTGATACCAGCCAGCTCTCTCCTTTTTTCCTTGTGTGTGTGGGGGGGTACGGTATGTGCATATGTATTTGCCCTTGCAGCACCCCATGTTCTCCCCTGTGGAGGCTGGCGTGGAATGTTGGGTGTCCTGCTCCATCATCTTCCTCCTCTCCTTATTGAACCCGAGTCTCTTGCTGATCCTGGAGCTTGCCTTTTTTTCTTTTTCTTTTCTTTTTTTTTTTTTTTGGTGCACTCTGGTCGTTCTTGGGTCTGTACAGACAAGTGTAGTCACACCCAGCTGTTCATGGGGATGCAACTTGGGCCACCTCTCAGGCCCCCGTGCATGCTTGCACAGGAAGTGCTCTTAACCACTGAATCAGCTCTCCGGTGGGTTTTCCCTCCTCAATTAACCTAATCTAGATAATCGCTCACAGACGGCTCCAGGTCCTGTCAAGCTGACAATCAGTATAAACCATCACAGGTGGCTTTCTGTTACAACAAACAACTGAGGTGACCAACTGACAAAGCAATGTTTCTTTTGGCTTCCAGCTTTGTGCTTCCAGGTGAGGACCAGACAGCCCTGATGTGTGAGCCTGTTGGGGAGGCAGCACGCCATGGCAGGCAGGAGGGTTTGCTAGAGCAAAGTCTGTCCTCATAGCCAGGAGCAAAAGAGAGGAAGAGTGTCACGTCCCCAGTGATCAAAAGCCCTCCCTCCCTCTAGGCCTCCCGTCTTGAAGGTTCCACCACCTTCCATACAGGTTTTGTCAATCACTTATGATGAAACATCTTCACAGGGGTACAAGTCGTATTCCACGCAATGCATACATTATAAGTACCTAGGTTGATGAATTTTTCCAACCTGTAAAACAAAAACAAAAACCCAGCCATCTAAGGCAAAGAACACTTCACCCCAGAAATTTCTTTATGTGCCCTCCCTGTCATTACACCTTTGTCTTCCATCCCCAGAGCTCACAGAGCAGGTTAATGGAATGATAGACTATGGGCTCTTGTGTCTGCTCCCTTGTTTATTTCTCATTAACGTGTGCGAGACCAACCTGTGTCATTGAATAGGGGTTTGTTCTGTTTTGTTGCTGGGTAGTGCTCCATTGTATTCACTCATCCACTCTCCTGGGGGTGGGCACTGGGCTGTGCCTGACCTGAGTCTTGTGAAGGAAGCTGCTATGAACACCTTGTATGAGCCTGTGATTACAAGTGCTCATTTCTCTCTGGCCTGTGTCGGGGAGTGAAATTGAGGGACCACACACAAGACGTAGAGTTAACTCTATCAAGGAGCTGCCACGTTCTGCTCTGAAGTGGACATGACATTTCATCCCCAGCCGCACATGTGAGTTCCAGGAGCCCCGCTGTGAGCCAGCTCTTGGCGATGTCTGTCTTTTCCATCTTAGCTGCCGCATGTGGCACAGAGATCTCTGGGATCATAATTTTCAATTTCATTACCAATTCTCTTTTTAAAAAGTATTTATTTACTTGAGTGAGAGAAAGACACAGAAAGAGATTGGGTGTGCCAGGGCCTCCAGCTGCTGCAAATGAACTCCAGATGCATGCACCACTTTGTGCATCTGGCTGACATGGGTTCTGGGGAATTGAACCTGGGTCCTTTGGCTTTGCAGGCAAGTGCCTTAACCACTAAGCCATCTCTCCAGCCCCCAGTGCTTTTTTTTTTTTTTTCTTTTGAAGTAGTGTTTCATTCTAGCACAGGCCGACCTGGAAGTCACTATGTAGTCTCAGGGTGTCCTCGACCTCATGGAGGTCCTCCTACCTCTGCCTCCTGAGTGCTGGGATTAAAGGCGTTTGCCACCATGCCTGGCTCTCATTACCAATTCTTTCATGGATGTCTGCATGCACTGCCCACCTGGAGTCCCTGTGACAGTCGCTGGCAATCCTCCTATCCCAGAAACCAGAGGTACACTATTGCCTAGTCACCCCTGTTCTGCTCACTCAGGGTAAACATGGAGGGCTTAGCTGTGAATGGGGCTCTGGTCTCCCCATGGAACCCCCTCAGTGTCTTCCCCTCGTTCATCTGTTTGCTATCTCCTCCCACCTCCTCACCTGTCCCTTCATTTCCTCTCTGCTGCCCAGCTCCTTCCCCGTCTTCCCTCTGATGTCAGCAACCCTGATGGCCATAGATGGAGGAGGCCGTGAGGAGAGGTTTTACCTCACCGCATGCTCCCACCATGGCATGCTGCCTCGCCACAGGCACAAGGCAACAGGGCTAACTATGGACTCAGGACAGAGGCTCAAGCAGAAATTATGATAAATCAGTGGCAGGTAACTGACATTTCTTTAAAAAAAATTTTTACTGCCGGGTGTGGTGGCACATACCTTTAATCCCAGCACTTGGGAGGCAGAGGTAGGATTGCCATAAATTTGAGGCCACCCTGAGAATACATAGTGAATTCCAGGTCAGCCTGGGCCAGAGTGAAACCCGACCTCGAAAAACAAAAAACAAACAAACAAACAAAAAAAATTTATTTGAGAGAGAGGGGAAAAAAAAACAAAAAAAAAAACCAGGCACACCAGGTTATCTAATCACTGAAAACAAACTCCAGATGCATGTGTCACCTTGCCTGCATCTGGGTTTACATGGGTACTAGGGAAATGAACCTGGGTCTTTTAGCTTTGCAGGCAAACACCAAAACCACTAAGCCATCTCTCCAGCCTGCAGCTGACATTTCTGATGAGCCATTTTATTTTACATGTACCTTTGTGTGTTGGGGGATGCACACGGGAGTGTGGAGGTCAGAGGACATCCTCAGGTGTCATTCTTCAGGGATGCTCTGCCTGCTTTTTGGGACGGGGATGTGGATGCTGTGTGTGTCCATGTGCACGTGTGTGGCAGTCAGAGGACAACTTCGGGTGTCAGTCCTTGCCTTCCACTTTGTTTGAGGCAGGGTCTCTTTGTCACTGTGTTTACCAGGCTAGCTGGTTTATGAGCTTCCAGAAGATTCACCTGTCTGCCTCCCTTCTCCCTGTAGCTACATTGGGATTGAGGACTTGCTTTGGATGGTTCTGGGAATCTAAACACAGGTGGTAAGCTTCTGTGGCAAGCACTTCATCTATGAGACATCTTCCTCCCAGCCTCACCTTTTTTAGTTTTTACTTTTTTGGCTTTTCGAGGTGGGGTCTTGCTGTAGTTCAAGCTAACCTGGAATTAGTCTCTGGCTGGCCTAGAACACATATTGATCCTCCTACCTCAGCCTCCCAAGTGCTGGGATTAAAGGTGTGCAACCACCACGCCTGGCACACAGAGAGAGAATGCACCATGGCCTCCAGCCACTATAAACGAATTCCAGACACGTGCACCACAGTGCCTCTGGCTTTATGTGGTACCAGGGGAATCGAACTCTTGTTGTTAGGCTTTATGGGAAAGTGCCTTAACTGCTGAGCAATCTCTCCAGCCCTCTCCTTTTTTATTTAATGTGTGTGTGTCGGTACGCACGTGCCACAGTGCAAGTGTGGAGGTCTGAGGACAGCCTTGGGGTGTTGGTGCTCTCCTTCCATTTTGGCTTGAGACAGAGTCTCCCTTGTTTTGCTTTTGCCTCTTGTGTGTGCCTGTCTAGCTGGCTTGCGCGTGTCCAGGTTTCCTGGCTTCACCTCCCACTGCTGTAGGCTTCTTGGGTTTCTCAAGTGCACGAGTTGCTTTGTATCCAGCTTTACATGGGTGCTGGGGAATTGAACTTGGGCAGGCAGGCTTTCAAGCAAGCACCTTTAGCTGCAAAGCCACTTCCCAGGCCCTACCACTCCCCAACTTTTTTTTTTTTTTTTGAGGCAGAGTCTCTCATTGGCCCAGAGCTCACCAAGTAGGCTAGATTGGCTAGCAAGTTAACACCAGGGGTCTGCCTCCCCAGCTAGTTCTGGGATTATAAGCATGCTCAGCCATGTTGAGCTCTTTCTTCTCTTCCTCCTCCTCCTTGTTTTAAATAGCCATGGACAACTTATTAATTTTTCAAAAATTCTTTTTTGGTGTTTTTTTTTTTTTTCGAGGTAGGGTCTCACTCTGGCTCAGGCTGACCTGGAATTCACTATGTAGTCTCAGGGTGGCCTCGAACTCTCGGCGATCCTCCTACCTCTGCCTCCCAAGTGCTGGGATTAAAGGCATGCGCCACCACGCCCGGCTCCTTTTTTGGTTTTTTGAGGTAGGGTCTCACTGTAGCTCAGGCTAACCTGGAATTTACTATGTAGTCTCAGGGTGGCCTCGAACTCATGGTGATCTCCTATTTCTGCCTCCTGAGTGCTAGGATTAAAGGTGTGTGCCACCACGCCTGGATTTCTTCTTTTTTTAATATTTTATTTTTTATTTGAGATTGAGAGAGGGAGAGAGAGAGAGAAAATGGGCATGCCAGGGCATTCAGCCACTGCAAACGAACTCCAGATGCATGCGCCACCTTGTGCAGCTGGCTTACATGGGTCCTGGGGAATCCAACCTGGGTCCTTTTGCTCTGCAGGCAAGTGCCTTAACCACTAAGCCAGTCCTCCAGCCCTGAGCTCTTTCGTAACATGAGCTTAGAGACTAAACTCAGGTGCCCATGCTTGCAAGGCAAGCACTTTACCACTGAGTCCTCTCCCCCAGCCCATCTCCATATTTTGTAAGGGAAGTGAAAATCACAGAACATGAAATTAACCATCCTCAAGTGTACAGTTGGTGGTGGTTAGCACATTCACAAATGCCACCCTCAGCTTTCCAAATGATGCAACTTTGCCAGCCTTGCCATGGCCTTGTCAGCCTCTGAGGTGACCTTAGCCCTCCTCCTCCACTTAGATATGTGAGTGCAGAGCATGTTCACATGTGTGAGTGTGGGCATGTGCCCACGTGGAGCTCAGAGGACAGCTCCTGGACGTCAGTCCTCACCTGCCACTTCATTTGAGACAGGGTCTCTTGGTCACCACTGTGTTTTCCAGGCTAGCTGGTCCACAAGCTTCTAGCACATTCTGTCTTCACCTCCCTTCTTCCTGTAACCACTCTGGGACTGCAGACACCTGCAGCACCATCAGGCTCTTGAGGTGGGCTTACGAGGTCTGACCCCAGGTACCTGTGCTTGAGGAACAAGAATCTTGTCATCTCCCCAGCCCTTCTTTTTCTTTTTCAATTCTGAAAATCAAACCTAGAGTCACCCATGCTAGGTAAGCACTCTATCACTGACGTACACCCACAGCCCCTCTTTTTGTTTGACTTTTTTTGTTTGTCTTTTTTTTTTTTTTTTTTTTGAGGTAGGGTCTCACTGTGGCCCAGCCTATCCTGGAATTCCCTATATAGTCTCAGGATGGCCTTGAACTCATAATGATTGTCCTACCTCTGCCTCCCATGTGCTGGTATTAAAGGCATGACTTGCCACACCCGGCTCACTTGTTTCATTTTTTGACACAGTCTCCTTTGTAGCCTACGCTGTCCTGGAACTCACTGGGTAGCCCAGGTTAGTCCGAAATTCATGGAGAGCCTCCAGATTCAGCTTAGTTCTGGGATTGTAGGTGTCTTACCACCATGTCTGCACCCTCCCTATTTTTGAAACTAAATATCTCTGGTTATCTTCAACCCCAGGTTTGCAGTGTCCACAGGTCTCTTGCCTACAGTGTATAAAGGATAATCAAAAGATGTCACTATAGAGCTGGCTGTGGGGACAAGGCTGGCTGACCAGAGCTCCCACCCAAGATAGATACCCCTCCACCTCCCTTGTGGCCATCCTAGGCTTGGGAGAGAGGCTGAGAAGGGCAGTGGCCATCTCTCTACCTAACCCTCATGATTCTGTCTGCACCCATGGACCCTGGGAGTTGGGACAACTGTGGGACACTTGGCTCTGTCATCTCACACACCTGGCCTGTCTCCCTTCCACCCACAGGTACCTTTCCTTTCCTTAGGCTCTGAGCTGGAGGAGGGGAGAACGACCCAATTTATTTGGCAACAAATAAAGAACTGCCCGATTAAGAGTGGAGGGGGACTCGAAAGAAGGAAAAATACGTCGGTTAATGCCATCTCTCGCGTCTTTATATTCTGAAACGGATCGTTCTAGACGCAGGCAGAAGGCCTGATTTAATATCCTCATGGAAAATACCGCACCTGATCCAATTACCACGGGAATTTTGATACAGTCAGCAGTCAGGATGAAAGATTTGGAGGCGCGCACGGCAGGAGTAAACACAGAGAGCGAATTACCCACGCTCCTCCGGGACAACTTAGGCGGCTAGGGTCGCTGCAAGGGCACCTCGGGCTAGGCCAGAGGGGCTCCACAGAGGCCAGTTTGCACAGCTCCTGCTGGGCATCCCTGCAGCTATATTACTGTTTCACACCGTCTACCATGTGAGAGGTCCCAAGGCAGGGCACCAGTGTCGTGGGGCCAAGGGTCCACACAGAGAGAGGGGACCGCATGCTATGGTGTGACCCAGTCTGACTCTATCTGGTCCTCATCATCCCCTTAAATAGTGCTCCACGTGCCCATTCCATTCCATCTCCTTTCCCCGGCTGGCCCGGGCTCCAGCCCCATCTTGGAGCCCACAGCAGCCTCACGCTGGCCCCAGCGCATCTAACTTCTGTGGAGGGTGACGGTCTGTCTTCCAAGCCCTCCAGTTGCCTCCGATTGTTCTGAGACATTTCCCTTAGACTGCACCTTTGAGGTGTCTTCCAGAAGGCTCCAACCCTCCTCTGCCTCCCTGCAAGGCCTCAGGCTTCTGCTTGCCAGAGCCTGGCTTTCTGGTGGCCCTCCTCACACCTCTCCCAGCCAGATGTTTGCACGTATGAGCCCAGGTCACAGCCCCTTCAGGTCTCCTGTTTGCACCAACTCCTGAACTTGTCACTTTGTCTCCTGACCAGGCCAGCCTCCCCACTGCATCATGCTGAGCCCCTGCTCTTGGCCACAAAACATCCCACAAGTTTCCTGTCCCTCACTGGGTTTGGGTCACACAGAGGGGAAAGATCCAGAAGCTGTGGGCCCCTGTCCAGGCTGGCTCTGCAGCTGTGGGCGAGGCCCCAGCCCCCTAAGCCTCAGTTGGTTGGACTGCAAAATGGGGTTAGGTCACTACCTACACAAGACCATCATAACAGGAGGAAAAGATCAAGACATCAAAATAAAAGAGACTGATTAAGAGGGGGAGGAAATATGATGGAGAGTGGCATTTCAAAGAGGAAAGTGGGAGGAGGGAATTACCATGGGATATTGTTTACAATTATGGAAGTTGTCAATAAAAATAAATAAATAATGGGATAAAGTCCAGTTGGAAGAGGTGGGGGAGGATGGCAGGACATGCTGGAGGCAGAAGTACAATGGGGCACACATGTCCCCAGCATCCATGTGGGTCTTGTTTAGCTCCCCCTCCACCACACACACACCTGCCGTTGTGGATCTGCAGGGCTCAGTCTCCTTAGCTGGGAAATGGGTGAGTAGCTCCATCAAGGGGTAAGGGAATGGTGTGTCAGCCTCAGTACCTCAGATACTTACTGGATAATGTTGGGGCTTCACTGATCCACCCCTCCCTGTGGGAGGGTAAATTTAGCTGTGGAAAACCTGGGGACTAGAGCCTCTATCAGAGGCCAAAAGCAACCATGATGCCATATCCAGCCATGGCCTACGGACCCAAGGCTGTAGCATGTCTGGCTCTGTGTGCTTGTGTCCCTTGAGAAGGGACAGGCCAAGTGTCATGTACATAGAAGGGATACTATTTTTATTTTGGTTTGTATTTTGTTTGAGGCAGGGTCTCACTATAGTCCTGGCTGACCTCGAACTCACTATGTGGCCCAGGCTTTGGCCTTCCAAGTGCTTAGATTAAAGGCAAGAACCGTCATGCCCAGCTTGGAATTTTTTTTTTTAATTTTTATTTATTTATTTATTTGAGAGCGACAGACACAGAGAGAAAGACAGATAGAGGGAGAGAGAGAGAATGGGCGCGCCAGGGCTTCCAGCCTCTGCAAACAAACTCCAGACGCGTGCGCCCCCTTGTGCATCTGGCTAACGTGGGACCTGGGGAACCGAGCCTCGAACCAGGGTCCTTAGGCTTCACAGGCAAGCGCTTAACTGCTAAGCCATCTCTCCAGCCCCCAGCTTGGAATTTTTAAAAATACTTGAGAGACAAAGAACAAAAGGCAGACTGAAAGAGTGTGAGTACAGGCGTGCCAGGATCTCCTGTCACTGTAAATGAACTCCAGGTGCATGCGCCACTTTGTGCATCTGGCTTTATGTGGGTACTGGGGAATCAAACCCATGCCGTAAGGCTTTGCAAGCAAGTGCTTTTAACTGCTCAGTCATCTCTCCAGCCTGGATTTTTAAAATTTTTATTTATTTATTTTTGGTTTTCCAGGGCAGGGTCTCACTCTAGCCCAGACTGACCTGGGCCTGTGGCCTCAGGTGGGCTTTAAACTCATGGTGATCCATCAACCTTTGCCTCCCAAGTGCTGGGATGAAAGTCGTATGCCACCACACCTGGCACAATTTTATATATTTTTAAATTTATGTGAGAGAGATGAAGAGAGAGAGAGAAAATGGGCATGCCAAGGCCTTCAGCCACTGTAAACAAACTTCAAACACATGCACCACCTTGTGCATCTGGCTTATAGGGGTTCTAGGGAATCGAACCTGGGTCCTTTGGCTTTGTAAGCAAATGCCTCACCTGCTAACCCATCTCTGCAGACCTGGATTTTTTTTTTTTTCTTTAAATAGAATCTCATATGGCACACACCTTTAATCCCAGCACTAGGGAGGCACAGGTAGGAGGATAGCCAAGAGTTCAAGGCCACCCTAAGACTGCAGTGAGAGTAGAGTGAATTCCAGGTGAGCCTGAGCTAGAGTGAGACCTTACCTTGAAAAACAAAACAAACAAAACAGGGTCTCATTGTAGCCCAATCTGGCCTCAAACATTATGTAGCAAAGGATGATCTTGAACTCCTGATTCTCCTGCCTCCACCTACCAAGTGCCAATATTACAGACATGTGCCACCCAGCTTGACAGATTTTGAATGGGGACAGAGATGTCATTCCGTCAGTGGTTTACTGTTCCCTGGGTGGATTTTTTTGCACAGAAAAAAATACTCAGATACATTGATTTTCAGCAGTAACATTGGATTCATGAATGTTATACACTCAGGATTGCTATCTTTCCCAAGCTTTGAAGTTCATTTTATATATATGACTGTCCTGTTTATAAAGCAAGCACATTGGAATGGTCCCTTTTAAGAACTATTTGATTACACTTTGGCCCCATTTATAAAAGTAGTTCATTGAGTTCTTTCAATGTTGTCAGCTGCATAAATAAACTGGTTTTCTTTTTAAGTTTTCCATGCTGACTGAGAAACCAGCCTAACTACCTGCTGAAGTTCATCTCTTGCACAATAGCACACTGCATTTACACATGTGAATTCCAGCGCTGTTTACAGAGTTTCGAAGAATTCAACTTAAAATCCCCAGGGTCCCTTTTCCCATGGTAGGTCAGCCTCCTCACAACTTTGAACAGCAAGTTTCACCCCAGCTTCACAAATGCCGAAACCACCACTGTGCCCACACAGGACACACACATACACACAAACTCACACACACACATCTCATAGGATTGTTTTTTATTCTCTGAAACATGTTTATATTGAATTCTAAGAGGTTCTGGTTTTGGTTTTTGAGGCAGTCTCACGCTAGCCCAGGCTGGCCTTGAATTCATGGCAATCTTCATAGCTCAGCCACCACCCCCGGCTGCTTCTTGGGGCAGACCTATGCTAACGTAGCATAGAAATGATTTTTCTATAGTGAGTGATTTGGGGGTTACCCCCTCAGCTGGATGATGGTCTCCTATGGCCTGGCTAGGCACCATAATTCCAACCTGTCACCTTGAGGGGCACAGAGCCCTCTGGGTGGCCGGAGCTCCTGGCCAGCTAGGTTGATTCTTGGCCGCTCCCCTTCCCCCTCTCCTGCCTGCCTGAGTCCCTGCTTGGGCTCCTGACTTGATTGGATTCGGCTAATCCGTTTATGGCTTCATTCTCCTCTGGACACTTCATATTCCTCCTCCTGGTTAGACAGAGACTACGGAAGACATTTAATGACAGTGATTGGATTCTGTGTATCTCCCAGGGCTTTTGTGACAGATCTGAGGTCACCCCAAGGACAGAAGAGGGGTTAGGAAAACATGGTCAGTACCCAGGAAGAAACCTGAGTTAGGGACAGCCATGAGAAGCAAGCCAGGCATGGTGGTGCACACCTTAAATCCCAGCACTCGGGAGGCAGAGGTGGGAGGATCGCCGTGAGTTCGAGGCCACCCTAAGACTACATAGTGAATTCCAGGTCAGCCTGAGCTAGAGTGAGACCCTACCTTGAAACAAAGAGAGAGAAAGAGAGGGAAGCAGAGGCTGATACCAGAGCCCATGGCCACGGGATCCCTCCACCCTTACTGCTCTTTCCAGTTGCAGAAGCTGCACCCCACTGTAGCTTGGACCAGGCAAATCTGGGAAGAGAAGGCAGGCTGTGGGAAAACTATGGGCTTCATGGGCACACAGGCCTGGGAGTTGTTTTGTGACCTAGGGTCTCACCCCAGCCCAGGCTGACCTGGAATTCACTCTGTAGCCCCACACTGGCCTTGAACTCATGATGATCCTCCTCCCTGAGCTTCCCAAGTGCTGGGACTAAAGGTGCCCACCATACCCAGCTATGGGAGAGTACCCCAGAAAACCTGACCACTCCGCTTTACCTGCTAAATGCTGTAAGAAAGTTGCACACCTCTCTGAGCCTCGCCTGTGAGCTAACAGCCTCAAACAAGACCTTAGCCCTCCTCCAGGGTAGCAGGTATGAGCGCTGAACAGCGGATATGAACACTGAATAAGCCAATGCCTGTGGTACCCTGCGTGCATGTCCACGCCTGTACGTCTCCCTCGTGAGCTCTGCCCGTGCAGGCGCGGGCCACAGCACTTTTACTACTGTGCACTGAGCACTTACTAGGCTCATGGGAGAGGCCGTCCAGAAAGGCTTTTATTTGAATGCCCCATGAAGGCCATAATGAGCATCCATCCAGTATTGGGCTCCAAGAGAATAAGTGGCACTGGTGTCACACAGCTTGGAAACCACCGAGCTAGGCTTTGTTCCAGGCTGGTCTGACTCCTTAGTCCCTGGCTTGGACCCTGTGAGGTCTTTCCCCAGGCAGATAAAGTGGTGGGGCGGCAGGGGAGGCAGCGTGACCGAGCATTTCCACGGTGGAGAAGATTCTGCTCATTCCTTCCCCCATTATCTCGCTGCCAGGAACCTGAGAGAATGCAATCCTCTTGGAAGGAAGCAGCTGGAAGATGAAAGTGCACTGTGACGGGGGGCCGGGGTGGGGGAACAGATGGAAGCAGGGCAGACAGGAGACCCCAGCCCTACCTGCTTAAGCTGCATGCAGCCCATCCTCCCCTTGCACCTGGAGAGGCCAGGCCGGGCCTTCCTTGCCAGCCAGTGGTGGGTAGGGGACGTTGTCTTGGTAACTCTGATGCGAGTCCTTTTGCTGGGATTTATCTGCTGGGGATGAAAGGCGCCCAGGAAGGGAAGGAGCCCAGCTCATGGATCAGGCTTCACAGGAACCCAGCAGGGCTCTGGGGCTCTTTCCTGGAGGAAACTCAGCCTGGCTGGGGGAGCCAGGCTTGGGCCCAGTTTACAAATCCCATTCCCAGCCAGGGCCAGTCTAGGAAGGACAGGTGTTTCTATGGGAGCTCTGGGGGTTTGAGCACATCTGGCTGGCTCACTCCAGCCCCCTCTCAGAATGATACAGATATGCTCTGTGGGATGCTTAGTCCAAGTGGGATGCAGCCACCCTTGTGTCCCATCGGCCGTTGGACCAAGCGCTGCCTGACCCTCAGGAAGATGATCCAGAGGACTATGGGTGGCTGGGGTGGACCCATTTCCTTTTTCCCTTACCCATTTATTTAATCAACTCACACGAAGATTTGAGAAATCTCTCTGAGACACAGGGCAGCCACTGAAGAGAAGCTTGGGATGGGATTGGGGCTGTAACTCAGGGGCAGAGCACTTGTCTATAAGGAAGAGGCCCTGGATCCCTTTTCTAGCAACACAAAACTATACACAACATAAAGAAGCTTCTGGCAGGAGCAGTCATGAGAGAGGTTGATTGTGGATCAGTCCCTCCCGTTTCTCATCTGCTATAGAGGCGAGTGTCCTGAGAGGACGAGGGCATCCTTAGTCCTCCCCACTGCTCTGCCTTCCATGTGGACAGACCCCCCCCCATCCATATCCTGCCATGACTGAAAAAAAAAAAAAAAGTCTTCATTTACTCTATCCCAGACATCACAGGGACCTAGGCTCACCCCTGGGAATGAGCATGTGGCAGGCCAACTTCCTGTCATAATTCACTTTCCTATAAGGTACCAACCCAAGGCCCAGGCATGGATGGGGCTGGATTGTAAGCCCAGAGCTCTGGGCTGGGGGTTCTCTGATGGGCTGTGGTGAGTGGGATAGGCCTAGAGGGGCTACAGGGGTTCTAAAGCTGCTTCCACCTCGCTTCTGGGCAGAAGACCAGGAAACCCATTACACTGCCCGAGGGGCACACTTGGTGCTCAGTGGCATCAGCAGTAAGATTCCTATGTGTCCTGTGTATGCTGTAAGCTCTTATATTTACTTAGTGACCACCAACTGAAAGCTAAGACCCTCTGTGTTGACTGCTGCAGCCATTTCACAAATGAAATAAAGGAGGTGGGACAGGCAGTCACTCACCATCTCAGGGAGTGGTTCCAAGAGCCCCTGCATGGGACAGTAGTTTCAGGAAAGAAGGTGGAGCTCCTATGGGAATAGAGGGGAGAAAGGCTAACAAGGGTGTCCTGTCAGGTGAGGGCAGGGCACAGCCTGATCCCACCAGAAGCTCAGGGAGGGCATTAATGGTACCCTCAGGTTTTTCCATCCCATGGTCAGAAGCTGGGCTTTGAACCTGGGCACCAGCCCATAGCTACATACTGTTCACAGCACCCCCTGGAGAAGCTGGTGGGGGAGTGGTCATGCTAGGAAAGGGGACTCACTGAGAGCTGGTCACAACACCAAGGTCTATCTGGCACTTGCTGTGAGTCATGTACCTAACAGGAGTCAATCCCAGCCCTGGCGATGGGCTAACCACTGCCCTTCCTGTCTCTGTAGTGCTGGTGCTCCGCCTTCCCTCACAGCAGCTCCATTCCTTCCCTGCTCGCCATGTGGAAGCCAAGAGGCTTGTGCAGCTCCGAACGACACACGAATGTCGCATATTTTATTATGCCCCGTATTGCATCGTACTCTAAATACATGTTTTAACTACAAACTCAAGGTGCTCATGGATAATGGATACATGGGACTCGCAGGCAAGTTGGGGTCACCTGAGCTGTGTGCACAGGCATTGCAGCCAACGCTACATGGGACACTTCTGAATAGGGACTGTTGTAGTCAGCTCCATGTTGCTAGGATAAACATCCAACCCAGACACAGTTTATGGGAGGAAGGGGTATTTACTTTGTGTCCTGCTACATGGCTGTAGGTTTTGATCAGCTCTAACAGTTTGCTAGTAGAGTCTTCAGGGTCCTTTATGTATAGAATCATGTCATCTGCAAATAATGATAACTTGATCTCTTCCTTTCCAATTTGTATCCCTTTTATGTGTGTCTCTTGCCTTATCGCTATGGCTAAGACTTCCAAAACTATATTAAATAAAAGTAGGGACAGTGGACACTCTTGTCTTGCTCCTGATTTTAGTGGAAAAGCTTCCAGTTTTTCCCCATTTAGTAATATGTTGGCTGTAGGCTTGTCATAAATAACCCTTATTATGTTGAGATATGTTCCTTCTATTCCCAGTCTCTGTAGGACTTTTATCATGAAGGGATGTTGGATTTTGTCAAATGCTTTCTCTGCATCTAATGAGATGATCATGTGATTTTTGTCCTTCAGTCCATTTATATATTGTATTACATTTATCAATTTGTGTATGTTGAACCACCCCTGCAGCTCTGGGATAAAGCCTGCTTGGTTGGGGTGAACCGTCTTTCTGATAGACTCTTGTATTCTGTTTGCCAATATTTTGTTGAGAATTTTTTTCATCTATGTTCATGAGGGAGATTGCTCTGTAATTTTCTTTTTTTGTTCTATCTTTGCTTGGTTATGGTATCAGGATGATGCTGGCTTCATAGAAGGAGTTTGATAGGATTCCTTCTTTTTCTATTTTATGGAAAAGTTTAAGAAACAATGGTGTTAGTTCTTTCCTGAAGATCTGGTAAAATTCAGCAGTGAATCCATCTGGGCCTTGACTTTTTTTAGGTGGGAGATTTTTGATAACTGCTTGGGTCTCCATACTTGTTATAGGTCTATTAAAGTGATTAATCACATCTTGGTTGAATTTAAGTAGGTCATATAAATCAAGGAAATCATCCATTTCTTTCAGATTTTCATACTCAGTGGAGAATATGCTTTTATAGTATGTCCCTATGATTTTTTTGAATTTCTCTGGTATCTGTTGTGATGCTGCCTTTTTCATCTCTAATTTTATTAATTTGTGCCTCTTTTCTCTTTCTTGTGGTCAGATTTGCTAAGGGTTTATCAATCTTGTTTATCCTTTCAAAGAACCAACTCTTTGTTTCATTGATTCTTTGGATTGTTTTTGTGGTTTCTATTTCATTAATTTCTGCCCTAATCTTCATTATTTCTTCCCATGTACTGATTTTCGTATTGACTTGTTCTTCTTTTTCTAAGGCTTTAAGGTAAAACATTAGGTTGTTTACTTGAGACCTGTCTAATTTCTAATATAGGCTATAAATTTACCTCTTAGGACTGCCTTCCTTGTGTCCCAAAGGTTTTGGTATGTTGTGTTCTCATTATCATTTGACTCTATGAATTTTTTGATTTCCTTTTGATTTCTTCATTGACCCATTCATCATTTAGTAGTGTATTGTTTAGTTTCCATGATTTTGTGTATGCTCTATAGCTTTTCTTGCTATTGATTTGTAGTTTGATTCCATAGTGGTCAAATATAATGCAAGGAATTGTTTCAATTTTCCTGTATTTGTTAACATTTGCTTTGTATCCTAATATATGGTCTATTTTAGAGAAGGTTCCATGTGCTGCTGAAAAGAATGTGTATTCTAAAGTATTTGGATGAAATGACCTGTAGATATCTGTTAGGTCCATTTCTTCTATGACCTCATTTAATCCAGATGCCTCTCTGTTTATTTTTTGCTTGGATGGCCTGTCAATTAATCAGAGTCACCCACCACCACTGTGTTTGGTGTTATCTGTGACCTTAGTTCTAATAGTGTTTGTTTGATGAAGTTGGGAGCCCCCATGTTAGTTGCATATATGTTTAGGATTGTAATGTCCTCCTGTTGGAGTGTGCCCTTAATCAATATAAAGTGACCTTCCTTATCTTTCTTAACTAATGTCAGACTGAAGTCTACCTTGTCAGATATTAGGATAGCAACTCCTGCTTGTTTTCTAAGCCCATTTGCTTGAAATACTAAGTTCCAACCTTTCACCCTAAGATAATGTCCATCCTTTGTAGAAAGGTGAGTTTTTTGGAGGCAACAAATTGAAGGATCCTGCTTTTTAACCCAGTCTGTGAATCTATGTCTTTTGGTTGGGGCATTGAGGCCTTGGATATTACGAGATCTTATTGAAAGGTGTGTATTTATTTTTGCCACTTTTTTTTTTGTAGTTCTTCTGGGTTTACTTTTGCTTTCTTGTGTTAACTAGTATTTGAGTATTGTTTGTTTTTTCCAGGTTCCTTATATGTGTGCTTTTCTTTCTCTTCAGCATGGCAGATTCTTCCAAATATTTTCTGTAGAGCTGGTTTTGTCTTCAACTATTCCTTTAGCCTGCTTTTGTTGTGGTATGTCCTTATTTCTCAGTCTATTTGAACATATAGCTTTGCAGGATAAAGTAACCTTGCTTGACAGTTGTTATCTTTCAGAACTTGGAATACATCACTCCAAGCCATTCTGGCTTTTAAAGTTTATGTTGAGTAATCTGCTGTAATCCTGATAGGCTTGCCTTTGTAGGTAACTTGATTTTTCTCTCTAACTGCTTTCAATATTTTTTCTTTGGATTGTGTGTTTGGTAGTTTGATTATAATATGGTGAGGAGAGGTTCTTTCTAGGTTTTGTCTGGCTGGTGTTCTAAAGGATTCCTGTATCTGCATTGGCACCTCTTTCCCAATTTGGGGGAAGTTTTCTTCTATGATTTTGTTGCAAATGCCTACTATGACTTTCGATTGAAATTCTTCTCCTTCTACTATGCCCTGAATTCTTATGTTTGATCTTTTCATAGTGTCCTGAATATCTTGAAATTCCCATTCATACTTTCCTATTAGTTTGTCTTTCTCTTTGTTGGACTGTATTAGATCTGCCAGCTGGTCTTCTAGTTTAGATATTCTGTCCTCTCCTTCATCCATTGTACTGGTGAGATTTTCTACAGAGTTTTTTTTTATTTCATTGACCGTGTTCTTCACTGCTAGTAATTCTGACTGGTTTTTCTTTATCATTCCTATTTTCTTACTTATGTCTTTTATTGACCTCTTTTTTTCATTAAATTGGTTTCCTGTGTCTTCTTTGATTCTTTTGATTTCCTCTTTCATTCCTTTGATTTCCTCTTTGACTTCTTTGAGCATATTTATAATCATTCTTTGGAAATCTTTCTAGACATTTCCTCTAACTCATTCTCACTGGAGGTCATTTCTGATGCATTAATACTTTTTGGTGGATTTATATTGTCTTGATTTTTGGTGTTCTTGTGTTATAATGTACATATTTTTGCATCTTTGATTAATTTAATGCTTGGATTTTCTAGTTAGCTGCAATATTATTAGGTGTATCAATTAATCTGATGTTATATATCTTCAGGATAGGAGCTTAATGTGCTAGGTGTGGCTCTTAAGACTCTGAGTATCTACAAAAGTGTCCCTAGATGTTGGGTCTGCTGGCTATGAGAGTATTCAAGTAGGCTGAGTGGAAAAAAATACAAGAGATTCTAAAATTTAACTAAACAATGTATACATTCAATGAAAAACAGCACAGAGTATTTATGCAAGAGTAGGTATTATGACAACCAGATCCGCTAACAAAGTCTCAATCCCTCAGGGTATGTGTTGCCCCGCCCCCCCCCCCTTAATCCTGTCAACTAGGAGGTTAGGATTTCTGGTCTGTTGAGGGTTCCAAGTCAGATTGTGACCAAGTGAGACCCTTCCCTAATGAACAACAGAAGAGGAAATAAAGCCACTATAAATCAGGAAGCAACAAATAACAAGCCCAAAATATAGCTTATTTAAGAATGGAAAATCTGACCATCAGATTTAACATATACGATATGGAAGGTGCAATTATCACTTCCAATTCAAGCCTATATACCAGGCTTATTTGGTAGGTACTGACCTGGTGTAATCCCAGTTACCTTTTGTGATGATTTTGGTCTCAGTTATGCTATGCCCCTGCTTGGGTCCTTCTTTGGTGCCCTGTGGGTTCAAGTAGGCTGGCTGGGTCACTATATTGCTGCTCGGGTTACCGGTGCTGGGTGCTGTGAGCTCCCTTCCCCAGGTCTCTGGTGCTTGCACTGGCGGTGGGGGAGGGGAGGCTGTGGATGGTGGTTCTAGCTCTCCTGCTGGTCCACATGGTCCTCTACCTGGTGATCTGGTCCTCCATTGGTCACTGCGGTTCTCCTTTCACGTTTCTTGAGTTTGTGAGGAGCTCCAGTGTGAGTGGGAAATCCCCTCACCTGGCTTTTCCTGCATCTCTAGCCGTGCCTATGTGGGTTCCAGAAGCTCTGGATCTCTCCTACTTCTCTGCTGCCATTGGTAATTTCTTATACACCTCACTTTTTAGTAGAAGTGTATCTTGCTGGGGTTTTTGTTTGTTTGTTTTTTGTTTTATGTGGGTTTTTTTTTTTTTTTTGGCTTTTTCTCCCCTAGGCTGCTTTGGTGTGGTTCCTATGCCACCATCTTAACCAGAAGTCCTTTTTTTTAATATTTATTTACTTGAGAGAGATAAAGAGGGAGAGAATGGGCACACCAGGGTCTCCAGACACTGCAAACAAACTCCAGATGCATGTGCCACCTTGTGCATCAGGCCTACATGGGTCATGGGAAATCGAACCTGGGTCCTTTGGCTTTGCAGGCAAGTGCCTTAACCACTAAGCCATCTCTCCAGCCCAGCAGGCCCAGTGTTGAGGGCCTCTTGCTAGTAGTCACAGTTACTTTGATTCAGGTAGAAATGCTGTTATACACAGAGGACAGGCACTCTCAAACACCCCCTGCCCCACCACCCCCCACACATCATAGGGTATTGAATCTGGGCTTTGTCCTTAAGGTGGTGGGTGATCTGGGGAGGTGAGGTGATCTGCTCTGTCTCTGTGTCCTTCCCAAGGTCGTGGCAAGGTCTGTTCAATAGTCCCCAGCCGGGTCATGTGGGTGGCATCTGTGTGAGGGGGCTGGGAACCCAGCTTCCCTCGCTGCAGCATGAGTCAGGACCCCAGCCCATCTGTTGCAATTTCAGAGACCAAAGTGTTCTGAAGCCAGGCAGGTGAGGAGGATTGCCGTGAGTTCAAGATCACCCTGAGACGGGTCATCAAGACACTTGAGGTAGCAAACTTGGCCTTGCTTGGTTTTGGAGATGTCTTTGCCTTGCTGTTTGACAACCGCTACCTGTACATCATGGACTTGAGGACAGAGAGCTTGATTAGCCGCTGGCCTCTGCCGGAGTACAGGAAATCAAAGAGAGGCTCCAGCTTCCTGGCAGGCGAAGCGTCCTGGCTGAATGGACTGGACGGGCACAATGACACGGGCTTGGTTTTTGCCACCAGCATGCCTGACCACAGTATTCACCTGGTGTTGTGGAAGGAGCATGCTGACACCATGAGCCATTACCACTGACTGACTTTGGATGCCAGGGCTGTGGGTTTTGGGTGCAACCTCTGTGGCAGCCGACTGCATGAACCAAAGTTCTCACCTAATGGTATCATCACGCAGTGCACAATCATTTATCGATGTTATCCAGGGGCCAGGGCTTGGGCGGGGAGGGCTTGTTTTATTGGCATACACCGCAGCATGCTAATGGGGCACACCGTTGACTTCCTTTGTACTTAGTTACGTTGGGCAGTATAAGAGGACACTTTTTAGGGTTTGTCATTCTTGAGTGGAATACTGGTTTTAAGTAAAGAAAGTTAAATGATTCATTAATCTGCTAACTGGTTGCCTATGAAATCACAGTCTCTTATTAAAAGCTTTTTACCCACCACCACCACCACCCCCCCCCCACCACCACCACAACTAGTATAAAAAGAAAAAAAAAAAGAGAAAAAAAAATAATAAAAGCTTTTTACCATAAGAAGAAGAAAAAAAAAAGATCACCCTGAGACTACATAGTGAGTTCCAGGACAGCCTGGGCTAGAGTGAGACCCTACCTCAACCCCCCCTCCAAAAAAGTGTTCTGAGTAGTGATGGAGCTTAACAAGCAAGGCTGATCGATGTTCCACCCAAGCGGGGAAGAGAGACAGGGGACAGATGACATGCAGAGATGTGGTGTAGGGACCAGGAGGGAGAGAGAGGCAAAACAGGAAGGAGAGAAACAGGGAGACCTAGACCACAGAGAGAGAGGGTGCAGAGTGGCCCAGAGCGTGGGGGAAACCACCAAGTCCAGTAGAGGCAGGAGGGACAGAAGGGGCTGAGGAGGAGCCTGAGAAATCTGAGCCTCTTCAGGAAGCCTGAAGAAGCTACTAGAAGGCTTGAACCTCTTCCTCCAGAGCACAGACCTGACTTCTTCTTGGTCCTCGGGCTAAGGACTGGGCAGGTCACCCTACATCCTGTTCAGGACTCAAAATAACCAGGGCCTGGTGGTGGCAGTATGAGTTCAGGTTGGGGGTGGGGGCAGCATGCCATGGCCCACAATGCCAAGTCCCTGTGCCTCTCATTCCACCCTGGGTGTAGGCGTAAGCTGAGGAGGAGAAAGAAGAGAACTCCAGTAGTAACCACAGGTCCCTCCCCTGATCCTTCCCCTGGCAGCTCCCATGGCCATCAGTACAATAGGCTGAGAAACCTCTCCAGAGTGCACAGACAAGACTCCTGAAAGCATTAGGCCCAAAACTCTAGAACTTTCCTCACAGAGGTGGTGAGACACAGGACTTTTCAGTTTTCCTTCCATTATTATTATTATTATTTTCTGAGGTAGGGCTCACTCTGGCTCAGGCTGACCTGGAATTCACTATGCAGTCTCAGGGTGGCCTTGAACTCTTGGCGATCCTCTTGCCTCTGCCTCCTGAGTGCTGGGATAAAAGGCGTGCACCACCATGACCAGCTTGGTTTCTCTTCCTTTTTAAAAAATTATTTTAAAAACAGGGCCTCACTATATGTCCTAGGCTGGCCTTAAGGTAAAGGTCTTCCTGTCCCAGCTCCCCTAAGCGTTGGGGTCATAGGCCTGCACCACCACATCCAGTTCTGTTTTCTTTTCAGACAGGGTCTCATGTGGTCCAGGCTGGCTTCAAACTCACTATATAACTGAGGATGACCTCAAACCTCTGATCCTTCTGCCACCACTTCCTCAGTGCTGGTATTATAGGCATGTGCCACCATGCCCAGTTGACTTGATGCTGGGGATCCGACCCAGGGCTTCCTGAATGCCAGGCAAGCACTCTATCAACTGAGTGATGTCTTCCTTTTGGCTTGTAATCACGTATTCGTCTGTGCTCTTTAAGGTCCCAAGCAGGCTGCTGGGGGCAGCAGAGTCCTTGTTAAGGATGGGTGTATGTCCCCAAAGAAACAGGGCATCATCCCCTCCTTTCCCTCTTCCCTCTCTTCTTCCCTCCTTCCTTCCCCGCTCCCTGCTTTCTTTCCTTCTTCCCTTGCTCCCCCCTCCCTTCTGGAGCCTTTAAAAATCACAATCGTCTGTGATGGTGTCAATTGTCTAGCGCAGTGTCTGGCTCTAGTACATTATTAATAAACAATTTCTTTTAAACGAGGTGTCGCTCATTCTTCCACTGCTCTTCCTGGGGCCTGTTCCGAGTGTTCTCAACCACCTGGGGATTGCTGGACCGCAGGCCTCCTCCCTCCTCCAAGCTCTGAAAGCACACGTGGCCCCTGCTGAGGCTGTGCTGGGACAAAGACTGAGGATGCTGGGCGCCCTCCAGGGCTTACTGGGCTGGGCCATCACAGCAGGCCCGCTCCATCACCACACGGTCCCCACTTCAGCTTTCACAGAGGCAGTTACTAGCTGGTCATGGGGTCAGAGCCTGTCCCCAGGGGCAGGCTGGGGGAACAGACAGCTTTCGCTGAGGGGCTCCCCACACCATCCCCTCCACCACAGCAAGATCTTCAGACGTTGGCTTCCAGAGAGCACCTCCTGCTGGTGCCACTCTGCTAGGCAGCCAGGGCCAGCAGCTTTGTTAGACTCCTTCAGAGGACAAAAAAAAAAAAATGTGCCAGGCATGGTGACACACACCTTTAATCCCAGCACTCAGGGAGGCAGAGGTAAGAGGACTGCTGTGAGTTCAAGGCTACCCTGAGACTACATAGTGAATTCCAGAGGTTAGCCTGAGCTAGCGTGAAACCCTACCTTGGAAAACCAAAAAAGAAAAAAAAAAAAACCACCAGACTTCTGGACTTCTTGCCAAAGACTGGATCTCATGAGTCTATGCACAGAATTTTGTTATATAAAAATAATAGTTTGTATTTTACTCATACTGTATTTCATCATTATTATTGTGATTAAAAACACATGTAACATAAAATTTGCCATTTTAAGCGCTTAGCAGAGCACGGTGTATTGCACTTAGCACGGTCACAGTGTCGTAACTGTTCAGGCCGGACTGTGCCCTGTTCTGAGTTTCATTGTGTATTGTGTGAGACAATAGCTTTTCAGACCTGCCTTGAGAGACTCCATTTTATAGGCAGCTTTTGACTCCATTTGAGGGTGGGGGATGCTCCTGGGGGAACACATGAACAGCACCATCTGTCTGGCACACCCATTTGGCACAGATAGGTCAATGATTTATTCCTGGGAATAGGAAGGGCATCGCTCTATACATGTATTGGGATGGAATGGGGCTGTAGGGGCACACAGGCATATTAAAATCATATTAGGCAAACCAGGCCCAAGAACTTATTGGACACACCAGACTGAGGAAAGGCTGTAACTCCCTCACCTGGATCCCATAGAGAAGCGGACACCTGGCATTTCAATGGTGACCTGTCATCACCTGACCACCTAGTGTGTGCATCAAGGAACTCCCCAACCTCCCAGGGGCTTCAGCTTAGCCCCTCCCCTGCTGTTGACAAAGCCTATTCAGTTGCTATCTGGTGTCCACCTGCTGGGACCTGCCGTCATGCACTCGTCCACCCATCCATCATCGCCCATCCATCCATCTGTCTGTCCCTCTGAACCTGCCTTCACTTTGCCTCACTCTGCAGCTCAATTCTGACCCTGCAGCCCGACTCTTTTCTCTGCAGCTCTGAAACTCCGTGCATGTGTGTGTGTGTGTGTGTGTGTGTCTTGACAGAGCATCTGGCTTTATATGGGTGCTGGGGAATTGAACCTGGGCTGGCAGGCTTTGCAAGCCTCTGCCTTTAACCACTGAGCCATCTCCCCAACCCCCTTTTGCCTTTTTAACCCTTTGTAGTTCTTCTGTATCCCACATACATACATATCTAGAGGTCTTTACTGTATGGTGTGTAATTTAAGAGTTAACATTAGTAATTAAGATTGGAATAAAAGAGCATGTGTTTGCGTCAGCCAGGGCTATCAAGAGAGCAGGAGTAGATGGCAAACCTTGGGACTTTGTTATCCATGTATTCTGACATTGTGGATACAAACAAGAGTGCTTGTCTACATTTTTTGACAAAGAGTGCTCATGACAGTAGCCATCTCCATTTGGTTCCAGAACTTTCTCATCATCCCAAAGACCAATTAAATAGTCAGTGCCTCCCCTACCACACACACACACACACACACACACACACACACACACACACACACATATCAGCACCTAGAAACTGCTAATCTGGCTGGGCATGGTGACACACACCTTTAATCCCAGCACTTGGGAGGCGGAGGTAGGAGGATCACCATGAGTTTGAAGCCACCCTGAGACTACATAGAGAATTCCAGGTCAGCCTGGGCTAGAGTAAAGCCCTACCTCAAAAAAAAAAAAAAAAAAGTGCTAATCTGCTTTCTCTCTCTAGATTGGCCTGTTCTGGATGTTTCATAGGAACAAAATCGTGCTCTGTGCCTGTTTGCATCTGGCTTCTTCAACTTTGCATAATGATTTTGAGACTCATCCAAGTTGCAGTGGGTTTCAGGGCCTTTTGAGGATAAATACCATGCCATGGTGTGGCAAGGCCACATTTTTCTCTCAGTTCCCACTGAGGCACAAGTTTCCATGGTTTGGCTGTTAGAAACAAAGCTCTGTTAGACATGTATATGCATGTTATTTTATTTATTTATTTTTTAGACTGAGTCTCATACAACTCCGGCTGATCTCAGACTCACTATACAGCAGAGACTGGTCTTGCAGTCCTGATCCTCCTGTCGGCCCTTGTGCTGTGATTCCAGGCATGCACCCTATAATTTTGAGGAGATGTAAAGTAACTTTGTTTCAGACTGTGCACCATGTTTCAGATACAAATAAACAAAAATTTTAAAAAGAAACATGCCTACTCATCTGGGCATGGTGGCACACACCTGTGATCCTAGCTCTTGGGCAGCGCAGGCAGGAGGATCAAAAGTTCAAGGCCAGAGCTGGAGAGATGGTTTAGCCGTTAAGGCGCTTGCCTGTGAAGCCTAAGGACCCAGGTTCTACTCCCCAGGTCCCACGTAAGCGCAAGGTGACATAAGGACACGGGGCCACACATGCCCACAAGGGAGTCTGGAGCTCAACTACAATGGCTGGATGCCCTGGTACCCCAGTTCTCTCTCTCATGCTCATAAAAAAATAAAAATAAAATAAATAATGCCTTTCATGCTGTGCCTAAAATAAAAAACCATTTTAAAAAGAGTTCAAAGCCAGACTTTGCTATGTAGTAAGTTCAAGGTCGGCTTGGGCTATATATGAAACTGTCTCAAAACATTTTTTTTTCTTTTTCTTTTGTTTATGTTGTCAGTGTGCTTAAGTACCTTTCACTGTGGTTTTACCTATGGGGTTCCTAAGAGCTGCATTTGGATGGGGGCCGCAGCCCGTCTTGCTCTACTCCCCACTTGCCTCACGTGATCCTTCGAAGATGCCTCACGCCCTGTCCCTGTGCACTTAGGGGAGGAAACATCTGGGGAGACAAGGCTCCCTGGCCACTGCCTCCTGCAGCAAGGCCCCAGAGGCCAGGAAGGGCAAGAGGTTTTCTCCCTCACTGCCTGCCCCCATCCTGTCCTCATCAGTGAAGCTGGAGGTGCTCCGGCTGGGAGCATTCCTGAGGTCACCACCCGGGGCCCGGGCCTACTAGAATCCAAAGCTGTGCTGGGCGTGGGTGGAGCATGCCTTTAACCCCAGCACTCAGGAGGCAGAGGTAGGAGGATCGCCATGAGTTCAAGGCCACCCTGAGACTCCATAGTGAATTCCAGGTCAGCCTGGGCTAGAGTGAGACCCTACCTCAAAAAAACAAACAAACAGAAAAAAGCCGTGTCTGGCTCCCTCCAGCTTTCTTTCTCTCAGCCTCATGCTAAGAATGATGTTGGCATTTTAGAGGCGCTGTGAAAAGAACTTAAAGAGGAGTATGCAGAACCTAGGACAATCACTCTCCAGCTCTTCCCAGTCTGGGGACCCTGCTGAGCCGGATGGGGTGATTCGAAGCTAGGGGTGGGGATATATGTAAGGCCAGGGTAGGGTCTCATAGCTGGGCTTTGGCCACTCGCCTGGGTCCCCAGTCCCGGTTCTCCGCCACTCGTCCTCCCCCCACCAGGAGGAAGTGAAAAATGTGACACCTGAAAGTGGGGCATTAAAGTTTAATGGGGGCTGATGTATATTTAATGGGGTTTAACAAAGCATCCTTAAAGACATCGCAGACAGCCCCCTGGGGGCAGGGGCATGCTGCCGCAAAGGCTGCCCTGCCCACCACAGCCTGCTTCCCTCATCTGTCTGCACTGGCATCTCTGCAACGACTTGGCATTCCAAGCTCCTGCAGGAGCCAAGCACGGCCAGAAGTCTCCAAGGGAACTGCCCTTTCATTATTAATATTAGGAGAGTGTCTGACGTGAGTTCTAAGGATGTGACTGGGCTCTGGCCCTATCCCAAGAAGTCCTCCCTCTGTAGGATACCGGCCGTGGAGTGACGCTTCTCTCTCACTTCTTTGGAACCCCAGTCCATGTCAGGGGCCACTGTTGGAGGTGGAGGGTCAGCTGGAGACCACCAGATGGAGGTGGGGCAGAGGGCCAGTCACCCACAAACTGGGCTTTGGGATGGGGAAGGTCCTGTCCACCCCTGGCTCTAGGGTCACTATCTGAGCATCGGAGCCAGTCCATTCCTAGAGAGTCCTGGAGTCTGCCAAGGACGGCCATCTGGGAGCTCACCTCAGCAGCAGGATCTTTGTTCTGCTGTTCTCTACTCCTCCCCTCACAGCCTCCTCCCCGGATATTTATGGAGATCACCAAAGGCTTTTCACAAGAAGCCCACCAGTCTTTATGAATATCTCACCCACAGTGGCCACCAGACAGAGGAAACAAGTCCCATCTTGCTGTATGGGAGTTGTCCAGGGGAAACCCTGGTTGGTCCTCCTCCCAGCACTGGAAGTACCAGCCTCATGCCCTGTGTGTAGACCTGTCCCATAGCCTGCCCTTGCAACCCAGGGGGCAGTATTCACACCTGGGCATCTTACTGCTTCCTTGCCTCCCCAGTGGGGGCTTCTCAAAGGTTACCCCAGCTCAGTACGTCCAACATGAAGCTTCATATCTACTTCTAGCCTGCTACTTACCCCAGGATCACTATTGAGGACAACAGAGTCCCACTGTCAAAATGCCCAGGGAGGGGCTGGAGAGATGGCTTAGTGGTTAAGCGCTTGCCTGTGAAGCCTAAGGACCCTGGTTCGAGGCTTGGTTCCCCAGGTCCCACCTAAGCCAGATGCACAAGGGGGCACATGCATCTGGAGTTCGTTCACAGTGGCTGGAGGCCCTGGCACACCCGTTCTCTCTTTCTCTCGGCCCTTTTCTCTGTTTGTTGCTCTCAAATAAATAAATAAAAATATTTTTAAAAAACTGCCCAGGTAGAATGGCCACCTACAGGCTCTTCTTAATGCCCACCTCTCTGAGAAGCATTTTTGGCATTGTCCCTGCTGACTCTTCCCTCAACCTTCTTGGTCTCTGTACAAATCCCAGGTGGCCCTGGTCCATCTCCTGTCAACACTGGAGCAAGCCTCCAAGTGAGTTCCTGGTCATCTCTGAGGGAAACCAAACCCCATTGGTCTTTGGGGTCAGGTGGAAATGTGCAGATGGGCCCCGGACTGGTCCCCCAAGTGCTAGTTTTTGAACACCAACCAAAGTAGCACTGGGTAACCTCGAGCATCCCAAGGTCCATCCCAAGAAGAGCCAGCGGACACCTGGTTAGTCTTGTCGCCACTTTCAGCTGACATCTGGTCCCCAGCTCAGCTGTCATAGCCACATGGTGGGGAGCAGCCATTGCCTAGGCTGCCATCTTAATATCTCTGGCTCTCCATCCGCTGTAATAGGATAGATGATTTTCTGCCATGAGCAAGTCTGGGATGTTGTGGCTAAAGCTGGTGAGGCCCCAACACAGAGAGACAGAGCGAGAGAGAGAGAGAGAGAGAGAGAGAGAGAGAGAGAGAAAACACTAATAGAAATTTAAATCTGGTCAAGGGGCTTAACCATGTTCCTGTAGCCCCTTGACCCTCTGGAGTGACTTTGTGGGAGCATGATGTGTAGCTATTTCCTCATGGGGCTGGAGGGGCTCATAAACTCAGGAAGCCAATGAAACTTGTAGGGCTCAGAAAACTAATAAAACTTAAGCAGCTCAGAAAGTTGTCAGGTTCAGAAGGCCTCTCCCCAAGGTGATAGAAGCATTAAACAATTGCTTTGGAGAAAGACTTTCTGGTGGGACTGCCTGCAAACTGTGCAGGGAGCTCCTGGGATGCACTCTGTGAGTCAGCCATCGCCCCTGCTGGGGTGGGTTTCTTGCTTGTAAAGATGCGCTTGCATTACTCATGTTCCTGTGAGCAACCCCTCATGCAGGCTCCTAAAAGTCACCCTTCCCCATGCCCCTGTAAGCAACCCTTACACTCCTAATAAGTAAACCTTCACTTTCCTGTAAGTAACCCAAGCTCCTGTAAGCAACCCCTCACCCATGCTCCTGTAAGTAATCCCCCAAAAATCTCACTGGACCATCAAGTTAGACTTAGGTAGAATTATTTTGTTGATTTGTCTTCAGTGCCCTACCAAGGCGAACAGAGGCCCGAGGAGCTGAATGAGGAAGCCGAGAGGTCAGCAGAACAGCCAGACCCTTCCACAGCCAGCGCCAGCCCAGACAGTGCTGATGTTCACGGGGGAGTCCTGGTGAGATTGTCTGAACAGAACATGGCAGCCAACGTCCAATCAGACACCCTGTTAGATGAAAACAGGGAAGCTCGGGCAGCAGGATGTGGGTCCTCCAGGGCACACCCACGCCCACGCCCCAGGCCAGTGGGACCCTACAACACAGATGGTGGCGGGGGGGGGGGGGGCTCTGCGACCACTGGAGCAGCGTGCCACATCTGGATTATTGCTCATGAAGAGGCAGGTGTCCTGACAGCCTCAATGTCTCCCCAAGCCCCTTCATGTTTCCACCCCCTACCTGGCAGCCCACACCCACCCTCCAAGCTGCCACACAGAAGCCAGCCGCACATGTGGGAAGCATTTTCAATCCCTCTAGCATTCCTTATCTCTCTCAACAATACCATTCTCCCAAGCATCCTGGGAGGCCTGGGATTTCATGATCTGAGACTCCGTGCTTTGAAGATTTTCAGAGCTAGAGATTCCCACCCAGCAACTGGGGGATGAGTGTGTACCTGGCACAGGAGACCCAGCCACATAGACACGAGAGCCCATCCTGCCCTCAGGCTACATGGCATGCGGACTTGGGGACTGAAAAAGTATTCCAGAGCAAGATCCCAAATGTTGGCTTCTGGGGCCCGCTTTCAAAGCCCTTACCCTGCTCCCCATTGGGAGGTGTGAGGCCTATCCCACAAGGCTGGACAGATCCATTGCTGGGTTGGGGCCTGCTCACTTGAGGGTAGCCTATGTATTGAATGTCCTTTGAAAAATATTTGTATTCACTTATGAGAGAAAGAGAGGGAGAGAAGAGGCACGCAGGGGCCTCCTGACACTGCAGTTGAATTCCACACACGCGCGCCAGTTTGTTGCATCCAGCTTTACGTGGGTACTGGCGAGTCAAGCCTCAGGTATTAGGCTTTGCAAACAAGTGCATTTTGCCTCCCCAGCCCCTGAATGGATTTTGCTTTTTGATACTGGGGATTGAAACCAGGGCCTTGCACATGCCGGGCAGGAACTCTACTACAGAAATACATCCCCAGAGTCTGCGTATTGAATTGCCCTGGCACTCTGCCATAGCTCACTGCTGCCTCCCTTCATGGGGTTGAGTCCTCCTCCTCTTACAGGGCCTGGCTGGTTTTTCAGGCATGGGGTGTGGCTCTCAGACCACTTTCTCTTGGGGCACTTTCCTGGCACACTTGAGGTAGGTACCTAGGGGTTCAGATAACCAACCTCACAGGACTTTTTGGTGTGGGCAATTTAGAGCCAAGTTGTGAGAACTAGATGGATCTAAGGAACCTTCCAGAACCGGACAGTCAAATCTACTTTTGCCTCCCATTCACAGTCCATCATACCCCCCCATCCCCTTCCCAGGCCTCGAGGGGTGGGATGCCCAGGCTCCAGGGAAGGATTCCAGAATCCCTGAAGGAACCACATCTGAGACCCTCACCTCATCTCACTAGGGTTCCAGCAGGGTCACCCTGCCTGGATGGAGCCAATGGTCCCTTTGGGACTGGAACCCTGGAGGTAGTGATGGCCAGCTCCTCTCTGAGCCCTCTAGGCTTTGAGGTTGATGATCTACGGCTGGGCGGTAAGGGACAGAGTGGCAGGCAGGAGTCACAAGAAGCAAATCTGGGCCAAAAATAGGCGGCTGCTTCGTAATCAGGCCCCACAGGTGGGCCTGAGCCGCGTGGCTTTGGAGCCTGGTAATCAAGGAATTAGCGCTGGCTCCTGTGAGCCAGACAGTTTAACTCCCAGCACTGCTCTGGAGCTGAGCCGAGTGAGCCTGGGTACTGGGTGGGGGTGGGGGGTGTTGTCCAAAGGTCTGCAGGAAGAGCAGCATTGGGGTTCAGGGAGAGGGCATGAGGCTTTTTGTGCACAAGTACTGACGATGGGGTGATGGTAGAGGTGTGGGGTAAGGTTGATGCGGGCAGGGCAGGGTGAGGATGGTGGTGGCAGCTGTGGTGATGGTAGGGTTGGTCATGGTGGCAGTAAGAGTCAAGGTTACAGTGGGGTAGTGGGGGTGGTGATGTCGTGGTAGAAGCGATGGTCACTGTTGTGGAGGTGGTGACGGGATGGGGATAGTAATGACAAGAACAGTAGCCGTTGCCATGGGCCATGGAGCGGATAGGTCCATGTTATCTTCATGGCTACCCAAGCAAGTTTGCCTTATTTCATTATTATTTTTTCTTTTTTTAGAAAAGTTGGTGAAGGAATTCTAAACTATTTTTTAAAATATGTTTATTAGCATTATTTTAGTCTAGAGAGAAAGACAAAGAAAGAAATAGGCAGAAAGAGAATGAGTGCGCCAGGGCCTTTCAGCCTCTGTGCATGAACTCCAGATGTGTGCGCCCCCTTGTGTGCATGTGCAGCACTGCATGCTGTGTCACTGTGTGTCTGGCTATGAGGGACCTGGAGATTCGAACATGCATTCTCAGCCTTTGCAGGTAAGTGTCCCAACTGCTAAGCCATCTAGCCAGCCCTATTTCATTATTTTTATCATGTTCATCTGCAGATAAATAAACGGAGGCTTGGGGACATGATATCTCTTGCTGTAGGTCCCTGACTGAGCAGCAAGGCTGCCTGCCTCCACAGCACTGGGTTAACCCGCACAGCTGGTCTCTGCTGCAGGGATGCAGACGTCAGCTGGGAGAACCAGTCACACTCTAGGTCTCCACCACCCCCAACTGACATGTCTCCTACTAATCACCATCTGAGCTTGGAAGGACTCCTGAACGCTTTCTTTTCTTTCTTTCTTTTTTATTTTATTTTATTTTTTTTTTGGCAAAGTGCTTCCTGTCTCTATCTCTGACCTCTGAGAGGCAAACCTAATTAACAAATGGAAGAAGCGAGGCCAGAGAGAGGATATACATGACTTAACAGAAGCCACGGAGCACCCATAAGGAGGCTGTTAGCCAGGAGGAGTCCAGGACACCTAACTCCTGGATCAGGTTTTCCCTTTAGCCCCCTGAAGCCATCAGAGTAACAGATGGGTCCCAGCGGGTGTCCTTACAGGTGCAAGGGAGCAGTGAGGACACTGCTACGTAGTGTGACCTCCGTGTACGTGTCACCCTTGAGCCTCTGTCAGGGTTCTGTGTAGCACCTGGTCCATGGGAAACTTCTGGCCCATGGCATGGTGGGCAGGGTTTACACTGCACGTGAGCTGAGGCAGTTCAGCACCTTGGCCATCACGAAGGTGGCCTTTCCCACCATCCCTGCTCAGGATGGACCAGCCCTGAATCTGGAGGAGAGGAGCTGACTGGCCCATCCCTGTGGGCTGGAGCCCACCTCGGGTCTGGCTGGAGGTCTAGGTCAAAGGGAATTACAGGCAGGTGGATCCGTACTGCTGAGCTTCTCCACAGACTCTTCCACTGAGCGCTGCCTGCCAAGAAACCTCAAGCTCACCCCACTGTCGCTACAGTGGCGAGGCCTCCTGGCAGAGGGACCTGGCCGAGCTGAAACATCCTCCACAGTGCCCAAGCTGCTGGTGGGAATGTGAAAAACAGAACCAGATGCCTCTCTGAACATCCTGGCACTTGGAAGGTAGGAACCTCTTCTCAAATGCAGGCACTTCCTCTCTGCTGCCTCCTGGCTGCTGCGTCCAGCTCCCCTCACCAGGCAGGTGACAGGCCCTATGACTTGCCTGACTGGTACCTCTCTGCAAGGCCACCATCCCCGGGGGCCAGACTAGCTGCCTGCAGGTCCCCTTCACTCCCAAATTGCTCCCCTTTGCTGGCCAAAGTTCAGCCTGTGACCCAGGCTTTTGCGTCCCCCGAGACCCACACTCCTGGTGGCTCCATCTATCCCTCTGCTTGGGTCCACATCTGACAGGCCCCCATCTGCCCCTCCTCTTCTCATGAGAGGCTACGGCCTTTGACAAACCCCGGGGGCCTCCTGCGGAGGAAATGAGGCCTGGCTGTGTAGCTGTGTTCTGAGAAAAGTGAGTCATGTCACCTCCCAGGCTCAGTAGAGCAATGGGGAAGGAGCTGGGTCTCCAGGGGGCATGGGCTGCTCTGCCCATTGGCTCAGAGGAAAGTCATGTCCCCAAGCAACATGCGGTGGGGGGGGGGGGAGGCAAAGGCCCAGCTCTCAGCCTCAAATCATGCCCCCTTTCCATTCCTCTTTTCCTGCTGCCCCCCCCAGCCCTAGGTCTACTGGAGAAGGGACCCCGGAAGGGGAGAGGCTCTTCTGGACATGTAGAGTGTCCCTGCAAGCCTCATCTGGTCTGGCATCTAGAGCTCTTTCCATTCTGATTTTGTAGGATTCTAGAAGAGCCTCCCTCCCCTCCGGCACCACCACAACCCTATCTCTATCACTAAGGGAAAAGAAAAAGAAAAAGAAAAAGAAAAAAAAACACCACCCACCCCATCTAATCCTTTGCCGGCTTATACCACGCAGCTCAGCTTTCTCTCCGGCTCCTCTGGGGGATGATGGAAATGTGAATTTAAATAGAGCTATGTTGAAAGAACATTACCCAGCGAGGTCCCAGCAGGGAGAAGTCCTGCTGAGACACCGAGGCGGCCACAGACCCGCGTGTTTATGAGCAAGGCCAGCACCTTTGGACAATTACAATCAAGACAGCTTGATTAGCCCTCCTCCTCGCCTCACCCCTTCCCATGAATCTCCTTAATAGCTAGCTGTCTTCTTCTGGGGACTAACCATGTGTAGGTAATCTCCAAGGTGGCTCCACAGTGCTGTCCGTGACTAACCTGGACTCCAAAGCAGCCCTTCTTCTAGCATGGCTGTCTACTCTGAGCTGAGGTCTCAGACACAGGGCTCTTGGCAGAATGGCTGGTACTATAAGCTAGGGGCGTCCTGGAGGTCCTTGGTTCCATCTACCCAGTTGGAGCCTGGATGGCCCCACACTTCTTGAGCACGAGAGCGTCAAGGTCACCTAGGCTGCAGGCTGGCAGGTGGGCTTGTTAGAGGGGTGCCCCTCAGGCCTGGGCTTGGCAGAAAGCCCCAAGGGGAGAGTCAGGAGCTGGGTGGGAATGCTGTTCTACCTCAGAAGTCCAGCCAGATTGAAATGGGCTCTGGGGTGGCCACCAAAGAGGCTCTAGAAAGAAACCAGGCAGACGGGGAACATAGGAGTTCTTGCCTGGGCTGGTGGAGATCGCATGGGTAAGCAGTTATCCCAGCTGACAGCCTGGACTCTGGGCTTACTCAATACTAGGGGGCCTGACAGAGACGAGGGAAGCCTTTTGTAGGGTATAGACCCAGGACATGTGTTTGAACCCAAAATAGTAGTGGTGATGGTGATAGTGATGGTGGTAATGGTGATAATGATGATGAAGGTGATGATGGTAGTGTAATGGTGAGAATGATGAGGATGATGGTGGAGGTGACGTTGGAGGTGGAAGGGATAATGATGAAGATGGTATAATGGTGTGATGGTGATGATGTAGGTGGTGATGGTGGGCTTTGGTGGAAGACTCATGCTTCCCCTGTTCCCCCACAGAAGAGAACTGCCTCCACCGCATTTGGGGGGGGGCGCTGCCTTGCGACACCAGGCTGCTGCACAGGGAGCCGCTCTGTAACTGGAAGCAGCCGGGGACACACAGGGGTCTCATGCATTCATTCATTCATTTATAACCAAGCCCCTACCGTTTGCCAGGAGCCAACTGCCCTTCACTCCAACTCCGCCTCCCCTGTGCCTACAGCGCCACCCCAGGCCCACTGCTGGGTGCAGGACAGGACGTGGGGTGACAGGATGGAGATGCCCCATGTGCTCGGGTGCAGAGCAGGCAGGCAGAGGAGCAGGGAGGCCAAGGCTAGACCGAGCCCTTCCCATCGACTCTGGTCTCCAGCCAGTGTGGGAAAGAAAGCTGGAGATTGAACAGGCAAGGCTAGGCTGGGCGAGGGGGCTGGAGCATCTCCGCCGGTCCTGCCCTTTGGCTCCGTAATTCTCTTCCTGGGAATCCATCGAAGGAAATAATTAGTGAGGCCGGCTGAGATGCGGTGAGGCTGTTTGCTGTTTATCAGCAGCTGCAAAGTGGAAATAAATGTGCAGAAAAAAAAAGGAGGGGAGGAGATTTACAAACACATGGCTGTGCCATTCCAACTTTGGAGGCCCACCACGCGTGCAAGGGGATGCCCAGGCTCCCTCTGTGCGCCTCTCAGGGCTCCATTCCCTCCTCTGCAAATGCAGGGGCAGTTCTCAGCTGTGAAGACTTGCGAGGAGCAGGTGAGCTGTCAGTACCTGTGGCGTACTCAGCTCAGCTACCCGCACCACGGACGCCCACTGTGCCCCAACGCCACTGCCGGGCGTGCGTTTGAACACGGAGACCTTCCCACAGCCTCAGTGGTGTGTGTTGTGCCAAGTTGAGTCTGGTTAAACATAAAGGCCGCCTCCGCTCAGTGCGAGGCCCTCCTTGGCATCAAGGACAGAGGTGCCACATGGCCTCATAACTGCACTGACCACAGCTGGTGTCAGGCCCATGGCATCAGCGGGTGCTGTCAGAACAGGGCTTAGACTATCGAGCTCACTGGGAGCCGCAGGAGGGCCTGGGGGACACCTTCCACCCCGTGGCGCTTCAGTCAGAGCAGAGCTGAACACACCAGTGGTTTATTTCTACATAACCAGAAGCGCTGGATCTCAAGAGACGAGACACCCAGGGGAGAGAAGGCAGCCAGTGATGGACATGATGTGAGGTGGATTTGGGGTGCTTGAGAAACAGGGTGGCATGCCTTCCCCAGAGGGCAATGGAGCTGGAGGTTTTTAAGTCTTCCAGGTTCCATCTGTTTGTGACCACAGGCTGCCCTGGGGACAGGGAACAATTACATGTCTCTGCATGGCCTGGAGTGGTGGGCACTGAGTGCCCGCATGGACGGGGTGCGCTGGCGTATGGTAAATGTTGAATAAACACAGTGATATCTTCTCGTCCCCGCCCCCAAGGTGCTGCACGCAAACATGTCTTCTTTCAGCCTGTGCTGTGTACCTCGGTCCACGGGCACCAGTCCTCAAGGGCATCCTGTCTTGAGGGTATACATGGTCTCCAGCAAGGACTGACAGCACTGATGAGAAGGAAACACCCCAGAGCAGTAGACAGGACGGGTTCTGGGTGCAGTGAGAGTAGGGGGGTCCTCTGTCATTTTCACACACGTCCTCTGGCCTCTGCTGTACGTTAGTCAGCGATGGCCATGACAACGCTATGCAGTGACCATCCCCGACACTGTGGCAGCTTACCAAACAGCATCATCCCTCTGGCTGGCCGCTCTGCTGGGTTCAGGTGAGCGTCGTGTGTTTAGCTTTGGAGCCAAGTGGCTTTCCAGGGTATGATCGTCTCATAACCCTGAGGAAATCACAGGGGGGGGGACCTCTTAAAGCTGGTGCTCAGAACCCCACTCTACGCTTCTGCTCATGTCCCACTAGCCAAAGCAAGTTACGTGCAAGTCTCCTGCGCGTGAACAGAAGGCGTAGCAGGCCTCCAGACAAGAGGGTGTGGCTGTGTAATCTCTAACAGGGAGGGAGGGATGGGATCATCTACCCAGGGCCGCCACCTACCTGGAACCAGGGCTTGGCTCAGAGCCAAGGACTCCTTTCTGGACCTGTGGCCCGAGATCCAGCCACCAGCAGCTGATATTGGCTTCATCCCTTTACACAAGGCCTGATGAGAACTTTGAACTTAACCCAGCCAGACCAGAGCCCCCCTTCACCTCACTCCCATCCCTTCTCTGCAGATGGCACCACCACCCACTCTCCACAGACCCTGGCTGCCCCTTCATGCCCCTTTCCCTCTAGCTCTGCTGTTCTGTGAAGAAGAGGGGTTCCTTCCCGTGGGTCATGGGTTGTGCGTCCCGGTCCCCAGCTGGCGGTGCTATTTTGGGAGGCTTTGGAAACTAGAGGTGTCACTTAGTTGGCTGGAGTCATGTCCTCAGGGGTGGAACTTCACCCTGGCCTCTTCCAGAGCTCCCTTTCCTCTGCTTGTCATCCGTGACGGGAGCTGCTCGGCTGCGGCCTGCCCTCCACCGTGGCGGCCTCCCGGCTCTGACACCGGGAGCCAAAACATACCCTTGGGAGTGTGGGTTGTTGCTCTGCTGCCACAGTCAGGCCCCCTGGCGGCATCTCCTAGCCCTGTCCCATATCTGTTCGTGTGTCCCCTGTCTGCTGCAAACACCCCAATGACCGGCTCTGTCTCTTGCCTGGGCAGTTGTAGCAGCCCTGTCATTGGTCTTGGTCCCTGCCCCATCGCAGGTGCCCTTGGTGCCCATGCTCAATATGGAAGCCAAAGGGACCCAGCAAAAAAACATCTATTATGGGCTGGAGGGATGGCTTAGTGGTTAAGGCACTTGCCTGCAAAGACAAAGGACCCAGATTTGATTCCCCAGGACCCATGTAAGCCAGAAGCACAAGGTGGTGCATGTGTCTGGAGTTCATTTGCACACCCATTTTCTCTCTCTCTCTCAAATAAATAAACAAAAATGTATTGTTTTGCATTGTTTTTAATCCATTAGCAGCTGATGTCTCAATGAGTAAAGCGCTTGCTGTGTAGGCATAAGGACCAGAGTTCAGATCCCTAGAATCCAGGCAAAATGTCAGGCGTGGTGGTACGTGCCTGTAATCCCAGTGCTGGGAAGGTGGAAATGGGAATCCCTGGGGGTCACTGGCTAGCTAGTTTAGCCAAATCAGTGAGCTCTGTGTTCAACAAAAGAACCTGTCTCAAAGAATAAGATGGCGAGTAGCTGAGGAAGACCCTGATGTCAACCTCCATCCTCCACATGCACATGCACACACATGTGTGCACACTCATACACACATGCATGCACACTACACACACATGCAAAAAGCAGCAGCCCACTCTATGGTGAGATGCTTCTGCAAGCACTCTCCCCATGATTTCCCTTTGCAAACTGTGTAAAATTAGACTCACTGGCTGCCTGGCATCCCGTTGTCTATCCCTCCTCCTTTCTCTGATTTCATCTCTCCCTCAGTTTGCCCCTGAGCCTTTTGTTGGATCATAGTATATGCTAGCTAGCCTTGTTCCTACCCCAGGACCTTCATGCCTGCTATTTCCTGTGTTTGGAGAGCTCTCCCTCAGTACCCGCCAGGAACGGTTCCTTTTATTATTATTGTTGTTATTATTATTATCATCATCATTATTAGATATGGGCATATTTAGTATGTAAACAATACAGGTTGGTACCATCCTTTCCCTCCTCCCTGCCCCTTTTCTGAACAGGCCCTCCTCGTTGGGGATGCAGGTCAACTCCATGGGGATTGTGGGTCATGCATTATGGGGCCAGCAGTCAGTAATGGGGAAGAGACAATGTCTCTGTGCAAAAGGTCCCAACTTGTGACTCACAATCTTTTTGCCCCCTCTTCTGCAAAATCCCCTGAGCCATGCCGGAAGCATTTTAAGTCTTCAGTGATGGGCTCTTAGGAGCCTCTGGATCTCTGGTAGGTAGGTTTCAGCTGGGGCCAGGGTGGAGCTCTGGGTCGCTTATCTCCTCAGGTCCAGCCCTGGCTCCACACCAACGCACCCCGCCCACACACTGTCCGTGCAGGAAACCCAGACCAGGGTGGCTGGGAGGAGCTGGTGAAACAGGGGTCTGGCCTACTCACTCCATACCGCCCCCCAACACACTGTCCACTAGGGAACCCAGACCGGGGCCAGCGGTTCCTTCTTCACACACCAGCCTCTCAGCAGCCGCTGACCCCCCTCTCTGTACAACGGCATCCTGGTTTATTTGTCTAGCACGCACATGGGCATCTGAATATAGCTCACTTCACTAGAATTAAACTCTTCATAGTAGTGCTCCATGAATATTTGTTGAGGGCACTTGCTGGAGGATTGGATGTGGGAGAAGAGGAAAGGGACAGGAGAACGAGGCCTGTCCCCAGGAGCTCAGATGGCTGGGCGGCTTCCAGTAAGTTTCAAGCAGGGGCCTGATGGGCTGGAGAGATGGCTTCGCACTTAAGGCACTTGCCTGTGAAGCCTAAGGACTCATGTTCTAATCTCCAGGTCCCACGTAAGCCAGATGCACAGTGAGGCAAGTTCAAGGCTACGTATGCACACTGGGGCTCATGCGTCTGGAGTTCAATTGCAGTGGCTGGAGGCCCTGGAGTGCCAATTCTCTCTCACACTCTCACATTAAAATGAAAAAAAAAAAATGCAGTCTGTTGGGCTTGCCTAAAAAAAGTGGGGGGACCTGAGTTCCACAGGAGTCACCCTCTGACACCAAAGGGTCAACTGAAGCCCTGATGAGATCAAGAGGTGATCAGGTGGGGTCACCTCTGCCCAGCTTCATCTGTCACTCCAAGCAGGATGTCTTAGCAAAACTCAGTATGTCCCTGGAGCTCCTCACCTCAAGGTCCTGGGCTCCAGGATCAAAACCCAGCATAGGGGCTGGAGGGATGCCTCAGCAGTTAAAGCACTTGCCTGCAGAGCCTAGAGACCTGGGGTTCAATTCCCCAGTTTCCATGTAAAGCCAGATGCACAAAGTGGCTCATGTGTCTGGAGTTCATTTGCAGTGGTTGGAGGCCCTGGCATGCCCATTCTCATTCTTTCTCCCCGTTTTCTCCTTGAAAATAAATATTTTAAGAAACCAACATATGTTAGGCTTTTAGTAATTCCACAGGTTGGGGAAGGAAGGTGACAGGGGAAAGGTTTTTTGCTTGTTGCCAGAAAGATCTGGAGCTTCCACTTCCTGCTGGTGGGAGTGCGGAATGGCACCACGGCATGGGAAAGGAGATGGGTGGGTTTGGGACACTGGTGGGGCTGGGCAGTACGGCTGGCAAGGAGAGGAGCCACCTGGGAACCAGAAAGCGATTGGCATGTCCTGCCATCCCACTGACATATTTCTGGTCGTTGACCCAGGCATCGACCTCTGCGGAAGCAGGAGTGTCCTGGAGATGCTGGGCGAGGGTGGCCACAGGGCGCAGCTCTGGCCAGGGACAGACATTCTCCCACTCCAGGGACCTGCACTGAACCAGGGCAGGCCTGCCAGGGGTGATGGCTGAGTGTGGGAACTGATGAATGCGGAAGTGAACGATGGGTGAACTTGCAGCCATCCCCAACCCCATCCTGAGGTGCTTACAGGGACGTGGGAAGAGAATGAGGTGCCTGGACCCCACATCCTGCTGGTGTGGGTGACAGAAAAGCCACCATACCATGGAAAGCAATTTGGCTGTTTCTTATGAAGTTTGGTGCAACTCCCTCCCTGTATTCATGTGGCGTTCACACACTCGTGCCCAGAGGTCATACACCAGGGACATGTGTACATAAGTTCTTCACAGCCCTGACTAGAAACAGGCTGGTGTCCATCAACATGAAGACAGGTAACAGTGACAAGGCCATAAGATGAAATACTGTGGTCAATAAAAAAAGGGCCAAACCACTGCTCACACCAGGAGGGTGACTCCCTCAGGTCCACCAGCAAGAAAAGGAAGACAGGGCTGGAGAGATGGCTTAGCGGTTAAGCGCTTGCCTGTGAAGCCTAAGGACCCCAGTTCGAGGCTCGGTTCCCCAGGACCCACGTTAGCCAGATGCACAAGGGGGCGCACACGTCTGGAGTTCGTTGGCAGTGGCTGAAGGCCCTGGCGCGCCCATTCTCTCTCTCTATCTGCCTCTTTCTCTCTCTGTCTGTTGCTCTCAAATAAATAAATTTAAAAAAAAAAAAAAGGAAGACAGGCCCAAAGAGTGCACAGCACAGGGTCCCACTTACATAGTACTCAAGAAAAGGCAAGGTAAGGCTGGGGGATGTAGCTCAGTTGGTAAAGTGTTTGTCCAGCATGCACAGAACTTGGGTTCAATCTCCAGTATCAACTAAATGAAGTTTGTAATCCTAGAACTCAGGGGGTGGATGCAGGAGAGTCAGGATTTCAAGGTTATCCTTGGCTACAAAGAGAGTTCATGGGCCAGCCTAGGCTACATGAAACCCTGTCTTTAAAAAAGAGGGTAACAGGCCCAGAAAGCCAAGCGCCACATGTTCTCCCTCATATGTGGATCCTAGCTGCAGATGATTGGGCTTCTGCGTGAGAAGGAAAAAACTCAGTAGCAGAGGCCAGTAAGGTAAAAAGGAGATATAAAGGGAAGAGAAAGGAAGGGAGGAGAGTACTTAATAGGTTGGTATTGTATATATGTGAGCAGAATAATTGAGATGGGGAGGGGATATGATGGAGAATGGAATTTCAAAGGGGAAAGTCAGGGAGGGAGGGAGGGTATTACCATGGGATATTTTTTATAATCTTGGAAGATGTTAATAAAAATTGAGAAAAATAAATAAATAAATAAATAAAGAGGGTAAGCCGGGCATGGTGGCGCACGCCTTTAATCCCAGCACTCGGGAGGCAGAGGTAGGAGGATCGCCATGAGTTCAAGGCCACCCTGAGACTACAGAGTTAATTCCAGGTCAGCCTGGACCAGAGTGAGACCCTACCTCGAAAAACAAAAACAACAACAACATAAAGAGGGTAAAAAGCTAGAGAGATAGCTTAGCAGTTAAGGTGCTTGCCTGCGAAGCCTAGGGACCCAGGTTCGACCCCCTGGAACTCACATAAGCCAGATGCACAAGGCCACGCATGCACACAAGGTGGTACACGCATCTAGAATTTGATTACAGTGGCTAGAAGCCCTGGTGCGCCAATTCTCTCTCTTGTTCTCCCCCCCTCAATCTCTCTCATTAAAAGAGAGAGAGAGAGAGAGAAAGCAAAGGCAAAGCTGTCTACATTGATGGGACCCCAAGCAGGGAGTACCTTGAGGGAAGGTGACCAAGTCTGAGGTGATACTGATGTCCTGTGTGTTGGCCGAATGGAGGACAAACCTCCCCTGTGCATTATTTTCTAAAGTTACAGTCCACATGTAGGAAGATTTTGTTCTCAACCATAGGACAGACTAGGAACCTCAACAAATATATGGTTATGAAGACTACAAAACTTGAATAAAAAATAGCAAACACCATTTAAAAAAATTATTTGTGTGTGTGTGCATGCACATGTGCACACACACACACACACACACACACCAAGGTCTCTTGCTGCTGCAAACACGTGTGCCACTTTTTTTTTAACATGTGCCAACTTTTAAAAAATTTTTTTTTGTTTATTTTTATTTATTTATTTGAGAGTGAGAGAGAGAGAAAGAGGCAAATAGAGAGAAATAGAGAGAATGGGCATGCCAGGGCTTCCAGCCTCTGCAAACGAACTCCAGACGCATGCGCCCCCTTGTGCATCTGGCTAACATGGGACCTGGGGAACCGAGCCTCGAACCGGGGTCCTTAGGCTTCACAGGCAAGCGCTTGACCGCTAAGCCTTCTCTCCAGCCCATGTGCCAACTTTTGTATCCTGCTTTACATGGGTACTGGGGAATTGAACATGGGCTGGCAAACTTTGCAAGCAAGCAACTTTAACCACTGAGCCATCTCTCTAGCCCCAACAATCATTATTTTAAACTATAGCTAAACGAAACAATGAGGGAAAACAAAGGAGCAGGGTATGTGACTGCAGGAGAGACTGAAGCTATGTTGCCCAAGGGTATATCGGTGGTCAAAACTGTGGCCTTGGGTTGCATGACCCAGGAGACAGGCCTTAAGGGGAAAAGGGAGCAAGAGCCAGACCCACCAGAAAACCTGAGCCATATCCTCAGTGCAAAGATGAGAGGAAATTCCCTCTGTGGGGTGGGGAGGAAGAGCAGATGACACAGGAAAAAAAAATCCTATATCTTAATACCCACAGGCCTGTTCCTGGCTAATTTATTCTACATGTAAGATGGGAACTTGAAATGATCCTGCACTTGGAGGGTCTGAGGTGCCTTGGGGACCTGAAGCACGTCCTCCAGGGAAGGAAAAACCCCCACCCAGAACACAGCAGGTTCCTACAGATGAAGCCCCAACAAAGATGGACATTAAACAGGGCGTGGTGGTGCACTGGGGAGGCAGAGGTACAAGGATCACGATGGGTTCAAGGCCACCCTGAGACTACATAGTGAATTCCAGGTCAGCCTGGGCTAGAGGGAGACCTTGCCTCCAACCCCACTTTCTGTATCCGGCTTGAACCCTGATGGTTAGGCTTTGCAGGTAAGCGCCTTCACCGCTAAGCCATCTCTCCAGCCCTTTCTTCCCTATCAAAATTGATTACTGACAATTTTAGTTATTTATTTGTTTATGAGAGAGGAAAGAGACAGAGAGAGAATGGGCACGCCAAGGCCTGCAGCTATAGCAAACAAACTCCAGATGTAGGTGCCGCCTTGTGCATCTGGCTTACGTGGGTCCTGGAAAAACGAACTTGGGTCCTTTGGCTTTAGAGGCGAGCACCTTAACTGCTAAGCCATCTCTCCAGCCTGATTATTGACAGTTTTGATATATGAAATGCATTTCGATCGCACTCACCTCCCATGACCTCCTTTGTTCCCCTCGATCTCCCCTTCTTCTGAACTAGCCCCACTTCTACTTTGCTCTCTCTCTCTCTCTCTCTTTTTCTCTCTCTCTCTTTGAGACCTACCGCCTGCATGAGCATAGGTGGGTTATTTACTGAGCCTGGGCAACATGCCAGAGCTGCACCACTGAAGAAAATATCTTCTTCCTCCTCAGCCCATCATCTCTGCCAGTAGCTCCTCAGGGAGGGATGGGGGTCTCATGAGCTCCTCCACCATCTGTGATGGGATGTTGACGGGCCCAGCCTTGTGTGGGTGACCCCACCTATTGAGAATTCATGAATGCAATGGTCACGTCCCCCTGGCCATTCTTATCCTCACTATACAGAAGAAGCAGCAATGGAGGTCAAGTCCCTTGTTCAAGGCTGCACACCTCACAGACTGCATGGCACACTGTGAATTTAACCTACTCCCCTCCGCCCCACTGTAAAATTTGGGGACCTGGGACAGCTAACAGGTGGGTTTACACATGTTTGTTGCCAAATATAAAGAACTGGGTACAGAAAATGAAATTCTGGCTCAGAAGTTGACCAAACCAGCCACGACATCTCAACCTACAAGTGGTCCAGCTTGCAAGAGGCTTTCTCATGTAAGGGCAGATGCACAAAATGACAATGGTTAGAGGACAGGGCGTCCATTCTCTCTTCCTCTCTGTTTCTCTCTCTGTCTCTCTGTACTTGCAAGTAAATAAATAAATAGATAATATAGATAATAAAATAATAAATAATAAAATAGATAATAAATAAATAAATAATTTAAAAGGGAAGAAGCCAGGGTGAGAAAATCCAGTGGGTATCTACGCACAGTAGGAAACCCAAATGGAGCTGTCCTGAGGCCTCAAAAATGCAAACGAGGGGCAGGAGAGGTGGCCTCGCAGTTAAGCATTTGCCTGTGAAGCCTAAGGACCCAGGTTCGAGGCTCAATTCCCCAGGAGCCACGTTAGTCAGATGCGCAAGGGGGTGCATGCGTCTGGAGTTCATTTGTAGTGGATAGAGGCCCTGGTGCGCCCATTCTCTATCTGCCTCCCTCCCTCCCTCTCTCCCTCTCTCTCTCTCTCTGTCACTTTCAAATAAACAAATTTTAAAAATGCAAATGAGGCTATCTCAAGGTCACAACACTGCCTGTTCCTCCTGCCTGGGTTTCCTGACTAGTCTGAGCACTGCACCCCAGTGGGGTTCCTTCTCTCTCCCACTGTTTATTCTGTCTTCCCTGGCTTGGGTGCCCATCCCCACCCCCCGCCCTCAGGAGAACTAGGCCCTTGAACCTTCTCTCCAGTCTGGGTGAGGGGCTAGTGTTCTTCTGCTAGGGGACATCGACAAGCATTTTCTTTTGTCTATGTTGTGGGTGGGTGGGGGGATGGTATGATGCACGCACGTGTGCTTGCCCCTGCAGTGGCCAGAGGAGAATGCTGGGGTGTCCTCCTCCATCCTTCATCTGCATGCTTCCTCTCCCGGAATCTGGATCTGCCTTGTTTCTGGTCATGCTGACTGACCAGTGAGCCCCAGTGATTCTTTGGTACACTCCCCACAAGGCTAGGCTTATAGGCCCACATGGTCATGCCCAGCTGTCTATGTGGGGAATCAAACTCCCAGGCAAATCAGCCCCTCATGTTAGCAGGACACTTACTCCAACCCATTGAGCCATCTCCCCAGTGTCAAATTTCAGGATCTGCAAAGGAGGAGCAAGACAGACAGCTTCTTGGATGGAAGACTTTATTTTAGCAGAGGAGAGGGAAAGGTGGGGGGAGGGAGGGAGAGGAGAGAGAAAGAAAGGATGAGGGTGGTCCAGGGAGTGAGTTTTATGGGAAGAGGCAAGAAACTACTGTGAGGAAGGGGCCTTGGGTAGTGTGCAGAGACGTGGGTTGGGGGAAGTGACCTCCTGTCCTCTTAGCCCAGAAGCATACCGGGAGGTAGCCCCAAGTCTCAGGGTCAACATGGCCAGGTAGTAGGGAAGAGTGAGAGGCAGATGGGCGGAGAGCTCTTAGAGCCAACATCCAGCCTGAAAACCACCTTCAGTGTGAGAGCCAACACCATGATCTGCCTGTGCTGCCCCAGCTGGGCCCACCCTCCCCCCCCCAGCTTCAGCCCTCTCTCCTGTGCCCCCCTCCCCCCTCCTCTCTAAGACGCCATCTGGCTAGACCCCATTTCCCGGGGTTTCTTGCAGTTCTCCTGAATTCTGTCCCTTCTCCCCTCCGCATCAGCCTTGAACCTCCAATTTCCACAATGAAAGCACCCACCAAAATGTTCTGTCAACAACAACCAGCTTCTCCCTAGCGGGAGCTCCGTTTAAATGTCTGAAATGACATTTGTACTCCTGCTCCGAATTTACCGAGCGCTAGGGACACAAAACAGGGCAGGTACGGTGTGATCCACACCTGAATGATGACACTCTCCTGCTCCTGGCCTCCAGCCTCAGCGGTCACGGCTCAGCTTTGGCACGTGTTTCTCCCGTGACATCTGACAGACTTGCCATGAGATGCCACACACAACATCCTGATGGACTGGGACAGAGACCCCTGCCACACACGCACAGTTAACACAAAGACCTGCACGCATGCACATGTGTACACACACACACACACACACTCACACACATGCACGCTCCCTGCTAATTCTCGCCTTTGATGGCAGTGTCTGGCCTGTCATCACCACTCAGTGTTGACAAAGCAAAATAAAAATACAATAAAATGAAAGAAAGAAATCCACTCTGTCACTCGGACTCTCCCAGCTCCTGCCAGGTTTGGCAGCCCCCTCCCCGCCCCCGCCTTCGCATTATGGGTTTATGTCAAGGTATGTTGGATTCTAAATTAAATGTCAGCCCACTGTACATTTCTGGCTCCAGCGCAGAAAATGAGGAGCTGGCGCTGGAGACCATCCAATTGTTCAGCTCCCTGCGCCTAACCACGAGGGTGACAAGTCCATTGAATCACCGCAAGGTACCTTCCCATGCCACAGAAGGCCAGGATGAATTTATTCCTAATGATAAATGTGATTGTCAGAAGTAAGTTAAAATAGTTTTATGAGGACAGCAGAGTGCCCTGGGCAGTGTGGGGCAGAGGTGGGTGGGTGAGAGCCAGAAGTCCTGACCTCCTCACCAGCTCATCCCCAGGAGACAGGCACATTTGATATGCGACCCACGTTCCTGCAGTCCCTGCTGCATGCAGGCTCAGCTGTGCTAGCTGGATGTCTCGGACTAACCAGGTGGTGCCGATAGGCTGGAGGAGAGATGGTCTCTTGCAGTGGCCAGCCCATGGTTCACATTCTGGTCCACCAACTGCTGTGTGATCTTGGTCAAAGTATTGAACCTCTCTGAGCTTCAAGTACCTCATCTTTAAAACTGGGATAGTGGGGCCGGAGAGATGGCTTAGCAGTTAAGCGCTTGCCTGTGAAGCCTGAGGACCCCAGTTCGAGGCTCAATTCCCCAGGACCCACATTAGCCAGATGCACAAGGGAGCATACGCGTCTGGAGTTCGTTCGCAGTGGCTGGAAGCCCTGGCGCGCCCATTCTCTCTATCTGCCTTTCTCTGTCTGTCACTCTCAAATAATTAAATTAAATTAAAAAACTGGGGTAGTGGGCTGGAGAGATACTCAGTGGTTAAGGCACTTGCCTGCAAAGCCTGACTACCCAGGTTCCCTAGTATCCATGTAAAGCCAGATGCACAAAGGGGCACATGCATCTGGAGTTCCTTTGCAGTGGCTGAAGGCCGTGGTGCACCAATTCTGTCTTTCTTCTCTCTATCTCTCTGCTTCTAAATGAATGAATAAAAACATTTTTTAAAACACTGGAATATTAGCAGCACCTGTATTTCCTTGGTGAAGATAAAGTGAAATCATGATATTGTGAATGAATGGTGTTAACGCACGGGAACTGTTTACTAACCGATAGTGCAGTGTTAGTTCCATTAAGAGGACCATTACCCAAGTCACACACCTTTCCTTTCTGAGTCTGTTCCCGTATCTCTGCAATGGGAGTAGCAACAACTCGCAGTTATGCAGCTGGGAGAACACGGGTGCGCCCCACAGGGCAGAACGGAAGAGTGACACACAACCAATGGCAGCGGGTCCGGAGGCTGGCACCCTGCATGTTGTCACACTCTGTACCCAGCCACCCTTCCTTGTCCTTTTCTTCCCTCTTCCTTACTTTTGTATGTGACAGTTTCATGTATCTCAGGCTGCCTTTGAACTTTCTATGTAACTGAGAATGACCTGGAATTTGTGGTCCTCTTGCCTCCGCCCCTCAAGTGGGACTACAGGTGTACCCCACTATGCCCAGCTTATGCGATGCTGAAGATGGAACCCGGGGCTTCGTGGATGCTAGGCAGGCACGCTACCCACTGAGCCACGTCCCCAGCCCCTCCTTTGGATATCTTCCTATCTGTTCCTCTGAAGTCAGTTGCTCGTCACCTGTTCCCCCTGTGCTGGACCCACAGTGAGGCTAATGAGGAGAGCTACCTTAGGCCAGCTGACATCTGTGATAGATGCGTCCTGGCTCAGATGGAGGGATGGGACCTTGCCAGCCCTCTCTTTGGAATGTCAACTAAAACTTCCAGACAGGAGGTCCCTGATGGAGGGGTTGTCATACTGCAGGAAGGGAAACCAGGGCTGGTGAGCCAGAGAGGGGTGGCCAGGGTGTGGGAAGCCTCGGGAGGCATCCCCTACAGCCATAAGGCCCTGGGCCCTGGCTTCCTGGAGGCCCTCACTGGTCCCTGAACTGAATGGAAAGGCTAGTCCCACCTTATCTGGCTTGTTGGGTATAGTTGGGGCTGTCCCTGAGGCCATCAGCCTTGTAAAGGGCTACAGAGTGTAGGGAGGGTGCCAGTCTGGTCTGTGGGATCACCTGCCCTTCCTGCCAGCAGATCTCAGGGTGGGCTTGGCACCAGCTTCTGAGATGCACTTGCATCTCATGCCCCCCACATGGCACCCACGGAGCCACCGTCCACTCTTCTCCCCAGACAATGCCTGTGTGTAGCAGGTGCATGCAACATGCAAAGGCTGGGAGCAGTAGGCGGGTTCTTCCCTGACCTGTGTCTCGACTGACAGTTCTGGGGTTCTGAGTAGAGGTATCATTGCAGAGAAGTGACGGGGTGAGGCCTGCCGCCCCCACGCCAGCACGCATACCTTTTGCACCCCAGCAGACAGAATTGAAGGCCGCCTGTTGCTGAGCAGGTGCAACGACCCATCACCAAACACTGACAGGAAGTGCCGCTAGGTGGCGCCCGCTTACCTGTCCAACCGTCCATCCTTAAGCCCGGGAGCTGAAGTACCGAGCAGCTCCCGAGAAAGAGCACCTTGCCCAGGCACGCTGACTCCCGCTCGCCTCGTTTGCATCGGGGCATCCCACTACTCATGGCCGTCCTTGCACAACCCTAGGCTCTTTGCACCGCCTCCGTCAGATTCCTGGCTCAGGGCTGCCCAGGCAGACTTGTAAACAACACAGACTGGAGCCGACAACGCTGTCCCTGTCCCTTCTACAACTGCTCCTGGGAAAGCCAGAGCTTCCCCCTTCCTGGTTCACAGAGGAAGGAAGTCTTCCCAACATCACAGCAGGGAAGATCCAGTCCTTCCCTCAGCGGGCTCGCTGGGGACCTCACGAGGCCCTTCTGAAGGGGGTTCTGCTGACCTTTTGGGGCGCAGGGGGAAAGTGAGGTACGATGGGGTGCAGTGGCTTGCCTCGGACCACACAGCCAGGGTCCGGTGCTTCCACATGCCTCTGCCCCGGGCCTGAGTGCCCTCTACGTCACCTGCTGACCCCCTTAAGTATAGGAAAGGAAGCCAGGGGACAGGTCACCCCAGCGAGGCGCAGAGACCCAAGCTGGGCAGGGGGGTCATGTCCAGTAACCTGGGCAGCAGGGCCGGGACTGCACACGTGGGCACCAAGCCACGCTGCAAGGTAACAGCTGTGAACAAATCTTCTGACAGGTGACAGTCTCCTTGGAAAGCACGCCCCATCGCCCCCTTCCCCAGCTCTAGCTCTGATTCCAGGGCGACCCTGCCTGGCGCCCAGGGGGACAAGAAGAGGGACAACGATGGGGCGACAGACTGGCAACCGGTGGGGAAGAGACGAAGATGGTGCCAGGGAACAACAGTGCGTCGGGCCAAGGCGCCCGGGTGGGAGCCGGAAAACAGCTTCGGGGAGTAGCAGGAGTGTGGGGGGTGGGAAGCTCGGAGAGCCAGGACGTGTCTCGGGAGCTGGGGGGCCGGCGGGGCGCACGGCACCGCGCGAGTGGGAGCCACACCAGCAGCTCGTTAGTCGCGCAGATTAGGGACTTTGTCAATTACCTCCGGAGGCTCGGGCGGATTAAATGCTTGGAAAAGTGCTGCCGGCGGGAGGGGGCGACTCAGAAGTCCCTCGACGGCTCAGATCCGGGGGTGGTGGGAGAGGGGCCGCGGCGGAGAGGCGGAGGACGGGACTTGTACCCACCTCCACCGCACAGGTGCCGCTGCCAAGGGTCCCCGAGCGCCGAGCCCCGGGGTGGACACACGCTACACCCCCACCGCCCCACTCACACACACCGGCCCGCGGCCAGCACCCCGGAGCCACGCGGGGGAGGCGCCCCGTCGCCGCCCCAGCCCGCGGTGAACCCCCCATCCCCCGCATCCCGAGCTCGGGAGTCGCCCGCCCGACGTTCCCCCACGCGAGCGCGCGGGCAGGTGGGCAGGTGGGCGGGTCCCACCCGGGGGTAAGTTTGTGCTCCCCAGGTTGCCCGCGGCCGGGGACCTTCCTTGCTTCCTTCCCCCACCACCACCGCCCCGGGCCGGCGAGTGTTCGCTCGCGGGGCGCGTGCGCGTGCCGGGGAGGCCGCCGGGAGCCGTGCGAGGCACAGAGAGTCCGAGACGCGGGGCCCGAGCGCGAGGAGCGCGAGGAGCGGGAGGAGCGGGAGGAGCAGGAGGAGGAGGAGGCGGGGCGCGGGCGGGGCGGGGCGCGGGGACGGCGCGGGCAGCTCTCGGCGGCTCCGGCTCTCCGCGCTCGCCCCGCGCAGCTCTCGCAGCCCGGCACCGGCACCGAGCGGGGCGCGCCCCGCGCCCGCGCCAGGCCAGCCGGAAGATGGTCAACGAGCGGTGGAAGACCATGGGCGGCGCTTCCCAACTTGAGGACCGGCCGCGCGACAAGCCGCAGGTACACACGCGCGGGCGCGGGGGGTACCTGGGACCCTCCGAGGGCTGCGCCCGGCAGAGCGGGCACCCGGGACCCGGGGCTCCTCCGCAGCGGGTCTGGAGGAAGGGGGGACTTGAACTCGGGTTCACACAGAAGGTGGACGCGCCTGCAGGGGTGGCCTCTCCCCACCCCCAGCGGAGACCCTCCCCCTCTTCCCTCCATCCCCTCACCCCCGGTGCTTCCTCGTGCAGAAGGGAGAGGGGATCTATAGTTCACTGTGGTTTGTGACCCCGGCGGCTGAGTCTCATTCGTCCACCTCCCCACATCCATGTCCCCATCCGGTGCCAACCTCAGGGCACATCTCCCAGAGCTTAAGTAGTAAGACCCAGCTTACTGGATGGCCTCCTTTCCTTGTTCCTGCCTACAACAGGGCACCAATAAAGGTTCATCACTTTTAAGACCAGGAAAGCAAGGCTCAGAGAGGGCCAGCTCCAGCCCCAGGCCACGCAGCTCTGTGGGGATTTGAACGCAGATCTGCCTGGTCCTCTCTACTTGCTGCCTGTGCAAACGCGGTGGGGAGGGGAGGGTGGGCTTGGAGGGGGCCCAGGGCTGTGCACTGCACCGGCTGAGGGCAGAGCAGGAAGAGCCCTGCTCCAGCAGCCGAGGCAGAGGGGTGGCCGCAGGTCTGCCCCAGGCTGGGCTACCAAGGGACCAGGACAGGCAGGCAAGATGAGGAGGCCATTTGCCAAGGAGAACCGACAATGGGGCTGCCCGTTTTAAATTTTAAATTTCAAATTTCTCCCAGACAGATGTCACTGGGGAAGGAACAGTTTGAGTTTGCAGCCGCAGGAGGGGGTGGCAGGGGCGGGCCTTGGCGGCCCCCCTCTCCCTCCCCCCTCTCCCTCCCCCCCCCTCTCTCTACAATGTGCTCTTTCAGGAGTGGCCCTGGGCATGGTGTGGGGGCCAGCCCTCTACAGTTTGCAAAGCTCTTTTCCATTCACCTGCAGGGCCTCACTTTCCCAGGTTTTGCACTTGTATGTCTCAGACTGGTGATCAGAGAGGTTCATGAGATGTGCCCCAGCCACACAGCGTGGGCAGGAGAGCAAGGGTTCAGAGGACTTCTAACCGCAGTCTTTGCCCTGGCCTCCCAAGGGTAGCCTGTCCTCCTTAGGCGAAGTGTTTGCTCTCGGTCCCAGGTAACAGGACCTTTCCTGCTGAGATCTGACTTTCTCTCCCTCAAAAAGGCATTCTTTTACATTTGGACTTGTTCTTAAAGGCTGCCCCAGCCTGGCCCAGGGTCCCCTCCTGTCAGCTCCTTCCAGGTACTGACAGTCACTGGCCAATCCTGGGCCTCACCCCACTTTTAGATCCTTGCTGCCTTATCTGACTGGCTCCACCAGGCTCTGAACTCTCTCTCTCTCTCTCTCCCCCTCTGAGGGACACCCTACATGTTCTTCAACACTGGGTCCTGGGAGGCCTCCTCCTCTTCTGGGAGGCCTTCCTGGATGGCGAGTGCTGGAGTCTCCAGATCCCCCTCCACAGCTTCCAGCGGTCACAGGTCGCCCTAGCTTACTAGTCCACCCCTGGCCAGGCTGCACTCCTTCAGGAAACTCAGGTGGAGAACTGAGTAGAGAGCTGCTTGAAGCTTGGGCCTGGAGGAGCTTGGGGAGAGGAGGGGAAATGCTGCTGTCCCAAGGGCAGGGTGCTTCTGCAAGAAATGGGGATTTCAGGCACCCTGGACAAGGCCCAGGCTCCCTGACCCTGCTTCCCTCTACCTCCCCCCCCCCACCAAGACCAGCTCAGGGCTGCGACATCCGGAGTCCAGCTCCTGTGCCTGGGCTTCTGGGACTAGTTTCACACACTTTCCTTCTCGCATGGTGACCCAGCATGTGGTAGGCTGTGTGTGTGTGTATGTATGTGTGTACACACACATACACACACACACACACACACACACACACACACACACACACACACCGTCCTTGGTGAGCTTTCAACAAAGAAGTCAGACCTTTCTTGTATGGCCATTCAGGGAGAGGTTTGCTCCCCAGCCCCTTGGAGCTGCCTCCCTTGCTTCTAGATTCTTCTTGGCCACTGGCATGCAGCACCTCTCTGGGCCTGAGCTGTACCATCTGCAAATGGGACCAGCCATCTCGCGTTCAGAGGGAGTCAAGGAGACTCCAGGTGCCTCTGCAAACTAAAAAGTACCATGCACTCATGGGGAGCCTGCTTCTCAGAGCAGCCTGTCTCTTGTCACAGCAGTTGGGGCCCTGCTTTCTCCTCAGCCCCCCCAGGGTGGGAGGTCTCTGTACCCCGCTCCCACTGCAAGGGCCTTTGAGGTAGGTCCAGACCAAGGTACTTTACTCCCAGAGAACATGCCAGTGCCCCAGCGTTGGAGGGTGCTCATTCCCACACTTCTCATGTCTTGCTCATACCACCCTGGGAGGCTGGCAGAAGTGACAGATGAGGCCACCAGTGGCCAAGTGCACTGGAGGGAAACTTGAATCCATGTCTTCCTGTAGCAGCTGTAGTGCAGGTGAAGGGAGAAAGCCTGTGGTGCTTGCTTTCTTTTTAAAAAAATTTTTTTTTGTTTATTTATTTGAAAGTGACAGAGAAAGAGGCAGAGAGAGAGAGAGAAAATGGGCGCGCCAGGGCCTCCAGCCACTGCATATGAACTCCAGACATGTGCGCCCCCTTGTGAGTCTGGCTAACGTGGGTCCTGGGGAATCGAGCCTCGAGCTGGGGTCCTTAGGCTTCACAGGCAAGTGCTTAACCGCTAAGCCATCTCTCCAGCCCTGCGGTGCTTTCTTGAACCCAGGAGTTGATTCCAAATGACAGGGCCGGGCAGCACACCTGCCTCTCACCCCTCCACAAAGGGCCTGTGTCGTGGTGTGGCCTCTTGGGGACCCCCTTGGGCCTGCTCTGCCTAGCTCTGTTCCTGCGCTGTCTGTCCTCAGCAACTCATTGGCTAGGTGACCTTGGCCAAGTGGCCGGCTCCGTCTTCATCAGGGTGTCCTTCCACCTCTGCTCGCAGGAGGGGCGCCTGCATCTTGGGGCGGAGAGCCACAGTGCCACCGTGATGTCTGACAGGAGTTCAGAGTGACTTGGACGGAAGACTCTAGAATTAGACGTGCTCTTCCCATCCTAGAGTGTGGGCAGGAAGTCATCCCGGAACCATCTCCTCAGAGGGACAGGAACTTCTTGCTGAGCTGTCCCCAAGCTACCTTCAACATGGCATCGACCTCCCACCCATCCCACAAACTTCCAGAGACGCTGTAGAAAGGAAGTCAATAATTCTCTTAGGGAAGTTTTTCCTGACGTCTAACCTTAATCCCTGCATCATTTAATTCGCTCAGTGGCTATTTCTGGGAGACCCTCCTTCATGCCAGAAGATAGAGCCTGCGCCTCAGGGAGCTTAGAGTTCCCTGGGGACAAAGCCACTAGTCAGGTGTTGCCACAGACGGTGGCAGGAGCTGTTCAGGAAAAGCGATACATCTCTTTCTCCCCACTCTCTGGGGTTTGTGTGAGATCACACTGCATCGGATTTGGGGAGGAGGAGGTGAGGTGAGGAGGGGGAAGAGGTTGCCCTCGGTCATCTCGTGCACCTGTGCTCCAGACAAGCTCACGGGGTGGGTGACCTGAGCCTTGGCAGAGGTCGGAGAAGTGAGTCCCGTGGAGGTGGCATTAGACTGGAAGTTTGGCAGGTGTGCATCCCCGCAGCGGGCGGGGGTTGGGGAGGAGGTAGGCACCAGGTGTCTGTACACTGGGCTGGTCAATATGGAACTTTTGGTTCCAGGGACCAGGGAGGGGTATCAGGGGATAATGTCCTGTCTGCTTTGCTTTTGGGGTATGGGGAGTCAGAGGGGACATGTTCGCCATATGGGGAGTCAGAGAGGATATGTTTGCTATGATTGTGCGTCAGGTGACGGGGCCATGGCCAGGCTGCTGACTGGAGGAGCAGGAACAGAGGACAGAAGGGCTCAGAGGAGGTGGTGACTGGCTAGATGTGGGACAGTGAAGGAAAGGACAGCTGGTAGCATAGGCGCCATCCCTGGGCTGGCATCTCTGGAATACTCAGGTTTGGGGTGCAGAGACTCTGGGGAGTTTTGGTGGAGTGAGGCCCACATGTGGGAAAGCCAGGGGCTGGAGAGACCCCCCCGCCCACGAGCCAGCAGACCCAGAGCTGAGCACTTGAGTCAAGAGAGCATGGGGGCCTCGAGCTTCCCAGAGGGACAGTGCTGGCAGCTCCCCTGTCTTCCCTGTCCCCTTGGAAACCTTCAGCTGCTGCTCCAGGACTTCCGGCCAGACTCAACCTGCAGTACACCTGAGCAAAAAGGAGAATGGATGTTCCTCTGGTCATAGAATGAGCCTGCATTCCCTCTTTCTTTATCTTTGGGACCCCCAGAATTAGGGCAAAGCTACCAACATTCACCCCAGGGGAACTCTGAGGCTCCTTTCATCAGGGCCAGTAGCTCAGAGTTCAGCTCTGATGGGATAGGAACAGAGGTGTGCACCTGGCGGGGGTGGGGGGGGGAGGTCGGTGGGATGTAAGGAGGAACCCAGGGGTCCAGCAGGGCAAAGCCTTTACCCTACAAGCCCATAGTGTTCACCTGGTCCCCAACGTGCTGGCATCCTGATCATGAGCCATAGCTTTTGGCTGGGACTTCCAGGTGGTGGTGAGCAGCGTGTCTCTTCCCGTCACCCACCTTATCTTCCCTTCCGGGAAGAGACCTTTTCCAGATAGGGCTCTCTGTCTATGGCCAGGGGATGGGGCCACCAGTACTGAATCCCTCTCCAGATCTCCAGGTTGCTTCTGAGGGCTGATGACTCTAGGAGATAGTCTGATGGCTATAATTTTGTAACTAAGGCTCTTGCCTCCATTCTAGTGGCCGCCCACCCTTGTCTTCACTAAGGCTTTTTAGATAGCATATGACCTGGTTTGACACTAGGAGTCTTGTAGGAAACAAAGCTACAACCCTCTACCTGCATGCTCATGTGGGTCTTGAACCTGGGTCTCCTGACTTGGGCTCCTGGTCCTTTCTGGACCCATGGCCTGCAACGGTTGTTCTTGGAAGGCGGGGAGTCTGTGCATCCTTCCATTATGGAGCCATGGGGAGGGGGGTGCACCCCGCTCTGCTGGCCAAAGACTGATTAACAAGCTCCAGCCTGAGGCACCGCGTTGGCAGCCCGGCCCAAGCCCCCTTATTATCTCGGGCAGATTTCTTTGCGAGGCACGTAAACCACAGCCTATAAAAATGAACAGCACTTCATCTTTAAGGTTGATCTCTGAAGGCTAATTCTTTTCCATGGAGTGTCCTGCTTCATCGCTGAGCTGTAGTGTCCCGCTGGCTTCCTCCACCCTCCCCACATCTGTATCCTTTGTCCCCACTCCCCGGGGAGGGGCATGTCCAGTCCTGTGGGGTCCTGGAGACCTAGCAAGGAGATGGCTTCTCCCCCTGAGCCAGCCAGGGGACCTTAATGCTACTGTGGGAGGATGTGGCTCAGAGTTGCTTGGGGCAAGGTGTCTCCTGAAGGATGGACTGACCCTGGTGCAGGTGTGACAGGCACAGAGTCATGTCCCTGAAGCTCCAGCCAGGCTTAGGCAAAAGAAGAAGCTGTTAGGGGATGTTTGACTCACAGCTGCCCAGTCCTGGGCTCCGATGCTGCCTCTGCTCCATGTCCTGCATGTCACGCTGGGCTCAGGACTTTGCTCCCTGAGTATCATTTTTCCCATTTGCAAAACCACTTCCACCACAGCCCCCATTGCGGGGGAGACTTGGGTATTCCAGAGACGGGAGCATGGTACAAGACTGAGGCAGTGCCTGTCTGCCTGTGAGCCACTGGCCTGGAGGCCCCTCCTTCTCTACGTGCCGTCCCATGGGGGGTCAGGTCAGAGGTAGCCCTGCCTCGGGATCTGGCGTTCATCAGGGTGGGTCATGAGGCTCTGTAGGTGCCTCGCCTGCTCTTCCTGCCTCTGTGTGTCCGTCCATCCATCCATCCATCCATGCATCCCTCCCACAGTCAGCCATGAGTACTGTTCTGTGTGAGGTGGTTATTCAATCCCTACTGGACGCTGGACTCACAGGCCAGGACAGGTTTCTGCACCTGCCACCCATCATCCTTTGGGTATCCAGAAACTGTCCTCCCCTTTCTTCAGCTCCCCAGGATGTTCGTGCCCCCCGAAAGGTTGAGACTCAAGCCCAAGGGACATAAACTCTCCCGGAGGGGGGATGCGGCCTGGCTTCCCTCTGATGCCTACTTCAGAGGGGCCCAGAGCCTGACTCATGGGGACAGTCTGTGACTGTGGAAGCAAGGCTTGAGGGATGAAAGGAGTGAGCGAATTCATGACCGCAAAGACGGTGCTGTCTGCCAGAAGCACTTGTGAAGCCCCGCCAGGCCCGGGGAGGAAGTGGTCAAGGAGGACTTCCCGGAAGAGGCTTGCCCCTCATTTTCCTCCTCAGGTGACTTGGGAGTTACTGATAGTATTTGAATTTATGCACTTTTTCTTAGTAGTGAGCACACTAGATGTTTTCTAAATCTAAGGAAGCAAGCGAGCTGTCAGTTACCATGGTAAGATGCCCCCTGTTTGGAGATGTTACAAAAAAGAAGGTGCCTGCTAACATGGGAGATACAGAAATAAGGCCCTGGGTGGAAAATAAAAGCCACCTCTTGATGCTTTCTGCACATTGATCACGAGATAATAAAAGCCACTAATATTTACTGCAGAAGTGCAACGGGCCAGGCATGGCTCCAAAGTGCTTTAATATACTAACTCATTTAAAGAGGCATCTCAAATTCAGAAAGTGGAAATACGGGGAAAATGAGTGTGAAAGTTGAAGCAGTTTGGTTGTAGGAGTTTCCTGGCCCCTAGGGGAAAGCAGCAGGCTTGGAATCCAATGGGAGCTCTATTTTTTGTTTGTTTGTTTTAACTATGCTGTTTATTTATTTATTTATTAGAGGGAGAGGAGAGAGAGAATGGGTACACCTCTAGCCACTGCAAACCAACTCCAGAAGCATGCGCTACCTTGTGTATCTGGTTCACATGGGTATTGAGGAATTGAACCTATGTCCTCAGGCTTCGCTGGCAAACACCTTAACTAAGCCATCTCTCTAGCCTGGGAGCTCTGTTTCTAACTGGCTGTGTGACTCTGGACTATCTTCCTGCCTTCTCTGGGCTTCCGTTTTCCCCTGTATCCATGCTCAGTGACTGGCCAATTTGGTTCAGTAAGCGTGGGTCCCCAACGCGTCTGGTACGGTACCGTCAGGGCATCTCTTTTCATTCCAAGCCACACTTTGGCCCTGGCTGCTGTGAAACCCCAGCTAGGGTAGCTCAGTGCTCGGGCCCTGTTCTCACCACACCAGCACTGGCTCCATCCATTCCTTGCTTCCAGGTGTGGCCTGTTCTGGGAGTCACAGTGCCTGCATGGTCTCAACCTCACTAGAGGGAGGGGCTCTGCTGATCTGAGCAGCCCCCTCACATTTGTCTTGCCAGGGTCCTGGTCTGGGAAGAGGGTGAGGGAGGAGATGGTCAGGGTCACTGTGCCTGCTCCACGCAGGGCATGAGGACTTCTCCACCTGTGTCTCGCAGTATCTCTGGATGTCTCTGAGCTTGCCCCTTCTGGTCTCTGGCTCTCTCCATCTCTGGGGTTCTTTCACCCTCCCAGCCCCCATGAAGCTTCACTGGGCAGAGTGGTGGGCACAGGTTGGCCTTTAACATATGCCCTCTTCTCTCCTTTCTGTCCTCATCTGTCTGTCTGTCTGTCTTCGTCTGCTTGTCCTGGACTGGCCCACAGCGCCCGAGCTGCGGCTACGTGCTGTGCACGGTACTCCTGTCCCTAGCTGTGTTGCTGGCCGTGGCTGTCACGGGCGCTGTGCTCTTCCTGAATCATGCTCGTGTGCCGGGCACGGCTCCCCCACCCGTTGTAAGCACGGGGCCAGCAGGGCCCAACAGTGCCCTGGTCACTGTGGAGAGGGCCGACAGCTCCCGCCTCAGCATCCTCATCGACCCACGCTGCCCTGACCTTGCTGACAGCTTCGCCCGCCTGGAGGGCATGCAGGCTTCCGTGCTGCGGATGCTGACCGAGCGCCAGGCCCAGCCACAGCTGGATGGTGCCCCGGAGCTGCTGGACATGCTGGCTGATCAGCTGCCTCGTCTGCTGGCCAGGGCCTCCGAACTGCAAACGGAGTGTGCCGGGCTGCGGAAGGGCCACAGCACCCTGGGCCAGGGCCTCAGCACCTTGCAGAGTGAGCAGGGCCACCTCATCCAGGTGAGGGCTAGGTGTGTGTGGGCCTTGGGACCCTGGTGGAGGGCTGGGATCGCTGCCATTCCCTTTGCGTCCCGTGCACGCTCCCAAGCAAACCTTTGCCCCTTCCATCCGCATATGCGTTCACGGGAAGCCTCCCAGCTCCTGGGAGCCAAAATTCCATCCTGGCTTCTTTGCCGCACACTCTCGGCAGCCCCACACCCTGGTGGCATCCATCAGTGAGATGGGACCCGTGGCTAACGGGACTGGCTCCCCAGGCCCTAGGAGGTGCTGGGAGGTGCAGGCAAGACAAGACATGACCCCCCCCACCCCCGTCAAGAACCAGTTGAGGTTCAGAGGGATGCAACTTGCTCTTGGTCACAGCCTTGTGACTGGTGGGGTCCTGCCTGGAGGGAGCTGCCCCCACTTCGCAATTCAGCTCACTGGCCTGTGATTTTCGTAGCTTTCCAGCTACAGGACAGGGAGGGGAGCCCAGCCAGACCCTTGGTCCGATCCCCACCTTCCTCCCTCCTAACCCTACTCCCATGCCCGCGAGTGTAATGGGGGGCTAGGTAAAGGGCTTCTGAAGTAGCAGCTGCAGCCAGGATTCAACCACCAGCCAGCCGTTCCCATCACAGCAGCAGGGGCTCAGGACCACCTCATGTCCCCCCGCCATTTTCCAAGATGGAAAAGAGGTGCTGGGGCTGGGGAGACAGCTTAGGGGATGAAGTGCTTGTCCGAGTGTGATGACTGAGTTCAGAGCTCCAGAAACCACAGAGACATGCCAGGCATGGTGGCATGCACCGGTAATCCCAGTGCTTGGGAGGCAGAGACGGGGGGTTCCCTGGGACTCCATGGCTAGCTCGTTTAGCGGAATCCGTGAGTCCCAGGTTCAGTGAGAGACCCTGTCTCATAAAAGTAAGGGGAGAAAGCAATAAAAGACGTCTCTTGCTGATTGCTGGCTTGCACATGCAGGCGTACATACATACACGTGTGCCTCCACACACAACTGCTCCCCCACACAAGCATACATACGTACACATCACATACACTCATACACATGCAAAAAAAGGCGGGGGAAAGCAATCCTGCTTAGCCCCTGGTACCCCAGCAGTCCAGCCCATGTCATTATCCTCTGTGACTCAGTCTTAGGGTTAATGCCACTTCTGCTCGACCAGCAGTCACTGCCCCCTTCGCCTGGATTGACCAGGCATTTGGTCACTCACAGCTCATGAGCCATGGGCCTCTTCCCTCCCACAAAGACTGCAGCTGGAGAAATTACAGTTCTTGTCATCCTGTCTGGGTGACTGACGGGGTGGTGGGTCCCCTGGATCGGGGGGAGGGACATGTAGCCAGCTTCCTGCTGCCCCTCCCCCAGTAGCTTCCCCAGGCCTGGCAGGGTGGGTGACCACTAAGACTCTGGGTGCCGTGGGCCCCACCCCATCTTCTCTGAGGCCCAGTTCTTGGTTAGCTCAGGCTGGCCATCGATGTCCCCTCTGACCCGGGTGCTGGGAGGGACCTCAGTGACCCCCCCCCCCACTACAGGAGCCATTTCTGCCATACAGATGTGTCATCACTAGGTTCCACTGCCATGGCTCACCTGATACAGTCCCTTCCAGTGTGGTTCTTGCTGCTCTAGATGGCTCAGAGACTGTGTGTCTGCCTGTCTTGCCCAGAGGTAGCTAACTGTGGCCACTCAGCCCCCGTCCCAGCTCTCCCGGCTATTGGCCAGCAGTGCGCTGGTCTCTGACCTGGCTGAGCTGGGTGATCCAGCCTGTAGGTTTCATTCCTCTTAGTGCCAGGGTCCAGTCCAGGCTCCATACGTATCCGCTGAGTAACCTTAGGTGGACCGCGTCCCCTCCTCTCTACACAGGCTCTCCTCAACTGAAAAAAGAAAAAAATGGACAACCCAGGCCAGACTCAAGGACATGGTGTCATTCCTGACTGTGCAGGGCTTAGCTGGCTTCTGGCTCATGGAGATGCCCACTGTTGGCCCTATCTATGAACAGAAATTTAAAGCCACTAGGAGTCACCGTTGACGATCCTCTGTGAGGAAATGCTAGGCGCACAGCAGGGCTGGGATCTGTTAACAAGCACTTTTTCACCAGTAACCCCAAGGCAGGAACATTTGCTGCCCCCATTCTGCAGAAGGGCAGACTGAGGTGCAGTGGCAACAGGCCTGGGCAGAAGCTTGGCCCTGGGTGGCTCCCAGAAACAGTTTGCTCTGACTTCATGGCCTCGTCTCTCACTGCCAGCCCCCCCCCCCCGTGGTGAATCTGCACAGCTCAGTCACGGGGTCTGATGGACTCCCCATTAATTCGGGGCAGGTTTATACGTATGTTTCCAGAGGTAATCATTTGCTAGTCTAAACTGAGGTCTTCCCTGCCTGCCAGCCACAGGGAGGGGCTGTGCCCGAGCCGCTGAGTGTACCATGGCCGTGGCGACTCTGAAGGATGAGATATGCGGTGCTGTTTACCAAGTGGTCCTGGCTCCCCCTGCTAGGAGCTTCCTGCACCCCCGACTCCCACTCAGGGCTCCCTGATCCCGGCCACAGGTCACCATGCTGAAGCCTGCAGGCGCTCCCTGTCCACCCCGGCACGCTCCCCGGCCCGGTCCTCACTGAATCATGTGCTCAGCCGAGGGGAAATTGACAGGGACGGGGCCTTCACAGGGGCTCTGCCTCTGGATGAGCCGAAAATCATATTTTGTAAACTGCTGGCTGGGTGTATTTCTGTCTCCCTTCCAGCGACGGGCTATTATCTGGCAAGTGACAGGTTCGGTGAGCAAGACCCAGCTCACTGCTGCCGGCTGCCTGCCACCTGCGTGTTTCTCTGCCTCCCGCGCCAGGTGGGTCCCATGCCACCTGGAGCCCAGGGGTCAGGGAGGCAGGAGAACCCCGGCCAACCAGCAGCAGCATAGCTGAGGGGAACCCCTGCTGACCCACATTGCCCTCGTGAGCTCCAACCCCAGGACGGTGATGGGTGGCATGGGGGAGGGATGAGCCTTGCATGGCTGGAACCCTCAGCCAGCTAACACAGGCAGCTGTGAGACAAGCGATCCTGACACCCCCCCTCCCCGAAAGACCCTCATTCTGGTCTGCAGACAGGGGTCTGCTCTCTCCTCCATAATCATCGGCTAATGAGTGGGAGAGGGGATCGGAGGCACAACCCTGCCAGAAATGCTAAGGGCCCAGGGCCCTCGGAGCGCCCTGTCACTGGCTTGCCACATGATGGCGCAGCTCTTTCCTGCTGTGATCCACATGCCTGTTCGCAGGCAGAGACGTCTCCTTCTGGGCCTCAGTTTCCCTGCTTACAGCAAGAAGATGACAATCTCAAGCACTGTGACAGGAGGGTCGGGGGGAGGTAGTCTCATAAGGTCACGGACATTGGACAACTATGGATGTTCCCTACGCTGTTCACAATGGGAGAAGGAGGCATCCTCTTCCCAGCCTGCAGTCCAGGCTCCACACCCATTCCTCTGTAACGTGCACAAAGACCGCTTGTGCCTTGGCCATCTTGTGTGGGGCTCATAAGAAATGGTGGGTGGGGAGGTGAACCGAGGTCTCCACCGTGGGCTGGTGTGGTCTCCAGTTCCTACAGCAGTTAGGTCAAGAGGACGGTGCTTGCCCATCTCTCACATAAGAATCAAAGCTTGTCGGGGCTGTAGCTCCATTGGTAGAGTGTTTGCCTAGCACACATGAAGCCCTGAGTTCAATCCTGTGTGAACTGGGTGTGGATGCCTGTAATCCCAGTATTTTTTAATTTGATTTTATTTTAGAGAGAGTGAGGCAGAGAGAGAGGGAGGGAATTGGTGCTGCAGGGCCTCAGCTACTGCAGCCGAACATCAGACGCTTGCGCCACCTAGTGGGCATGTATGACTTTGAGCTTGCCTCATCTTTGTGCGTCTAGCTTACATGGGATCTGGAGAGTCAAACATGGGTCCTTAGGCTTCGCAGACAAGCACCTTAACCACTAAGCCATCTCTCCAGCCCTAGTCCCAGTATTTTTGAGGGAGAAGCAGGAGGATCATCAGTTCAGGATCATCCTCAACTAGACAGCAAGTTCAAGACGCTATAGGAGAGGATAGGGGAAGGAAAGCAAGGCTTCTTCAACATGCCTACCACAGTTGTGGAATTGGCCAGTAGGTGAGCTGTGCCTTCACCTGGCCTTCATGATTTGAGTGCTGATTCTACTTCCCTCACACCTGGGCTGGACCCGGGAATGGCCAGATTCCCACCTGAGCCCTACCCTCTGAGCCATTGAGGTCCTAACGCAATGGGATTTATCAGAGCTCAGCTAACCCATCAGACCACCTCAGTCAGGGACCTGGGGTCAGGGCAGACCAAGGGCCACTGGGAGCTGGGGACCCACTTCTCAGGGGATTGTCTTTCCTGGCAGGGGACCTTCTGTAACCCTGCCCCCTCCAATAGCTTTTGTGTTCTGCAGCTGCTCTCTGAAAGCCAAGGCCACATGGCTCACCTGGTGAACTCAGTCAGCGACATCCTGGAGGCTCTGCAGAGGGAGAAGGGGCTGGGCCGGCCCCGAGTCAAGGCCGATCTGCAGAGGGCCCCTGCCAAGGGAGCCCGGCCTCGGGGCTGCGCCAACGGTAAGTGAGCTTAACTTCCATTCCCCATGCATCTCGGGTGTCTAGGCCCATGTAGCCAGGAAAAGTGGGGTAAGGATTTCCCCCGGGACACCAGGACCCTGCCCTGCTTCTGCTAGGCCCACACTTTGTCCTGCACCTTCCATGGTGACACTATGGATGAAGGACTCCCTGTGGCCTTACCTGTGCCCTCCTACTGAATCTCAGCCCATTTTCCTGATGAGGAACATGAGGCCCAGGAGAATTCACCCAGGGGGTGACAGGCCCAAGGACTAATTCTCAGACTGATGTCGTTGCTGGAAGTCAGAGAGAGCTAGGGACCACTCAGTGGGTGGGGGTGTGAAATTATACCAGCCCCCCTGGTGTGTCCTTGCTGTGTAGGCTCTCGGCCCCGGGACTGCCTGGACATACTCCTGAGTGGACAACAGGACAATGGTATCTACTCAGTCTTCCCTATCCACTACCCCGCTGGCTTCCAGGTCTACTGTGACATGCACACAGATGGCGGTGGCTGGACGGTGAGTCTGAGCTCATGAGCCCGATGTTACACTCAGCTGCTCACCCAGCATCGACAGGGACAGCCCTGCCCAGTGTGCTTGGCCTGGCCTGAGCTCTGTCCACATCCACAGACATGTGGGACAGGGTAGGGGAGTCTGGTCCTCAGGGAGCAGATGCTGTTCACTGCGCCCTGAGTGCAGGGACCCTTGGGTCTTAGGATAGGCTTGGGAAATTGGGACAAGCCCTGTGATGGAACATGTTGTTAATGTGAGCTCTGGAGCTGCTCTGTAGGTATCTGCTTCTGGAGTAGTCAGTGTGCCAGAGGAAGGAAGGGGAAGCTGAGGGTCTTCCAGAGGGTCTTTGTGAGGAGTCTCTGACCCCTGGGCTTTCTGATTCCTGCCTGATTGCACAGGGGGAGTGTGGGATTCCCAATCAGACATCAGGGTTAGGACAGACACTGGTGCCCTGAAACTCCCCTAGCTGGGGGAAAGGGTGGGTAGGGGTCGCTGTAGGGCCCTGGTTCAAATCCGTTTGGACATCTCCAGGTCAGGTGTGTTGTCTGCAAAGGTCCAGACAGGAAATGCAGGCTTGGCCTCCACGCAGGCTTTCACATCTGTTTCCGGAGACTAGTGGCAACGACCCAGCTTGGCCATTGTGGAAGAAATAAGAAGACAAAAGGAAATGGCCCAGTTGTGGCTTTGTTTCAATAGTGAACTATAGAGGCTGAAATTTGAATTCCGTAAAATGTTCACATATTCTTAAAGTATTACTCACAGGACACTTTAGAAATTCTCCTTTTGGCTTTCATTACAAAGAGTTCAGGGGCTGGGAGACAGCTCAGTGAAGTGCTTGCCGCTTGCCATACAAGCATGAGGACCTGAGTTCGTAGTCCCCCACACCCCATGTGACATGGCTGGATGAGGTAGCACAGGCCTGTAACTCCAGCACTGGGAAGGTGGAGGCAGGCGGATCCCTGGGGCTTGCTGGCCGGCCAGCCTAACTGAATTGGTTCCTTTCTGGAAGAATAAGATAGAAAGCAGCTGAGGACGATCCCAACTTTGACCTCTGGCCTCCACATGCGCACACACATCATGCACATGAGCGCAGGCACATGCACACTTATATGTGCTCATACAGGAACATGCATGTGTACACACCACATATACATACATGCAAAAAAAAACAAAAAAGGTTAAACGGGCTGGGGAAATGGCTGAGTGGCTAAAGCGTTTGCCTGGGAAGCCTAAGGACCCAGTTTGATTCCCCAGGACCCATGTAAGCCAGTTGCACAAAGTGGTGCATGCGCCTGGAGTTCATTTGCAATGGTTGGAGGCCCTGGTGTGCCCATCCTCTCTTTCTACCTGCCTCTTTCTGTCTCTAATTAATGAATTAAGTAATTAAAGATAAAACCATTCTTAGTTCTCACATTGTACAAAAACAGGACATAGGCAGAAACTGTCCCATGCTGTGGCTTACTGACCCTATTATGGAGCTGAAGACTGTTGCTGTCTCCTCACCTAACTGGCCTTTTAGAAAAGGGACATTTCCTGTGTACTGTCTTTGAGACCTAGCCTTGGAGTTATGCCTCAGAATGGATCACTGGCTATTGTGTGATTTTTAAGAATTTATTTTTTTAGAGAATTAGGGCCTCAGCCATTGAAGTCAAACACCAGATGCTTTTGCCACCTTGTGGGCATGTGCAACCTTGCACTTGCCTAACCTCTGTGCATTGGGCTTATGTGGGACCTGGAGAGTCGAACATGGGTCCTTAGGCATAGCAGGCAAGCGCCTTAACCGCTAAACCATCTCTCCAGCCCTGTTGTGTGATTTTTGTGCAGATTTTAAAAATTCATGCCCCCTCTTTTATGCATTCTGAAGCTGGGCTAGGCCAGGTAAATAAAGCCTTGCTGTGTTAGCTGAGTGCCTCAGTGACCAGCTTGTGCCTCTGTCCCCGTGTGCCACCCTGCATTTCTCCTCCTTCATGAGGTGACTGTGAATGGGACACTACTAATCAACCATGGACTTTTTGTTTAAAGGTAGGGTATCACTCGAACCCTGGAACCCACTCTGTAGCCCCAGGCTGGCCTTGAAATCAATGTGATCCTTCTACCTCTGCCTGCCGAGTGCTAAGATCAAAGGTGTGCACCACCATGCCCACGTTAATCATGGGCATTTTTGATCCCTACTATATACTGGAGGCTTCAGAAGTATAGCTGCAGGGAAGCTCTTGTCCTTCCAAGGGGCTTAGAGTCTGCAGGGACTTGGGCTGTGACAGAGGAGGGAGCTCTGGGCTGGCCTGTTGATAAGGGGTATTTCCTATCTGAGAGAATAGGCAGGGCCTCTGGGCATGTGCAGGAAAGAGCAGGTGTTCCGGGACCCCCAAGTCAGAAAGCACATGGCGCCTTCAGGACACAGAGTGAGCTGGCATGTGTGGCATGTGGAAAGGTAAGGCTGAAGTTGACAAAACCTCAGGCTTCCAAATTTTAGGACAGGAACTAGGGAGCTGTGAAGGGTGCTGGGGAATGGGAAGATGGAATAGGAACCTTGCTTCATTGCACCCGTGGGTAGAGCTGGCAAGGAATTCCCATGTAGATGAAAGCCTGGGAGGCCATGGAGCCTGGGACATGGCACTTGGGCTCTGCCATCCATAGACAGATCTAGAAGTAGATGGGTCTTGCTGTGTGATCTTGCACAAGTGATCTGGGTTTTCTGGGTCTCAGTTTCCTCCTGTATCACTTAGTTGTTATTGAAGTTAAGCACTAGGACATAGCTGATAGGCAGACAAGGAATGTACCAGAAGGAGGTAGAAGGCCAGAGACACCTGCTCAAGGTCACTCAACCAGGAGCAGGAAGACTCCCAGGCAAGGTTGGGGGTTGGCCTGGTGAAAACCCCATTGGGTTGGGACTGATGTCATGGTGTGCTAGACACAGTGAGACCTGGGCAGGGTACCCCACTCAATCTTTCGGAGGCTGTTATCTTTCACTGGGGTCTCAAGGTCAGCTTGTGCCCCTTATTTTGGGTAGAGGGGTCACACTTCAGGACAGGAAGCTCGTACTGGGGCTGGAGAGAGGGCTTAGTGGATGAAACACTTGCTGAGGGACCTGAGTTTGGATCCTTGGCATCTTGTATAAATTCTGGGTGGGCATCGCAGCCTGGACAGAACTTCCCGAGGGCAAGCTGGGTACCTGGTCTAGCAGAATCTGCAGGCCCTGGCTTCAAGTCAGAGAGCCTGTCTCAAACAATAAGCTGGCAAGTCATGGAGAAGACACTCAGTGTCCACCTCTGGCCTCCATACGCGCACACGAGCGCCTGCACACAGCATACGCACACACGTTGGTGTTAGTTGCAGTCAGGGTCGCACTGATGGCAGAAATCACCCGACCAAGAGCAGCTTTTGGGAAAACAGGATTTATTTTGGCTTACAGACTTGAGGGGAAGCTCCATGATGGCAGGGGAAATGATGGCATGAGCAGAGGGTGGACATCACCCCCTGGCCAACATAAGGTGGACAACAGCAACAGGAGAGTGTGCCAAACACTGGCATGGGGAAACTGGCTATAACACCCAAAAGCCTGCCCCCAACAATACACTCCTTCCAGGAGGTGTTAATTCCAAAATCTCTATCAGCTGGGAACCTAGCATTCAGAACACCTAAGTTTATGGGGGACACCTGAACCAAACCACCACATTTCATCCCTGGTCCCCATAAACTGTTAACCATGTATGATATAAAATGCAATGCATTCAGTCCAACTTTCAAAGTCCCCACATTTTTTTATCCTAATGATGTTCAAATATCCCCATAATCCAAGGTCTTTTAACTGACCCATAATACCAAAAAAAATTCCCCCCCAAACCATAATAGCACAGAATAAACATACACACTTCAAAAGATGGTATTGGGCATAGCAAAGAAATATTCAGCCAATACAAGATTTAAAACAGCCAGGGCAAACATCAAACTCTGTAGCTTCAAGTCCAGCAACTCTAGTCAGTGACAAATCTCCAAGTCTGATAATTCTAACCAGCAACAAGTTGTTGGTATTCCAATTCCACCCCTCCAGCTAGGCTATGCACAGTCCTGGAAAACTTCATCTGGGGATGGCAGCTTTCCTTAGCAGCCATCTTGTGGTCCTGGCATCACTACTGGGTCTCCACTGCAATCCACAGTTCATCCTCAAGGCTCCATTGGGTCTCCATTCAGGCATCCAGAAAACCTGCTTCATGTTGCCCATGGCCGTTTCCAAAACACAAGACTGTGTTGCAAATTCAATGACCCTCTTTTTCCTACATTTTTATACTCCACAATACCAGGTAGGGTGCCAATTTGTTAATCCAGGGGGAAATGAAGCAGACTTTGATGAATAGGACACTCGTTGAACACTCAGGCCCCTCCAAAAGAGTCTACATTCTTCCTATTGCCCCAGTGCAGGTCAGCTGGCCCAATCTCAGTGGTTGTGATCTCATATAATTGCAGCTGAACAGGCAGATATTTCAACCCAAAGATTTCATTTCTGTGCCATATCCCTCCACCCTCACCAGTCCATTTCTACACAAAGCAACCCTGCACACATTCTCAGGACATGGGCATTATCAGCAAGCCTCTCACACAAACTGCTTCTAGCCCAGTCCAGGCAAAGCTCTTTCTCACCCTCATAAGCCAAACCTCACAGTTCATAGTTCTTTCTGCATTCAGGTCTTCCAGTTCTGACCAGAATAGTCCATGAAGCTGTACTTACAGTACTGCAAAGCATCTCCTAGGACAAGGTTTTAAATCCTTCCACATTCCTCTTGAACATCAGCTCCAAAAGGCCAAAGCCACACAGCCAGGTGTCTAGCAGCAATCCCACTCCTCAGTACCACTTTACTGTTGCAGTCCGGTTCGCATTGCTGGCAGAAATCACCCAACCAAGAGCAGTTCTGGGAAAACAGAGTTTATTTTGGCTTATAGGCTCAAGGGGAAGCTCCATGATGGCCGGGAAAATCAATGGCATGGGTAGAGGGTGGACATCACCCCCTGGCCAATATGAGGTGGACAATAGCAACAGGAGAGTGTGTCAAACACTGGCAAAGGGAAACTGGCTAGAATAGTCATAAGCCCACCCCCAACAATACACTGCCTCCAGGAGTCATTATTTCCCAAATCTCCAGCAGCTGGGAACCTAGCATTCAGAACACCTAAGTTTATGGGGGACACCTGAATCAAACCACCACAGTGCTTAAACAAAAAGGAGGGAATTGCCAATGTTGGTTGCTAAATCTCAAAAGAAGAGGCCAGAAGTCACAAGTCCACTTCAGTGCTTCTTAGGGTGGCCAAGGCTTCTGGTACCAAAATGCCTGCAGAGCAATCTGGAGGCCTACCACTGTTTTTTGACCATGAGCAATGCCCTGGGCATGATACTGGCCACCCACGGTGACTCAGACGCTGTGGCCCCACCCCACCTCAGTCCTCATCTGGACAGGGGCCTCGTAGTCCAGAGAGGTGGGAGCCCAGTTGCCCCCAAAGTGCCAAGGTAGATGCTGGGCATATCTCCACCCTTGGCCTTGTAACAGGGTATATTCAACACTCACCAAGGCCCTTGGCATTGACTATTTTTGGTGTATTGATGTCCAGGCCAACGGACATCCAGGGGAAGAGTTTAACATCAGATAAAACAATGACCTAGAAGCAGAGGAGGGAGGGAAGCCTTTCAGGGGAGAATGTAGTGGGGAGTGCAGGGGAGGGCAGCCCGAGTCAGCTTTGAAAGGGGTCGATGTCCCCAGTTGAGGGGAGATGGGAAGGCCATTGCATGCTGAAGGAAGGGCAGGGCAGAGCTTGCCATTAGGAGCCAGCGCAAGAGCAGCCAGGAGTCCCCTGAGACTGCAAAGATGGACATATCTCTAAACCTGTCTTCAAGCTTCAGAGGAGAGCTTTTAAGTGTACTGTATCTGTGTCTGGGGTTAAAAGCTCTTTTGTTTTTCTGTGAGGAGGTTGAGTTATAGCATTTGCCTCTGGGATCTCTGTAGAAGGAGTGGCCAGGATACCCCAGCTTTGCCCAGAAATCAGAATTAAGGGGTGGGACGGGTTTACACTGAGGCACCGGTATGGCCTTGCATCTTCCACAAAAGCTGACTTGGAGCCAATCTCCCAGGCAGCCAGTTAGGATTTGGGCCAGTAATTCCTCTGGCTTGGACTTCAGGGGTGATTAGTGGGTGGGGGGGGGGGGGCAGTGTCTTGCTCAGCACTGGTGTTCTGACACCTGGATCGGGGCTCTGCAAGAGTGGCCTGGGTAGTCTGAGAAGTGCTTGCGTGGCCAGTAAACGTTAATATCCATTTGGGCTCCTGTCAGAAGCAATCTTTCCCCAGGTACCTTTGGACATCTGTCAGCATCCCCCCGTGCCATGCAAAATCTCCCAGACACTCAATTGTTGTTTAGGAGGGCGCTGGCCACTGCCTCTCCAGACCCTCACGCCATCCATCCTCATTAGGGATTGTGTCCAAACTGCCTGGTCTTGTGTACCAACACTGTATGATCCTCCCCAGAGAATGGGATACTATACTGGACCTCAGGACCCCACTGAACATGCCAGTCATAGCCTGCCTCCCACAGACCAGAGTGGGCAGGGATGGGGTTTGGCTGGAGGAGTGCTTTGTGGTCCATATACCACAGCTCCATCTGGCATTGCCCTGACCCTCCTTCTGTCCCTGGAGGCTGACAGGGCAACCTCAAAGGGGGAAAGAGCTTGCTCGTGCCACACAGAGAGCCTGACCAGGGAAAAGCCAGGCCACCTGACACAGGTCAGTACCGTTAATTGTCACCATATAATAACTGAGCACCAGCTGTAGGGAGCCAGCTGGGACTAGAGAGAACAGTGAGCTTCCAGCTGGAGGGGCGCTGGACAAAGGAACAGGCTTGTGTCAGAGGGGGAAGGAGGAGTTACAGGGGCCTGCCTGGAGCTGAGGACGAAGGAGGGCTCGAGGCAGGGAGGTGACAGAGCTGGCTCTGGCGCTGGGGTGGTTCTGTACTGCTGGCATGTCTGGTGTGTTGGGGGGGCTGTTCAGGGGACAGTGAGAAGGGAGAGGAGAAGGAAGGGGAGGGAGAGGAAGAACAGGAGGAGGAGGGGAAGAAGTAAAGAGGACAAAGAGGAGGAATAGAGAGAGAAGGAAATAAGGAAAGATGAGAAAGGAGGAATAGAAGAGAGAAGAGGGGGCTAGAGAGATGCCTTAGCAGTTAAGAGCTTGCGTGTGCAGCTTAAGGACCCCGGTTCGAGACCTGATTCCCCAGGACCCACGTTAGCCAGGTGCACAAGGGGGCGCACACGTCTGGAGTTCATTTGCAGTGGCTGGAGGCCCTGGCGCGCCCATTCTCTCTGTCTCTCCCCGTCTGTATCTGCCTCTTTCTCTCTCTGTCTGTCATTCTCAAATAAAATAAAATAAAAAGAAGACAGAAGAGGGAGAAAAGGAAGGAGAGGGAAAGGAGAGAGAGAGAAAGGAGGAGGAAGAGGAGGGGGAGATTCCCCTGCTGTCTTGCCACTCTGTCCCACAGCCTTGTTCCCCATGAAGATCTGTTGAGGACAGCACAGCCACCAGGCCTCCTTAGCCAAGCCCTTGTCTTTGTGGAATCATGGGCCCAGATTACACCTGTCTGGCCCAGCTCCACATCTCCTCCAGCAGGGATTCAGCAAAGGATCCCCTCCCCCAACCCTCTCACCCCTCTGTGCCCCACTTGCTGCCTGGCTGGCACCCCCTTCTGCTTGGCAGCCCACTTCACCAGGCATTTTCCCACTGAGCAAGCAGGGTCACAGGTTCAGATGTGCCTCTAATTGGCTCTGTACTAAAGGAGCCCCCTCCCCACACCATCCTCTTCCCTCCACTAGAGGCTGCCGGGCAGGAGGAAAGTCCTGCCCTCGCTGTAAAACTTCAAAGGAGCCTGGCAGGCGATCCGCGCAGAGAGAGATGAAAAGCTCTAAGGGCCGCAAGCCAGGAAGGGACTGCGGCCCAGGGACCCTGCGCTGGGGAGACCTGGCCAAACGGACTGATTGTGAGGCGTCCAGTCTGCTAGACAAATGCAGCTCCTTGTGGCCAGCCCTCCTCTTTCTCCTCCCAGAGAGCAGGAACCTGCTGTGACATTGGTGGGCCACGGTATCCCCCACACTGCTCCCAGATCCCACCCCCCTTCATAGTGACCAAGGAGGCCAGGGATAACTCCTTCACGTTCTCTTGATCTGAAGAAGGAAGCCACCCCCACTCAGAGCAGGTTGATTTCGGTGTCCATGGGATAACATGCAACGTCCCGTGGGACAATGCACGTGAAGCGCTCGGCGCAACATTTAATAGTCAGCAGCTTGGAGCCGTGTTTTGCCAGGAGTTGGCAGCGTTGGCTGCCAAGCCTGGAAGTATGGCGGGGCGCCAAGCCCGGGGGGTACCATTTCCAGTCACAAACAAGGAGTGGGCCTGTTTCCTTCTGGGCCCAGCAGCTGGCTTGGAAGGGGAGGTGGGGAGCTGGTGAGACCTACTGTGTGTCGCCAGGCTCACGTGATGTGTCTGCTAAGAGGCTGCAGGGCTGAGGAAGGTCTTAGAGGAGGAGGCATAGCTCAGGGTGTTCCAGGATTGTCACTCTGGCCCCAGGAAGGAGCAGGTGGAACCTCTTATGCCCCCCCCCCTTTTTTTCCTTTTCAGGGAAAGGTCTTGCTCTAGCTCAGGCTCTCCTGGAATTCACTATGTAGTCTCAGGGTGGCCTTGAACTCGCAGTGATCCTCCTACCTCTGCCTCTGGAGTGCTGGGATTAAAGGTGTGCACCATCAAGCCCAGCTTGGGGACCACTTTTGAGGGCTTACGTTCACCTCTTTGTTCCTTCAGAACAAGAGTTGGCCTTTCTTTGTGTTCCCCTCTGCCTCCTGTCCCAGAGTCACCTGCTGGGCAGGCCTGGGACACTGGAGACTCCACAGCTACACCTCACACCCCTGCCGGTCATGAGTGGGCACAAGACCTCAGTCTAGGAAAACCGCAAGTGTCACCTCCTGGGGACTTTCTTATATTTTCTTTATTTAGTTGAGGGGGGGGCAAATAGAAAAAAAAAATGGGTGCACCAGGGCTTCCAGCCACTGCAAACAAACTCCAGATGTATGAGCCATCTGGAGTTGGGTACTGGGGAATCAAATATGGGTCCCTGGGCTTTGACACCTTAAACATGAAGCCACCTCTCCAGCCCCTCCTGGGGACTTTCTAAGGTACAGAGCCCACCCTTGCTTCAGCACCATGGCCTGAAAGTCCACTCCTTCCCCATCCCTGGGGTCTAAGTACCTCTGACCCCTTGAAAGTCTGTCTACAGCCCAGCGCCCCCTGCTCGGTGCAGCAGATTTGCCAAACACCCCAGTCCTCAGTGAGCGGCTCTCACGTGCCCTGAGTGCCCCTCCAGCCCTGTCCTTGTGCTTGGCCGTGGTTGAAAGCTGTGACTTGGACTCCTCATACAAATCTTGGGGCCTAGGGTTCTAGGGATCCACATTTCACAGAGGAGGAAACTGAGGTATAAGCAGTAGACATTGGGTGCAGCTGTGCTCTATTACTGTGGGCCTGTGTGGGCCTGTCTTTGGGGCCATGAGAGTTCTTTTTTTTATTTTTTATTTTATCTTATTTTATTTTCTTTATTTGACAGAGAAAGAGGCAGATAGGGAGAGAAGAGAGAGAATGGGCATGCCAGGGCCTCCAGCCACTGCAAACAAACTCCAGATGCATGTGCCCCCTTGTGCATCTGGCTAACGTGGGTCCTGAGGAATTGAGCCTTGAACCGGGGTCCTTAGGCTTCACAGGCAAGCACTTAACCACTAAGCCATCTCTTCAGCCCATGGGGCCATGAGAGTTCTGAGGGCCACAGCTGTGCCTGTGTGCCAAGCACAGACAGCCCCACAGTCATGCCTGTCTCCGGGGGAGAGTTCAGAGTTCAGGAGGTCATGCTAGCTGGCTGTCTGGATAGCACTTGGGCTCCTAAGTACTGCCTGGGACTGACAGCCAGACGTGCTCAGAGGCGGGACAGCTTCAGCTTAGCACCCTGTCCCTGTCACACCACAGGGCACTTCCACAGAGGGCGACGTGCCTCCATCTCAGCCTTCCCGTAGCCGCTTCAAGCGCCCCCAGCCTATGTTTCCTCAAGGGCTGAGTTCCTCAGCTCCTGCAGGACTGTGATGGGAAGACCACGTCCTCTGAGGTGCCAGGTGCTCGGGATGCCATCTGTATGGCCTTGGCACCATGTTGGACAGGATGGGGTGGGGGTGGGCAAGGTGGTTCCACAGAGGCAGCTCCACTAGGATGGGTCCTGTGGAGAGGGAGGCTGAGGAAGCTGCAGGGTGTCACTGCTGTCTCTCAGGCTCAGACTGACACAGGACCATCAGCCGCCCCAAGCGCAATCCCTTCTCCTTTGAAACCACTCAGTCCCAACTGCAGGACCATGTGGGTCGCGTACTCCCTTGGCAAAGGCCCCTCCACAGCACTCCCAAGCTGCCCCAGTGGCGGCGGGCAGCCGGCGCTTGAGATGGAGCTCAAGAAAACACGCGCTGTCTGTCCGCCCACTCATGGCAGCAGCCCAGGAGGCCTCGGCGTCGGCAAGCGTTTTCTCCAAGAGTCGCTTTCCAGCCGGAAGCCCGAGAGCTGGGCCAGCGCCCACCGTAGGCCAAGTTAATCTGTAATGACTTTGTGTCTGCCTTTTGCTTCTCTACCCTTTGCCTAAGCAGAGGCTTGGGGCTGAAGGAAGAGACGTGGGCACCCCAGGCCCTCAGTTGGCATCCTGCGTCCAGCTGATCCTTGCACTCTAATTAAAGCCCCGCCTCTTGCCATCGCCGCTGAAGTACAGCTGGTGCCCAGAACTCTGAAGCAGCGGCTGCGGTTTGCCCGCGGCCGCAGAGTCGGAGGAGACACACCCACGCGCCTGATGCCCCGGGAGTGCCTGCCTGGCAACCTGGGGACACCTGGCATGCTCGGTCACTTGGTGCTCAACCCAGTGTCTAGAACGGTCCCCGCAGAGCTCAGGGACTTGATGGCAACCAGCTGGGGTCCGTTGATAGGCGGCAAAATCAATTACCTGAGTTGTGATAAACACAGCTTTTTAAATCAAAGTGGAACGGAATAGAACCCCATAGAGTATAGGGGGGCTGCAGGCTTTTCATTCCAGGAAGCTTTCTGTTCAGATACAAACTTGGGGTGGGAGTGTCCCCTCAAAGCATGGGACCTACTGCACCCCAGCTCCAGCTACCAGGCACACATTGGCAAGCACTGTGGCTTCTTTGGTGCCAGTTCCTGCCATCTGGACATGTTGGCCATTCTCCGTCGTAGTGTTCGTTGCTGGTAGACAGACGCAGGTGGCCTCTGGGGCTGTACCCACCCAAGACGACTGCACAGGTGGAACCCAGGGAGTGGTGAGGTCACTCACACCCGTGGCCAGCTCCAGCCCAGAGAACAGCAGAAGGGGCTGGGCAGTAAGCTGAGAAGTCCGCTCTCACCACAAGGCAGTGTAGTGGTGTCGCACATGCCAGGGACTTGATGCTGGGACTTCATCCTTCAGCACTGGGGACAGGCTCGGCCCGTCTGAGAACATGCTCCTTACCCCGCCACACATGGTCACCTGGCCTGGCCACTGCCTCGGTGTCGATATGTGAATAACAAAGAGGTGACGCAGAGCCCCAGGGAGTTGGTGACCATCACAGTCCGTGGTGTCTGACCACTGTAAGCCTGCCCTGGGGTTCTTCCTACCATGCCCTTTAGAATCAAGGCAGGGTGGGGTTAGGTCTGTCTCTAGGAACTGTAGCATGGGACCAAGGTGTCCCTGTAGGGACAGTGAGGGAGCAGGCTGAGCCCTGACCAGCATATCATGTTATGCACTGGGGTGGAAGCAGGGCCTGGGGAACCTCCAGGAGCCAACCCCAGACACCTGCATGGTCCTTGGAGCCTTCCAGATAAGACACAGTTGGGCCTCTGTGCCACAGCTCCCCTTGCCCCATCCCCATGGGGCCCGGCCATGGAGGGAGGGGGCTCTGTTCCCCTCTGCCCTCACTTTCCCACATCCCTTCTCCACCCCAGGTTTACATTTTTGTTTTTCTTTTTTTCGAGGTAGGGTCTCACACTAGCCCAGACTGACCTGGAATTCACTCTGCCGTCTCAGGCTGGCCTTGAACTCACAGCAATCCTCCTACCTCTGCTTTCCAGTGCTGGGATTAAAGACGTGCGCCACCATGCCCGACTTTGGTTTACACTTTCTACTTTCTAGGATTCATGCCCCACGGGGCCCTGGCAGCCTACCACCTCCACTTTCCACTTCCAACTAGGAAGGCAGTGAAAGGGTGGCCCTCTTAGAGGTCCCGAGAGGCAGGGCTTGCCAGCCACTGGGAGAGGAAGAACTAAACTGAACCATGTGGCAGGCCAGTACGAGGCCCTGGGTCCTGCCCTGTCTTGAAGACCACCCTGGAATCTCCTGAGAAACTGCACTCTACTGGGCAGACTGCTCTCTCTCCACCCTAGGTCTGCCCTGTTCCTGTGTGAGTGAGGGGGTCCTCTGCACACAAACCTTGCCCCTGTGTTCTGTTCCAAGGCACCTGAGTGCAGAGTCTGTACCTTGTGCCACTGACTCAGTTTCCCCAAGGGAGACTGGCTGGCACATTTGCCTGAATGAGAGGTTTGTGGCAGGCGGGCCCACCAGAAGGAGTGACTCCGGAAGGGGGACTGCGGCCAGGCTGCCACTGCGTGATGTCCATCAGGCCAACATTGATCTGAGCACCTCGGGTGTGCCAGGCCCCAGCTCAGGATCCTCGCAGCCCACCATGGAGGTTCTGCCATGATTTGCCTCTTACGAATGAGGAAACAGGCTGGGAGAAGCAGCAGTAGAATGTGGGTGTCCAGGGCAGGGGCACCGGGGCCTCCGGTGAGGCCGAGACCCCAGTGCTAACAGCCTGCTGTCCCTGCAGTCCTCCTCCGCTTCATTCTCTTCATTTTCCTCCCCTTTTGCTTTCTCCTCCCCCTCCTTCCTCCCCCACCCCTTCCTCTTCCTTCCATTTCTCCTCCTCCTGCTCCAGCAGAAACAGGCTCAGCTTGCCCACCGCCTTGCCTTCGGGAGCCCTAAGCTTCTGCCAGGATTAGGCCTTTCAAAGGACGCGTGCTCAGGGTCCCAATGTGCAGCCGTCAATACGGCTCTTCCGCGCGGCTCAGATCTCCCGAGCCTTGTCGAATTTCCTCCCGCCCAGCCGGTCCCTCCAGAGGACTTGCAAATTTTAGGGCAGGACCAGGTTCGTGGGGCAGTGGAGCAAGAAAAAAAAAAAATAGAGGTGTCATCTCCCTCCAGCCCGTGACGTCAGAACTGCCCAAATGCCCGAGACTGATGCCTCTCTGGGTATGCGGTGCATCCACCAGCTCTCTGAACAGACACCGCTCGGCCCAGGCACCCGGGCGGGCTGGCGGGCAGTTCCGAGCCGCTGACCCGGGGCTGCTTAGTAATGAAAGCTCGTGGCTCCCCGTCCCGTCCCCATCGCATGCAGCCACACAGACAGGTGGGCGGCGAGGGGCGCCGCCTCTGCGAGTGAGCAGGAAAAGGCTCGTTAAACAGAAAGACGGTGGTGGAGCCTGAACGGGACTGTCAGCGATCTTGGGCCAGCACAGCCCTTATTTCAAAGCAATTTAACCGCTGGGACTCCAGACTCCCAAATCAAGAATGTTATTAAAAGGAAGAACAGAGGCAGCTTGGTGGCTCCTTGGTACCCAAGTCACACCCCAGCAGGGCTCTGAGCTCCTTGGCCTCCCCTGAGAAGTAGCTGGGACTTGGGAGCTCCCAAATCCTCATAGATCCTGTCAGGCTTTTGAGATGGAACCCTACCTCAAGCCTGGGGTGAGGAGGATGTTTTGAAAAGGGCCAGATGTGATAGCTTCATATCTGAAATCCCAGCATTGGAGAGGTTGAGGCAGGAGGATTGCTGCGTGTTTGAGGCTAGCCTGGGCTGCACAGTGAGACTGTTAGAAAAGCGAAAACAGCCGGCTGTGGTGGTGCACGCCTTTAATCCCGGCACTTGGGAGGCACAGGTAGCAGGAGGATCACCGTGAGTTCGATGCCACCCTGAGACTACATAGTGAATTCCAGGTTAGCCTGGACTAGAGTGAAGCCCTATCTCAAAATAACAAAACAAACAAACAAAACAACAACAACAACAAAAACCAGTGGGGTTCTGTTCAGTTTTATTTTATTGTTGTTTTTTCAGGGGACGGGGTTCAATGTAGGGTTTCACTCTAGCCTAGGCTGACCTGGAATTTACTATGTACTCTCAGGGTGGCCTTGAAATCACAGCAGTCCTCCTACATCTGCCTCCCGAGTGCTGAGATTAAAGGCTTGTGTCACCAAGCCTGACTTTCGGTTTTGTTTTGACCTGGGAAAAGATAACGGGGCCCTGTTCACCTCCCCCTTTCTTGACGAGTGGGGAAACCAGGGAGCAGGAGAGGTGGGCCCATGGTAATTCCTTTTTATGGGGACATTTCAGGGGCCGGTAACCAGTCACGCCTGCCTCTGGCCGCCGCAGGTTCCATCCAGACCTCAGAGCCAGGAGCTGTTCCCGCTGTCGTGAGGGGAATGTGGGTGTCAGGGAGGGCGTGTGTGGGGCTGCAGGTCCTGGGTCGGTTGGCGGGTGACGACTCCGCTCCCACTTCCCCTCTCAGGTGTTTCAGCGCCGGGAGGACGGCTCCGTGAACTTCTTCCGAGGCTGGGAGGCGTATCGAGAGGGCTTCGGCAAGCTCACAGGGGAGCACTGGCTAGGTGAGTCCCCCCCTTACCTGCTGACCTGGCAGACTTCCTCCCTGAGGACACCCACACCCACACTCTGCGGGGTCCCTGTCACGCAAACAGCTGATCAGGGCATTCGGAGCGATTGAGTGAGACCGTGAAAAAGAAGCGACAGAGCATGTTAACATAGGTGGGCTCCGTGCACGTGTGCTGGTAACGGCAACGGAGCGGATACGGGTGAGGTGGCCACGCTGCAACACCAGCACTCGGGAGGCGGAGGCAGGAGGGCTGTGAGTTCCAGTCCAGCCGGGGCTTTAATATAAAGCCAGAACGTGTTTCGGAGCCCCCCCCCCAAAAAAAAGAAGGTGTGGGAGCTGGTGGTGTAGCTCAGTTGGTAGAATGTTTGCCCAGCCTGCGCAAGATTCTGGGTTCAATCGTTGGCACGGCATGACCCAGGCGAGATGGTGCATGCCTGTAATGGCAGGACTCTGGAAGTGGGAGGCAGAAACTGTGTTCTCTTAGGCTACATAGTGAGTTTGAGGCCATGTCCTGGCAGGCACACCTGAGAAGTGATCACTGTTGGGGTCACTGAAGCCATGGCAGGCACGGGGCCCCGTCTTTGGGCACCAGGAGTAGCAAGGATGACCCCAGCATTGTCCTGCTCTCAGAGCCAGCAGTGCCTAGTGGCCATCTTGGGGACACTATGTACGCAGCCCCCAGAGAACAACTAGCTGGCACTTCCAGGTGATCGTGTGCCCACGCATCTTCCCTCAGCTGGGACAGGTCTGCTCATATCGTCATCATTACTTACACAGGATTGGCCTTTAATTTATCTGAACATGTACATTTACTGTTTGATTTTGCCTTAAACAGAGTTATCTTCAAAGCCCACAAATTTGAGGAGGGCCTGTGTTCATCCATGCAGGATGCACAAGGTGGCACTTATGTTTGCAGTCCGTTTGTAGTGGCTAGAGGCTCTGGCATGCCCTTTCTCTCTCTCTCTCTCTCTGTCTCTCTCTCAAATAAAAAATTTAAGAAAACTCTTTCTTCACCCCAAAAGAAACCACACCCCCACCAGCAGTCATTCCCACTTATATTTTACATTTACATGAGTACGTCACCAAATGTCATCTGAGCTTTCCATGATGTGTCGCCCACCTCATGCTACCTTTGCTTCTTGGTATCATATCCTGGAAGTTGGAGCTTGGACAATAGGAGAGTAAGCCAGTGTCATGGCCAGGGACCTCCTAAGAGCCCAGGTGTGGGTGCCAGGTGAAGTTGAAGGGTTCTAGATCTATAAAGACTTTCAGTGAGAGTCCGAGAGGAGGGTGGTAGGGGTAGTATTCGCCAGCAAGCTGACCCATCCTGTCTAATGACTTGGGATGCAGGAGGACAGGGCCTGCCCCACCCTGGTGCCCAGATGGTACTGACCACCCACCCACCTTGTATGGACTTGGTGACCACATTCTGAGCTTACTGAGTACCAGCTTGGAGGAAGGCAGCTACGTATCTTACATTGGTGCCCCAAACCTCACTCCAGCTAGGAGGGCAGCCCTGTTGTCCGTGACCCCGCCTACAGATGAGGAAATGGCAGCTTGCTGAGGTGAGCCCAGTATGGGATGTGCCTGGGCCAGAGTGCTGGTGTGCAGGATGCTTTGAGCTGTATATACGCCTTGCAAGGAGCAAATGCAAGAAGGGGAGGATGGGAGACCCCCTTCTCAGCCCAGCCCACCCAGGTGACTTTGTGAAGGAGAAGGTGGTGGTGGCCAGGCAGAGACCCACCCCCACTTTGCCACCCAGGGCTCTTGGAGTGGTGTGGGCGTCTCCGTTGCTCCGTGGCATCTTAATTGAAATCTGTAAGCAGCCACGGAAGATGGGGGGAAGCATTTAAGCAGGGCTTTGATTAGCTCTGCAGAGGCTGGCGTCCTGACAAGAATGCCAACTCTGATGCCCCTCAGCCTCCCTCTGCTTCTTCAGCCCTCTGTCACCTTCTCATTGAGTGATTACTCTGCTCCTATTAAGTCATGGGTGCTCTTTATATATTAAGGCTCTTGATCCTTTGTCTGTAGACGTATACATGTGCACTTCCAGTCATTGCTCAGCCCTTTCTATTATGTTTTCCTGGCTTTTCAACTTTATTTTTATCAGATGTGGACATATTTAGTATGTAAACAACGCATGTTGGTACCATCCTTTCCCTCCTCCCTGCCCCTTTTCTGAAGAGGCCCTCCTCATTGGGGATGCAGGTCAAATCCATGCATTATGGGGTCAAACATATGGGGGAAGCATTCAGTTATGGGAGACAGGCAATGTCTCTGTGCAAAATGTCCCAACTTGTGGCTCTAACAATCTTTCTGCCCCCTCTTCCACAAAATTTCCTGGGCCATATTGGGTGCATTTTAAGTCTACTTCAGTGATGTGCTCTCAGGAGCCTCTGCATCTCTGGTTTGGTAAATGTTGAGTGCCCTCAGTGTCTATCTCCTTCACCCTTGTGCTGGTATCAGGTTCGCTGAGAAAGCTGCACTCTTGCTCATTTCCCCCAATTCCTCTGTGGTTTCATCTGGGGCCGGGGTGAAGTGCGCTGGGTCATTTATCTCCTCAGATCTTGTTCCCGTCTGAAAAAGAAAAAAGAATTCCACACCGTGGTGCCCGCCTGCAGACAGACAGACACAGGGAAACAAGAATAGGGAGCTGGAACAATCTAGAAAATGGGTCTGGCCTACTCACTCCACACTGCTGTGTCCCTGGTTTTTCAACTTTGATGGAATCAGTTCTTCCCATCTTTTTTTTTTTTTTTTCTAAAAATAGGGTCTCATTATAGCCCAGGCTGACCTGAAATTCACTATGTAGTCTCAGGGTGGCCTCGAACTCACAATGATCCTCCTACCTCTGCCTCCTAAGGGCTAGGATTAAAGGCGAATGCCACCATACCTGGCTTTTCCCATCTTTTAAGAAATATTGTTTATACTTTAGGCCTGCTTTTTAAAGTCACAGTTTTATGAAGTTTTTTTTGTTTGTTTTGAGGTAGGATCTCATCCTGGCCCAGGCTGACCTGGAATTCACTATGTAGTCACAGGGTGGCCTTGAACTCGTGGCGATCCTCCTACCTCTGCCTGCCAAGTGCTGGGATTAAAGGCGTGTGCCACCATACCCTGCTGAAGTCTTTTTTTCTCCTTTGCCTTTGTGTTGTATGTTAGGTTCAGCTCTCTGAGCCTGAGGGTTTCCCTAGGGTGACCGTGTGAGGCGTGAGGTCCCAAGCTCTTCCTGCCCGTCTTCTGTCTTGTCCTCTGACACTTGAACTCTGAGGGGTGGTGGAACTGAATCTCGGCTCATAGTCTGAGGTCTGGGGACTCAGGGAGCAGCCCTGCGGATGGCAGTGACCCTGGAGGGTCAGCGAGAGCAGGGGCAAAGTCAGAGGCCAAAGAAGGGGAGAGGGACCCCAGAGTCTCTTCCCACTGCCAGGCGTCCTGATGAGCCCATCACAGGCACCAGGAAGGCATGTCAGGAGCCAGATATTGCTAGCCCAAAGTAGGGTGTGTGACACCTGCCCCCAGATGACCTGCAGACAGGAAGCATCTCTGGGCTGGTTTCTCTCTCATGCCGTATTCCTGGGTGATGTAATTGGTCCTGGGTAAGGTCTGAATGAGAGCAGGGGCGTTGGGCTCTTCCGCGTGGGTTCAAATCCCAGCTCTGTTGCTTATCAGCTATGTGCCCTGAGCCAGCAACTTCACTCTCTGAGCCTCCCTTCTCTGGCTAATCAAGGGTGATTGTAGTGCCTGCCTCCTCATCGGGTCCTTCGCCAGGCATTGTGGGTAGGGGGAGCTGTGCCATATGCGTTCTGTAATTAACTACACTCTTTCTGAGGCCATCTGATGGATTGCTCTTTGTGAGGTTCTCAGAGCACAGCCTGGCTTCCGGGTGGGGGCTGTCTTTGTCACCTACTCTGTCCTTCTATCCGTGACACCCTCTTGGCCCCCTTCACCAGCTTGCACAGGTGTGTGAGCCAGGCCCAGAGAGGGATAGCAACTTGCCCTGAGATGCCAACCCGGACAGGGTGAGCAGGCAGGATCTTGCAGGGGACATCCCCCCGCCCCCAGGGCTCTTGGACCTACCTGGAAAGGCCAGGCAAGGGACCCAGTGACTCCTCCCAGGCTTCTCCTGTCCCTGGGCCTGGCACATGATACCAGGGTTGGGAGGGGAGGGCTCTTGTAGCCCATCATGCACACAGTAGCTGGGAATGGTGACCCATGGGAGCCACAGCTATGGGCCAGCAAGCAAGGGGGAGGGGCTGATGGAATCTGCTCGTAGCTGTGAACCTGTGAGGCGTTTAATTAAACACCCTCTTAATCAAGAGTTAATCACACTGTCAGGGAAGTGCCCCCAGTGTGTGAGACCCAGGGAAGGGCCTAAGATCTGAGGAGGGAGGGACAGAAGCAGGGAGGAAGGGGGACAGATTGAGAGGGTAGCACAGAGCCAGGCCCTGGGGCCCTCACCCCAGCCACTAAGGCATTTATTGAGCTCCTGTCATGCTGGGCCCCACCCGCCACCCGTTCTGGGGTTTAGCAGTGATGGGGACAGAACTCTCTCAGAGCTTCCGTATCAGTGGGAAACGCACGAGGAAATAGCTGGGACCCAGAATCCTGACAGGTAGGGTAGACTTGTGTGTATGGAAGGTCTGAACCCTCACAGGAGGACAGGCAGCCTACCCAAGGTGTTACGGTCTGAAAATAAGCAGAAAGTCAAGGTGAGAGGGGACACGTGTCCCCGGCAAAGGGACCAGCCCGTGCGAAGGCTCTGCAGTGGAAGTAGCACCCTGGCCGGGTATGAGGGAGGACAAGGGTGCTCCCACGCCCAGATAATTTCCTGGCTCGGGCCAGCTCAAATCCTCTACATTTGGGAAACACAGCTCAACTTCAAGTGAACCGAGAAAGCTAAGTAAATATTCAAAACTTTTTGGCTCTGGCGTCCCTCAGGAAGAAGGAAGTAGCCTTGAGTGGAGAGGGCACGCTTGGTGGTGGCTGTCCTTGCTGTCACTGCACCGGGCGCTCACTCTTTCCTCTCCTTACTTCTCAGGGGACAGGTCTCATCCTGACTCCCTCCACTCCCCCCACCTTCTCCCCCCACCTCAGGGCTCAAAAGGATCCACGCTCTGACCACACAGGCGGCCTATGAGCTCCACGTGGACCTGGAGGACTTCGACAATGGCACCGCCTATGCCCACTACGGGAGCTTTGGCGTGGGTCTGTTCTCCGTGGACCCCGAGGAGGATGGGTACCCGCTCACTGTGGCTGACTACTCGGGCACTGCAGGTCAGAATCCAGGGGCTGCCAGGTAGGCCCGGTGGGATCAGGATCCTGGCCACTCACTTCTGCCTGCAAGTCCTCTCTGACCCTCCTCAGCCCTAAAGCCCACAGCCCACAAAGAAGCCTGGGTTGTTTGCCCATTTCTTGGAGTGGGAGACTGAGTCCAGTGCTGGAGCCAGGAGAATTCTGTGATGGGGCTCCACAGGGCTATTGGGCTGTGGTGGCTGAGACCTTTGGGTGAGAGAGTAGGGGGAGGAAAACCAGAAGCCGGGGTGGAGACTGCCTGGATGAAAGGGCACGCCCCCATTGTTGTTACCGTGCAGGATAGCTACCTGAATCTGCCAGGTTCAGGGGTGGTGTGCACACATTCCAGGGGGCGTGTCAGGCACATATGGTCAGTGGACGCTGAATGGGTCTGGGTGTTCACCCCTCTGTCGCCTGCTTGTGCAGGTGACTCCCTCCTGAAGCACAGCGGCATGAGGTTCACCACCAAGGACCGGGATAGTGACCACTCGGAGAACAACTGTGCCGCCTTCTACCGTGGCGCCTGGTGGTACCGCAACTGCCACACATCCAACCTTAATGGGCAGTACCTGCGTGGCGCCCACGCTTCCTACGCTGACGGCGTCGAGTGGTCCTCCTGGACTGGCTGGCAGTACTCACTCAAGTTCTCCGAGATGAAGATCCGGCCGGTTCGAGAGGACCACTAGACCGGACGCCATCCAGCCCCAGGTCTCCTGACCACACCCCATCCCTGTACCCCTTAGTCTACGCCCACTGCTGTGAGAATACTTTCTGCCCACCCACCTGTTGCATGGCTGACCCTCTCTCCATTAGGGGTGGTCTAAGCCAGCCCTGACACTCAGCCCCCTGGGCCAGCGACACCACACATCTCCTCATTGTCCCCAATTCACCCATGTCCCCTCTCAGCAGCTGACATGATCTCTTGCCAGGGCCAATGGTGGCTGGCACTTGATGTCCCTGAATCACCCCTGCTTAGACTTTGGCTCCCATGCTGTGCCTACTGCCTCATGGAGGGGATGGTGGCATGTGTGCCCCTTGGCTTTGCCAGCCCAAACACCTGTCATCATGGGAACAGAGAGAGTCAGGAACAGACTTAACACCCTGGGCCCTGGGGCCTTTGTGGCATCTCATGGGAGAAGGCTTAGGCTTTCTGAGGCTTGCCTGCCCTAAACTGCCCAGCCCCACCATTCCTCTCCCTCTGTGCCTGGAGACCCTGCCTCTCCTGAGAAGACCTCTAATAGCTGAGGCTGAAGACCGTGTTGGGTTATGGGCTGAGCAGCTGAGTTCTGCTATGTCCTGCAGCTGCCTGTGGAGACCCAGACCCTCAGGCCGAGGCTAGCCCCTGAAGTCCCCTACCCCATGCCTCTTCATGTCTGTACCCGTCTGCTCTGTCTCTGTCAAATGAGGTTTAGCCAGTCTCTGCCCAGCCGTTTACCAGCCTCCTGCCCCACTTCTGCTTGGGGGCACAGGCAGGCCACAGGGTTGGGCCAGTGGGAACCTCTTGGTTTTCTGGGCTGGGGCTGAGGTAGGCTGGCCAGTGCTTGTGCTCAGACCCCCAGCCAAGTGCAGAGGGTGGAGGCCTGCGCCCAGGGGAGGCGGGATAGCTCAAGAGGCTGCGGTCTCTGTAGAGAGGCTGCCCCCTGCTGGTGATCATGGGAACTGCCACCTGGGCGCAGCAAGGCCGAATGGTCACTGGGGAAGGCCACACTGGGTAGTGGGTGGCAGGGGGAGACTGAGGCAGCAGGCCAAGCATCTGGACATTGCCTCCACTGATCCCTCCAATCACCCTGGACTCTACCATTGCCCTCTCCCCCACAGGGAGCCCCACAGCCTTCAGGGACAGGGACAGCAGCCAGGCAGGCTGGCTGGAGCCACAACCTTTGGCCACCAACTCTGGTGTTCATGCCTGGGCTGAGCAAGCTGTGAGAGAAGCTGTCTAGGTTGGGTGGCAACAACCCTCCTTAGGCAGGAGGGAGAGATGCCTAGGGGTGGATTAGATAGGTGCAGGATGTGGAGAGGGTAGTCACTCTCCCCTCCTTCCAAACTCGTGCCAAAGCCCAATCCCTCCATAGGCCAGGTGACCTACGCAGCCCATTGCCATGAGCCATGGACAGAGGTTCACAGTACATATGTCTGCTTGGGTCAAAGCCACCCTGGATGCCAGACAAGAGCAGTTGCTGTCCACTTGACCCCCAGCTGGTGACAGAGGTGGCCAGGTAATAGGGGACTCCAGCCCGGCATGAGTAAGGTGCTGGCAGGGACAAAGAGGCACTCAGGAAGCCCCCTGAAGTGCTCAGGTGGCCACACCGACATGAAGCCCCTTCTCCTTGGTCCCTCTGTATTCAAGAGGGCACCGCGTCACCCGAGCCCCCAGGGTGCCCAATCATATTGCAGAAGTTGGTGGAACCCAGAGCAGGCATCCTGGAAGCACCCTCCTCCCCCAAACACACATTACTGAGACGAGATCGGCATTTGCTGCCAGGGTCCCTGCCAGCCGCCGCTCAGAAGTGCCGAAGGCTTTCTGATGTCTCAACAAACAAGCTCCTGTGAGGGTGATGCTGGTGGTTTCGCAGATGTGCGCGTGTGGCAGGAGGCAGGGCCTGGGGCCAGGGCTTGGCTGCAGAACAGACAAGCCAGAGCTTGGCCTGGCAGGGGGACAGTTGAGGAGGCAGGTGAGGGACAGCATGCATCCATGCCTCATCACGCAGGAGATGACAACCTTTCAGAGCCCCATCACCACCTCACAGCACCAACCGCTCTCCCAGATCGAGGGCATGGCTCTACACCAGCCGAGTGTGCACAACCGGATGAGGCCAGGCGGCAGTTCCTCTCCTCGTGCGTGCCTTTCAAAGGCTAGTGAGGCACGAAGTTCCGGCACACCTACTCTGGGCCACAGTTTCTGCCCTTGACCACAGTCCGATGTCAGTGAGAATGGCTGTCACCAGAGACGGGAAGCAGGAGTGTGGGGAGAGCCCATGGCGGCAGATTCGGTCGGCTCAGACCTGAGTGATGCCACCAGGCCGGTGTACACAAAAGACCCACAGTCACAAACATTGCTGCCCCAGACCCAGTTGGATGGTTTCGGCAGTGGGTGACTGTGACCCATGTTCCATGATTTCACCTGACCAAGCCCACTCTGCCCTTTCCTTCTTTCCTGGGTGAGTAGGGGACGGGTCTCCATGCCTCTACACTGGCATCTTGGCCAGTGCACCATGGCTGTCCCCGTTTAGTGAGCTTCTAAAATTTCCTTCTTCATGCCCAGGGAGGCTCTGTGGACCCAGCCAAGGGCCCCACACTCACCTCCAAGGTGGATCCGCACCGTGAGTCTTTCCAAAGGTGGCTACCCAGCCGGAGCACTGCAAGCCGGGGTTCTGTAGGGGACCCTGGCCAGGCTGCAGGAGATGCGACCGGGGCTGAGTGTCTGTCCTGCCATGTGAGCAGAGGACTGGTGTTTGCCCTTGGGTGGAAGCGGCCCACCTCTTTCTTGCACCTGTAACCCTCATCCCCTCAAGCCTCTGACTGGCCTGGAACTCAAAAGTAGGGGCCACGGCCATTGAAGGCTTTGGCGTTCCGTCAGCCAACCACGTAAAACTGTCCTAAACCAAGAGGACTTGGCAGGGTAGGTATGCCCATTGGCTGGTGTGTGGGGACCACGGGGCAGGGGAGGAGCCAGGAGCTCTCACGACTAGCGCAGCACCCCGTGGACACACGTCGCATGGAACTTGGTTTTGTGAATGTTCCTGTCTCCAGTAAAGTTTTGTGGCGACCCAGCTTCAGCCTCTGACTCTCGTTGTGACCCATGTGAATGGGGTGGGGCCAGGATTGATGTTTGGCTAAGCACCCCTTGTTCTTCGTACACCCCCCAAGGGTGCTGGCTGGCTGAGCGGAGACACACGGGTCTGGCGGCTGGAGCGAGGTGCCTGCCTCCTGCCACGGCTGCGTGTAGCAGAGCTCGTTCTCCCAGGGCTGGGCTTCAGGGATGCACCAAGGCCCACTTGTCTGTTCATCCTACCAGGGTCCCCCTGATGCGTCAGTCCTGCAGGGGCTGAGCCTGGGGCTCTGAGCTGACACTCAGGAACTGACCGTCCCTCAGGGCTGTTTATTCCCATTCCAGTTTGAGGCTTCAGGATGAACCAACTCCGAGTTACCGCATAAAATGCAGCATTGATGGAATACCCATGTTGGAGGAGTCTGGGGTGGTGGGGAAAGCCAGTGTGGAGGCAGTAGGGAAGACTTCACACACTACTGCCAACACTCCTGTAGGGCAGGAGCACCTCAAGCCCAAGTTCAGCCGGGCGTGGTGGCGCACGCCTTTAATCCAAGCACTTGGGAGGCAGAGGTAGGAGGAGCACTGTGAGTTCAAGGCTAACCTGAGACTACATAGTGAATCCCAGGTCAGCCTGGGCCAGTGTGAAACACTACCTTGAAAAAAAAAAAAATCAAGTCTAGTTTCAAGCAATCACCTTTAACCGCTGAGCTATCCCCCCAGCCTTCAAGTCCAGGTTCATAGACCACCAGTGCCAATCTCCTCCAGTGTCCTGAGTATACTGTCCTGTGGCCAGCTCATATTGGGCCACAGGGTTGGAGTGGCAGATGGCAGCACCTGGGGATGGGACCCCTAAGCCAAGCCATGAAAGTCAAAGGTCACCATGGCCACCTGCCTTCCCATGGGACCATACCCACCCCAGGTGGGGGCCTTGTCCAACTAGTTGGTTCCCTGTCACTGCCAAGCTGTCCCCACAGCACTTCTTCGAGCCACAAGCTACCCTGGCTGCAGTTCCCAGAGCCAGCTGCAAGGAGTCCACAAACCCGCCGTCACACAGCTTCCTAGCGCTGACAAAGTGCTTGCTTGGGGGTTAGCCTCAATAGGAAGAGCTTTCCTGAGGCACTGTCCTGGGCTGCAGGAGTGTGTGTGTGTGTGTGTGGGGGGGATGCATGCTTGTGACGAGGGCCCTGACCCTCAGGCTCCCACGAGAGCAGCCGTGAGCATCCGTGGACAGGGTGTCCGGCTGGCTCCTGCCTGCCTGGGGGCACCGTGGGGCTGCACATGCTCTCCACGTGTAACGGGCTCGGAGAGGTTCGTGACTGCCGAAGGTCACAGCTGGCTCTTGGCTGGGCCAAGCACAGCCCTTCACTCTGAGGCCTCACATGTGGCTCAAGCTGAATGAAGGCAGGGTCAGTGCCTGGGTGGGCACAGCCCAACCCGTCATTCAGGTCGCCTCCTTGCCCAGGCTGGCTGTACGCCTGCAGCCGCTAGCACCCTGCCAACACAGAGCCCCAACACCCTGGGGGTCCTCGTGCTCAGGGGCCCCCTGGCTGACCCCCTCCTGTCAGTGGCCACACCTCTCCAGGTACTTGCCCATGCAGAGGAACAGAGGCAGGTTCCCCCTGCTGGTGCTCCACAGAGTGGCACCTGGCACGGAGGGAGGGAGGGAGAGGAGGGAGCTCACAGCAGGTGCTAGAGCCCTGGGCAGGGCGCCAGCCTGCCCCAGGTGTGTTCCTGGAGAACGGGTTGATGAGGACTCCGCCTGCCCGGCGAGGACCTTGACTGCCACGCAGCTGTGTGGCCTGGGGCTCACACAGAGCCACCCTGTCGTTGGTCACACTGTAGAGACAGGAGGGGCCACGATGAGGAATGGCCCCACAACAAGTCAGCGGCTGTGTCTCAGCCAAGGCCGGTCCCGCGAACTGTTTCCAGAGCGGGTCTGCACAGGGAGTGGGCCATGATACAGACCCCTTCCTCCAGCCATACACACAGCAGGTAAGAATGGCACTCCGGCCTGTGGGTGTCTGTGTGTGTGTGTGTGTGTGTGTGCGTGTGTGCACATGCAAGAGAAGCTGGGGAGTGGGCTGGAAAGATGGCTTAGCGGTTAAGGCATTTGCCTGCAAAGCCAAAGGACCCAGGTTCCACTCCTCAGGACCCATGTATGCCAGATGCACAAGGGGGTGCACGCATCTACAGTTAGTTTACAGTGGCTGGAGGCCCTGGCACGCCTATTCTCTCTCTCTCTCTCTCTACCTGCCTATTTCTGTATCTCTCTCTCTCTCTCAAATAGATAAATAAAAAAGAAGCCGGGCATGGAAGTGCATGCCTTTAATCCCAGCACTTGGGAGGCAGCAGTAGGAGGATCGCCGTGAGTTCAAGGCCACCCTGAGACTCCATAGTGAATTCCAGGTCAGCCTGGGCTAGAGTGAGACCCTACCTCAAAAAAAAAAAAAAAAAAAGAGAGAGAGAGAGAGATCGAGAAGCTGGGGAGTGACACACACTGTGAACCCATTGTGGTGCCAATGTGGAAGGAGTGGGAGTTGTGACTTTACCATCTGACCCACTGGGCTAACACGATGGCCTTGCCTCTAGGGCATCACCATGGCCCCAGAGTGGATGTGATTACTTTCAGCTGAAATTCAGAATGTCCTACAGCCACCCAGTGGGACAGCCTAAAAAAGGGTTCCCATGGGCAACAGGCATGGCCTGGCAGTAATGTGGGGGACACAGCACACTGCCTATGGGACAAACCAGCTGTGGCGCCGGAGCTCAACCTCTCTTTAGGCTCCAGAGCAGGTGGGGTACGAAGCAGTGGTGTCTACCTTCCTATAAAAGGGACTGGTCACTGGCTCCACTCCACTCCCACGAGGGCCTGTGCAAACATCCGCCCACCGTGTCTCCCCAGAGGGAGACGACCCAACCAAGGCAGGCCTCTCTTTAAGGGTGGGCTTCCGTGCTTCCGCCTAGGGACTCAAAGGTCTGCGCCCACAATCGACAGCTAATGATGCTGCTCTCCAAAGGGCAGTGCTGGCTGCTCTCATCAGACCACATCCTGTTTGCTTGGGTCTTCACACCAGCAGCCCCAAAGGAATCCCAGGGCCAGGAATGTGCAGCAATCAGGCGACACAGAAGGCCAGGGCGCGCAGGGGCCTATATAAAGCAGGGAAACCCAGGAGCCATGACTGCTAGGCGGGGACCCGAACAGCCCTGCCCAGCCTATTGCGGGGACCCAGGGACCTACCTGCCCTCCGGGGAGCGGGCTAGCGGCATGGTGAGTACGGCGCAGGCTCCGAGTAAGGTCCTCGGGGTCCAGCGGGGTGCAGGTGGAACCCACACACAAAGACCCGTGATGGGAATCCCCACCTTGTCCTGCCAACGGTCCCAGCGTATAGGTGGGCCACAGTCACCTGCCACCGCCTGTCTCCCACTGTGTGTTTTCCCTGCCCCTTCCTGGATGTAGAAGCCAGAAGCCCTAAGTTGTACTGGGCCCCATTCTCAGCGGTGAATATCCTATGATCCCCCAAGGAGAAAAAGGCTATTTCTTGCTTCAGATCAACATGAGTCCTTCCTAGAGGCCACCCTGGGTGCATTTACTCGCCAGGATGGACACTCTGTGGCCCTCATGCCTTGCGCGGGGAGCAGGGAGGAAACCTCTCCAAGAGGCACCCTCAGTCAACTAGGCCCCCAGGAAGGCTGCTCCCCACCCCCAACCAGCAGCAGGCAGGAGCTCGCTCCAGCCCCTAGGGACTGGGAAGCTTAGCTGAGCTGGATTTAGGTAGAAAGCAGAGTTGCTTTTGTTGTTTTTTGAAGCTTTCTGGCTGAGCTGGCTTCTTTGAAATGTTTTCAAGGGACCCGTTTCTGGAAAGAGCTCTGGGGAGTTTCTGGAAGGAGTTCTTTATTCCAGCTTCAGGGGACTCTTCAGAGGACGAGCCAGCTTGGCTCGCCCATGGTCATTACCAAAAAGGCCCCCCTCCTGTGCCAGGGGAGGGGAACAATTCACGTTCTAGGGAGCTCTTCTGTGGGCAGTCACAGATACAGGAGTGGTGAGCGCCTCTTGAACTCAGCTCTGTCCCTTACAAAAGTCCTGGGATCTGGGGCAAGGCTGAGGAGATGGGGTGACACCTCAGTAGGTGGGCTGGGGAACTGTTTGTGATGTGGGGAAAGAAAGACTTTCCAGCAAGCCGGGCACGCCGAGAAGCCACGCAGCCGTGACGAGCCGAGAGCCTTCGCCCTGTACAGTCTTAGATTCTCTGACAGTTTCAGTCCCAAGACAGCAGGAACAGCAATGGATACAGACAGGATTGTGAGGATAAGCCTAGAGGGGGAAAGCATTAGCCCAGAGCTTGACTCATCCATTGTGCTCAGTGAGGGCTGGGGGGGCGCACCTCCCCAAGATGGGTGTCTGCCTTAGACCGGCACCACCAAATCCATTTCCCACTTTCGGGAGCAAACTTGTTTTTCCACCATAGGGAGACAGCAGAGTATCCCAGCAAGCCAGCTCAGCTAGACCCATTCATTATCCATTTGAAAACAGTGATGCTCTTCTCACTTTCTGCCCATGACCTAAGAGTCAATAATCACTAAAAAAAAAAAAAAAAGCAAATAAATAAATATAAGTGCACGTGGCCCTGAGGGCCGCCTGGGCACTGCTATGAGCCACCCAGCAGTCAGGTCCTTCCAGCGCTGAGCTGCTAAGGCAGGTGGCTCCTGGGCTGTGGGATGGTGAGAATCAGACTAACTGGTACAACCAGCTCCTGTGGGCCCCTGCTCTCGGGGGCACTTGGTTTTCCCCGGGACACCAACTTAACCCTCCAAGGGCTGCCCAGGTCTTGGGAAGTGTGCCACCAGAGACTGCCCGTGGACACCTGCCAGCTGCTAACTCCCTAATTCTCCTTCCTCTGCCCAGATGAGGAGCCTGCCCTACCTTCTCCTTCTGCCCTGGGGTGCCTGTTTTCCCCTGCTGGACGGGAGAGGACCAGAGGATGGCAAAGAATCCCGGATGGGCTGGCCTCAGTTGGCCGAGGGGCGCAGACCCCATTCTGCGTGGGGTCCCTCCCCGTGGTGGCGGGGGCCACCACAGACGCCAGCCCTGCTCATGGTGGCTAAGGAGCTCGAAGCGTCCCGTAGGGAACAAGCTGGCTTCCGCCTGGAGAGGCAGGAGGGCGGCCAGGCCACCGCTTTCCTGCCCGGTGGCGGGGAGAAGGCCAGTGGCCCCTTGGGAAGCCTGGCCGAGGAGCTCAGCAGTTACAGCAGGAAGAAAGGTGGCTTCCGCTTCCGCTTTGGCCGGTGAGAGGCTTCTGCAGGGACTCTGTCCCCATCCGTCTTCTCCCTTGTCGTCCCCCAGCCGCAAGGAGCCAGGCACTGCCAGGCCACGGTGTCACCGCAGCACAGTAGTAGTACGGTTTTGGCTAAGCGTGTGCTCACTTCTCCCAACGTTGCTTAGGCAAACAAACCTGCATGGTGTCAGAAAGGAACAGCAAGAGAAAATGGTCTTTGTCCCAGCCCACGACCCAGGCTGCTGTCTGCCTCCCTCTTTCCCCAGCGATCGGAGCAGAGCCCGAGCCCCAGGGGTAGGGTGCTCAGGCTGCAGTCGTCCATGAATATGAATTGGGCCCAGCGCTGGCTCCGCAGCAAGTGGAAGGTAGGTGGACTGAGTGATTACGGCGAGGTAATCAAAGTTCTGACAGTCTCCATAGGGATGGCGGTGCCTGACATCCAAAGTGCAACTGCGACTGAGTACGCTCCACTGTGTGTGGAGTGTGGTTCTGAAAGTTAAAAAATAGAAAAACAACCCAAACCGAAAGAAAAAAAAAAAACAAAACCAACAAGGCTGCTTTTCCGTCATATTAGCACAAGCTCCCTCTGGCAAGAAAAACCCAGCGGCGAATGGCAGTGTCATGGAGCTGCCCTTTGGCTGGCCTTGTCCATGATAGTCTGTTTGCCAAGCCAAAGGCCTCAAGGGAGATGAACCAGGAAGAAACACGGTGTTTGCTTCAGCAAAGCTGCATTTCAAATACTCAAAATCAGAATGTGTTGAGTGTGTATCTTTTGAAATAAAAGTTGTAACAACCTTAGCACCGTAATGGAATGCTGGTCTCTTCCCTCCAGGTCCTCTGGGCCCTAGAAAAAGTTCCTTTTCCCGAGCTCTGCATGCCTCGCTTTGGGGAGATGGAAATCCTGCAGCATACCTCTCCTAGCACACCCTTAATTGGCCGCAGGGCGAAGGTACAGGGAGATAGCATGCGGGCTGTTTTCCCCTTCACGTCTCTCTCCTTCCTTCTCTCCTCAGAATAAGGAGCATTAGGAAAATGTCGCTTTACCTCTAGAAACTGGCTCAGCCTGGGCTGCCTGCAGGCCTGGGGCCAGGCAGAACATCCCTTTCAAAGGCTGCCTTGGTCCCCTGCATCCCATCCTGGGTCAGACAAACCCGTCAGAAGCTGCTCACTCCCAGGGCTGGCTGTGACTGCTGAGATGAGAACTTATATTGATGTTTCTATGGCAACATCCCCCTCCTCCTTTCAAGTGGTGGTTTGCCCCTGTTCACAATTGAATAATTTTCCATTGAGCTGTCACAATTAATTGGTGGATTTTTATTAGCCTTTTAGAACCATACTGGGCTGGGCCCAGCTTGGCACCTTGGAGTATTTCAGTATTTTCCATTGTATTAGTGACTTACGTCCCCAGTAGCAGCTCTCAATCCTTAGCAGCCAGAAAGCCACTTCATTAAGGGTGACAGATCTGAGCTACAAAAGACCCACGCTGACTGAGGAACAGGGCTGGGAGGCGAAGTGGGGAGGGAGGCCAGAGCCCAAACACCTGATTGTGGCATACTGTCTTCCCTCAATGCCTAATTGCTACCTGCACAGGGCTCCCTTGTCCGTGGTCCCTGGACTGCTGTGATAGGGACAATAGAAGGACGCCAGGGTCTAGGAGACACATCAGTCTCTGTGGCTTCTCTACTGTCTAAGGAAGATACCTCTGGTGAAGGCATGCTGCTATTACTACCTGCTGATGTGGCCATCGTGGGGATGAATGCTTATTCTGGGTTGGTGTCCATGGAGAATGACCTGAGGACCTCCCTCAATCAGAGGGTGGACAATAAGAGAGAATTATGGGTCCATCCAATGCCCTCCCCCACCATGGCACTCACTCACTCTGCTTTGGTGAGGGGCAGTCACCTGGATCAACCCATCCATGTCCAGGAAATGTGTTCATGGAAGGCAGGTATAACTGACCACAGGCCAAGGGCAGGGGGATACCCTGGAGCTAGGCCCCTGCCAACCTTCACTTGCCAAGGTGTATGGTCTGAGACAGGAGCTGCACAAGGCCACTGGTCAGGATGCTGGAGGACAGCCGAGCTAAGCTGCCCTGCACAGCCTTATGCACACTGGAGGTATTCACAACCTGTCTTTGTTTATTTGGCAGTGCCTAGGATCAAACCCAGAGCCTAGTTCATGCTAGGCAAGTACTCTACCACTGAGCTACATCCCCAGCCTGGCTCATTTTTAATTTAGCAGGATTAGGTTGGCCTCGTTGGAGATGCCTGGGATGAAAGAGAAGGTGCAGGGGAAGCTTCAAAGGGATGGATCCGCTGTTGCACCTTCCATCATTAAAAAGAACCAACAAAGCTATTCTCTTGTTTGCTTGTAGAGTGGAGCTTAATAACCCTGAAAATCAGACCACTCAGACTGCTAAGGGTGCTGATCTGTTAAAGCAGTGACCCTGTAGGTGGCTAACTTCCTCTTTAACCCCCTGCTCCTATTGACTCCAGCTTCTGGCAAGGTCTGGGCCATTCTCTCTCCTGGTGGGGGCTGGGGAGGGGGGATTCTGCAGGCTGGGGAAAGGGTTTGGGAAGCAGTCATTGTGGAAGTAGATTCAGATTCAGGCCCAAGCTGTCCAGCTTCCCGTCTGGCCTGGCAGCTCCAGCTCAAAGCCCAAGAGCTGTGGGTAGTCGTTTGCTGTTATTTATTCAACACACAGACGAGGGCTGGGTGCAGTGGAGCATGCCTGTAATCCCAGCACCAGGGGCTGAGGCAGAAGGATCAGGAGTTCAAGGCCAGCCTGGGCTAATTGAGACTCTGTCTTGGGAAACAAAAGACACAGACAAGGCCTCCTCTTGGTCGAGACACACACGGCCATGTAGTTACTAAGATGGGTGGAGAACATTTCTTCCCATATCTTCCTGTGTTTGAAATACCAATTGAAAGAAATACTTGTGGGAAAGGTCTGGGGTAGCCGCCTTCCTCATTCACTCCGGTACCAGACGCCACAAGACAGATCCGCTAAGGACCCCATGCCAGCAACATCCTTGTCACCCTGTTATTGGTGCTATTGCATCCACATTTCCCCGAGGAACAGCATCTTGGATAATATGACATGAGGGGCTGGGAATGTGGCTCAGTGGGTAGCGTGCCTGGCTAGCATGCATGAAAACCCTGAGTTCGATCCTAGGCACAACATAAACCCAGGTGTGGTAGCACATGCCTAGAATCCCAGAGCTTGGTACGTGGAGACAGAAGGATCGGAAGGTAAAGGTCATCTTCAACTATATAAGGAGTGTAGCCCAGAGGACTACACAAGACCCTGCTCCCATCTAAAAAAGTGATATGACACCTGGCACCCTGAACCCATGTGAGGACATGCTGGGAGCTAAGGGCAGGGACAGAAAAGGGGGCCCAATAAAAAGGGGAAAAGGTGCGCTGGGTAGGAATTCACTCTTTTAGCCAGCAAGTACCTTGGAACCCCAGTTCAGGAACAATGTCATGGCCTTGATGTGGGGACACCAGCCACCCTTAGCGATGCTGAGACCAGCAAACTGGCAGCCACATGCCAAGGACAGAGGGCAGGCCTGGCGGGTAAGCGGTGGCTGGCCCTGCAGCTCTCCCACCCGCGCCGCGCGCTGCCGTCTGGAGCTTAGAACTCCCCACGCTCCTCCCCACACAGGCTAGGGCTTGGGGCAGCGCGGAGGAATTATCGACCCAAGAAATCTGCTAGTCATTCTGTAAACATTTATTTAAAAAATACTACAGAGGAGAGATCTGGATTCAAAAAACACAAGAGTCATATACAGAAACAAATGTACTGGACTGAGGAAAAGGGGGCACACCACTGGCATTCCAGAAGGGAGGCAGTGGCAAACTATTTACACATTGTTTATAAAAAAGCAAGTCTATAAAGAGTGTATATCAAAGTATAAATGCAAATATAGTGGCACGTCACGTGAGCAACAACAGGCCAGTACCTCAGGGATGGACCATGGGGGTGGAGGCCGTCTGGCTCAGCAAGGCCGCTGGTGGTGTGGCACCGCCTCCCTCGGGCTACGGGAGAGCCATCGGGACAAGGAGAACCACGGAGGACAGCCCAGAGGAAACATCTCTACCAGAAAAATAAAACGAATCTAGGTGATTAGTGTTGAAACTGGCCGTGGGAGGCGGCTGGCTTGGGGAGGCGGGGTGCAGGGAGCAGGAGGTGTTTCTCTAGACAGATGCCCACTCTTTGGTTGGCCATTCTGGGTCATGGTTAAGGAGACCCAAGTGTCCTTTCCTGTCCTCAGCTGTAGTCTTGGCTGCCTGGGGAAGGGAGGCAGCTCCTGGGCCAGTTCTCTCAGCTCACGCTGGGGGGGCCAAAAGGGCCTCTGGGCTGAGTGCTACTCTTGGTAAGTACGCTACAGTTTCAAGCTGAGGCCCACGTCTGTAAGGCCCTTGGTCACTGTTAGGCCTTCCCGGCTGTCTGCACAGAGCTTTGAAGTGCCCAAGAACTGCCAAACACCAGACCATCTTGTCACCAAGGCAAGAACCCTGAAAGGACTGACCTGGTTTAGAGGAGCAAGGGAGGGGGAGGGGGGCCTCTGGGGCACTGGAAGTGTGCAAAGGGCCAAGGCCAGCCAGTGTCTGCCACCTGGGACTCAAGCTTTCTATCCAGGATTTGCAATGCACACACAGGAGGACAGGTGACAGGACACACTCCCCAGCTCCATTCTCTTCAGCACCCACCTATCTGGGCCCCCCATAATCTCCTCAAATGAGCACTTGTCATTCACACACATAAAAACAAATGATGAATATACCACACCAGGCCATGGGTGGAGTGACTGGGTGGTCACAATGGTGTGCACCCCCTTCCTGGGATGGGTCTCCGGCACGACAGGTACAAAGACAGCCAGCACAGGGCTTCCTGCACAGAAGAGGTGACAGTGCACAAAGCCTTGGTGACACAGAAGGCACTGCCAGGAGAGGAGGTCATGAGAGGAGCACGGAAAGGACAGTCCTCCTGGGCGATCCCAGCCGGCACAAGAGCTGGGTCTGAGTCAGCGGTGGGAACAAGCTTGACATGCTAGCTGCAGTCCAAGTGTGGGAAGTCCACAGACACAAGATGAGGACAGAGGTGGCTCAGGGTGCCTGGGCTGGGGAGGGGAGGAGAGGGAAGGGTGCAGGGCAGTTGGTGCACAACATAGGTAGCAGGCTGGCTCCAGCAGGCCCGAGCTCTGCCTGGCACAGAGCCCTCTGGGCCAAGTCACCAGCTACCTGGTCCTGTCAGATCGACTTGGGCATGGAGAGCCCTGGGGGCTGCAGCAGCTGAAGCTGGAGGGACTCTGGCTTCTGCTACCTCTGAACGATGTCACTGATCTCCTTCACGGAGCTGAGGAGCTTGCTGAAGTCCTGGGTGGCTGCTGGGCCGCTGGCGGCAGTCGCGGGGCAGATCTGAAGCTCCCGGAGGTTGTTCTCCAGCTTGTTGATGGCCTCGCGGAAGGCGAACTTGTTCCTCATCTGCTGGATGGAATCCACATAGCTCACACAGAACGTGTACAGGTTTTTGCCGGCCTCCAGCACAGCACTGTGGCTGGCCATCTGCTCCGAGTTCCTAGAGATGGCAAGGCATAGGGCCTCAGTGCTGTCCAGAACTACACCCTTGGTAATGGTGCCACTAGCAATGCGCTCTGGCGGCTGGCGGGTCTTCCGAAGAGACACACGGGTCGATATGAGAGGGATGAAGGCAGCAGAAGATGGCTGGTCCCCAGCCAGGGCTGAGGAGGCTGCTGGCAGTGTGGAGGCTGTGGGGCCTGGGCTAGTGGGGGTCCCCGGTGGCTTGGTGGCTGACTGTGGCTTTGGCACAGATGGCGGCACAGGCTTTTTGAGACCCTCTCCTAGCGGGCCAGGCTTGATGGCATCACTGTTCATAGCATCCGCAGCCAGACCAGCACATTTTGTCTTGGTGCCACCACCTGCCTCCCCAGCGGCTTCCTGGCTGGGGCTCGGGGTAGATTTCCCAGCTTTTCCCGCTGAGGCTGGGGGAGGTGGAGGGGCAGGTTTGAGCTTAGACAGCCGCCCCTTGTCCCTCCCCGGGGACTCAGAGCAGTGCTTGTGCCTTCTGACACGGGACTCCTCGGCAGGGGCCTTGCTGAAGCCCACCCTGCTGCTGGGGGGCGTTGGCTCAGCTGCAGCAGGAGTCCCTAAGGCGCTGCCCCTGCTGGCCTCCTCCTTATGGGGTGGGCCGGAAGAAGGCCCAGCAGTGACCTGTCGACGGAGGAGCTTGGGAGTCACGCTGGGAGGGCTGGAGCCTGGGCTGGACTCCGTGTCCCTGAAGACCTCATCAGCAGCCTCCTCCCCCTTCTTCAGCAGCCGGGGCGGCGGTGTCACTGTACCTCTGGCCACCTGCTCAGACCTGGTCTCGCTGGCCCGCTTCCGAGGCAAGGCTGGCTTCTCGCTCTTGTGCCCTCCGAAGGTGGCTGAGTCAAACTGCTTGCCAGCAGACGGCAGGTCCCGAGGCAGTGTGACTGACCTCCACTCTGTGTCCTTGGCCCCGTGGGGCATACAGGAGGCTGAGCAGGACCGCAGGAAGCGCTTGCTGGAGCTGCTGCCACTCTCCTCCTCTCCGGCTGCCAGCCGGCTACTGGTCAGTGTGCTGGACTTTTTCCACAGGTGGGGGGAGCGGAAGCCTGAGCTGCCTGGCTCCCGGAAGGCGCCATTGGGGACACCAGCCCCGTTGCTGGGCTTCGGGGACTTGACGGACTCCACGGCGTCTGAGGGGGGAAGAGCCGCTGTCCCGTTGCTGATCTCCCTGCTCTCTTCCTCATTGGTCCCCCTGCGCTCTGGCTGGCCGTCCATCTCCCGGAAGGAGCTGCTGCGCTTGGGAGGGGTTGGAGCCATTTTCTTCTTCTTCTTGATCAAGGCGCTGAACAGGTTGGTCTTCTTGTCTTTGGGAAGAAGGCGCTCATCTTCGTTGAGGCCGCCATCTGGAGGCCCACGCTCCTTGCGCGGAAGCAGTGGGGACACGGCGGGCTCATGGTCCAGGAGATCTGAAACACAGGAGTGGGAGGTGGTCAACAGCTCCTGATGGTGAGCCACGGGCTGTGCACCCTGCCTGGGGCTCACAACAGACAGCGGCCCATCTACTGTGCATGAGGCCCAGCATGGCTCTGCTCTCCACCCACTGTGTTGATAAGAAAAGGCAAGTGATTTCAAAGGGGAAAGTGTCAGGGGGGAGAGAGGGAATTACCATGGGATTTTTTTTTTATAATCATAGAAAATGTTAATAAAAATTTAAAAATTAAAAAAAAAAAGGCAAGTGAAAAAGTGGGGTGCCATGCTCATACTGCACCGGCCCAATGCCCATCAATGTCATTACCATCAGCCTGCCAGTTACTCAGACAGGCTCAAGTCCCCCCTGAAGACGGAGGGGCGGGGGTGGTGATGGCGCTGGCACCCTCATCCTGATAAAGCTGTGGCATCCCTCCAGTGTCACACTCCAGTCAGCAGAAAGCCAAGCAGAGTCAGACCTGTGGCTCTCAGCTAGATGGAGGAAGAGGCCAAGTACCATGGTGAGGGGATCAAAATGAGCCATTGTAGTGGGAATCAGGAAAGGATAACCTTTGCAAGGCTTTAAATGGCCCTCTTTAAATATGAATAATAGTTCAACAAAATGCTTTTGGTGTTACCAGGCCACGGGAGCCAGCTGCAAGAAGAGAGCTTTCTCTCAGCACCCTGAGATTCAGAACAGGAGTGGAAGATGCATCTGTCCCAATACCAGTAGTGTGCAGACATCCAAATGAGGGCCAGCCAAGGCTCACCCCATGATCTGCTCCAGCAGAAGGCAGAGAAATTCTAGTGGATCCCATGCAGCCAGGTTCTAGAGCAGAGCCACAGGGACAGACACAGCTGCTCACCAGACGACCTACCACCCCCATGACACTTACGGGTAGAAATGACATGTCTGCTATCACTGGGCTTTTCTAAGGCAGCATCTCCTCCCCGCTGTCCCATGACCCAACAGAACGACAACTAATGGGCGAGGGGATTCTGGACAGCCATGGGCCATGGCCTCCAGAGTAGTAGCAGGAGGACCCAGTGGGGCATAGAAATTCTAAAATTTAGGGCTGGAGAGATGGTGTAACGGTTAAGCGCTTGCCTGTGAAGCCCAAGGACCCCGGTTCGAGGCTCGGTTCCCCAGGTCCCACGTTAGCCAGATGCACAAGGGGGCGCATGCATCTGGAGTTCGTTTGCAGTGGCTGGAAGCCCTGGTGCGCCCATCCTCTCTCTCTCCCTCTATCTGTCTTTCTCTCTGTGTCTGTCGCTCTCAAATAAACAAATAAACAAAAAATTAAAAAAAAAATTTGGGCTTACTTCTCATGTAATCCTACTAAGCATGCATTTTTGGCATATGACATGCATCCTATTCCTATAGTAGTATATATGTATGTATTATACAGTACATGGGCACAGGATAAAACAAAACACAAAACTGGGGAGTGTGGGCTCTGCTGTGGGTAGCGCTTCTCACAAGTTCCATCAGAAGCTGGCTTTGTCCTGCCTTGTCTGACTCAGCCAGCCTGTGGTCCATCAGTGTGAGTTCACCATTAGCCTTTGCTTAGAGCCCCAGGAGCTTCTGGGAGCTCAGGCCCCATGCTCAGACACTTGCATTCAGTGGCTCTGCAAGAGAGCCAGACAGCAGGCTCCAGGGGCAGGCGCTCAGTGTGTAGCCTGGCATGCAGAATGCCCAACATGGCTACTGATATTATCCCTGGTACTATCTCTAGGCACCTCCTGCACCTGCCCCATCTCCCTCACTTGCCTGGGGAAGGGCACAGAACCCATGGGGACACGAGCTCTGCCCCATAAGCGCCTCACAGCAGCCCCTTTCTCAACAAACTGCTCTCTATTTGGTTCAGTGTTCATTATTACTGAATCTGCCCACAAATACTGTGGATAGTACATGAAAAGGCAAGTGCCTCTCACTGGGCCTTCCAACCTCTGCCTGTCTGAGCTAACCATGAAGACCTTAGCTGCTGGATGGCTCCCAGGGAGGCTAGGCAAGAGGACAGCATTCCTACTTTAGGGCTGGGCCCCTGACAAGACACTGCCCACCTTTCCCTGCAGGTTTGCACAGCTTCCCATTTGCCTGCCCTGGCCCAAGGTGTGAAGGAGTGAGGACATACCACTCTCTCCCTGGCCCTTGGCGTGGGAGGGCTCAGACACATCAGTGGTGGCATCTTTCTGCTCGGCAGTTCTCCTGGAAGTCCTGGTCTTGGTGGGCAGCTCTGGGGCCTGCAGCATGGTGCTGGTAGCTCCTCTCACGCCTTGCTTCCCCAGTTCCTTTTCCACTTCTAAGGAACACACACACACAAACAGAAACCCAGCAGCCATCAGAGACAATATTAGCTTGGAAACGGGGGGGGGGGGGGGGGGTGGGAGCAACTATTCAGTTATGGAAAAGGGGGCAAAGGTGCTAAAAAGGCAGCACTTAGCATTTTCCAGAACTCTGTAGGTTCCACAAAAGACTGAGAGCCCACTACCAATGCCTCTTCCCAGATGGATGGTCTTTTGTTTGCCAGTGCCAAGTCCACCTTTGTCAGGAGTGAACTGAAAGCATGCCTAGCAGCCCCCAATCAACTTTCACCCCAGGACTCCCGGACAGGTGACTTTACCATCTGAGATACTGGATTCCTGGAACATCGTCTCAAAGGCTTGATGGATCTCAGCAAAGGAGGGCCGGTCAGAGGGATTCCACTGCCAACCTGGACAGAGGAGAGCCACATCAGACCACCCAGAAGGTTCTGCTCAGAGGCACAGGACGAGCCATTCCCAAGGAAATGGCCAGGAAAAAGGCATTCCAAGTCTCTTAACAGCTGATGCCATAACAAGTTAAAAATAAGAATGCCACTGTGCCAGTACTACAGACATTAAGAATTTGAGGCTGGGGAGATGGTTCAGCTGTTAAAAGTGCTTCCTTGCAAAGCTTGCCAACCTAGGTTCAATTCTACAACACCCATGTAAAGCCAGATGCTCAGAGTGGTGCATGCATCTGGAATTTGTTTGCACCAGCAAGAAACCCTGGTGCACCCATCCTATCTTTCTTTCTCAAGTAAATAAAGATTTTTTTTTTAATAACTTGAGAAGGCATTATATACTGGGGAAAAATAGACCATAAAACTCTAGAGAGGAACCGAGAGAAAAATTTCCTCCAAACCTCACACTAGTAGGTACAGGGAACGGACAAGGCAAATAGCTTGTGTCTACTGCCACCCTTATTTCATGTATATCAAAGTTTCAAAGAATTGCTAGTAAAGAAATGTGTTTATTCTTTTTGTGACCAGGTTACCCTGTACCGCCCAGGCTGATCCAAACTCTGGGCTCAAGTGATCCTCCTGCCTCAGCTTCCTCCTGTGAGGGGACAGCTAGCTTGTGCCACCTTGTGCAGCTACAAGTGCTAATTACAACTGGAGGGATGAAAAGGACTAATTCATCCTGGTGTTGGTGAGGATGTAAAATTACTTGCCTACATTTGTTTGCTCTGTTGTCTTCCTATACTTCTGAAGGGAGTACAAACTGCTACCATCTTTCTTGGAGGATAATCTGGCCAACATTATAAGGAATTAAAACACACACAGTTCTTTGAGCTACAGCTCGGATTTTGGAAATCTTGGCATGGTACAAAGTACGCACAGATGAGGATGTGTCAATTCCACTTCCTGTTTTTGTTGTTGTTTGCTTGTTGTTTTCTTAAAGTAGGGACTAACCCTAGCCCAGCTGACCTGGAACTCACTCAGGTCAGCCTTAACTAGAGTATAAAATCTCATCTTGAAAATGAAAACGGGCTGGAGAGATGGCTTAGCAGTTAAGCACTTGCCTGTGAAGCCTAAGGACCCTGGTTCAAGGCTCAATTCCCCAGGACCCATGTTAGCCAGATGCACAAGGGGGTGCATGTGTCTGGAGTTCGTTCGTAGTGGCTGGAAGCCCTGGCACGCCCACTCTCTTTCTCTATCTGCCTCTTTCCTGGAAGCCCTGGCACACCCATTCTCTCTCTCTCTATCTGCCTCTTTCTCTGTCTGTCGCTCTCAAATAAATAAAAACAAACAAAAAAGAAAACAGCCAGGTGTGGTGGTGCACGCCTTTAACCTCAGCAATCAAGAGCCTGAGGCCACCTGAGACTACATAGTGAATTCCAGGTGAGGCTGGGCTAGAGTGAGACCCTAGAAAGAACCAAAAATTAAAACAGGAGCTAGAGATTACTCAGTGGTTAAGATGCTTGCCTGCAAAGCCTAACAACCGAAGCTCGATTCCCCAGTACCCACATAAAGCCAGATGTAGGGCTGGAGAGATGGCTTAGCGGTTAAGTGCTTGCCTGTGAAGCCTAAGGACCCCGGTTCGAGGCTCAGTTCCCCAGGTCCCACGTTAGCCAGATGCACAAGGGGGCGCACGCGTCTGGAGTTCGTTTGCGGAGGCTGGAAGCCCTGGCGCGCCCATTCTCTCTCTCTCCCTCTATCTGTCTTTCTCTCTGTGTCTGTTGCTCTCAAATAAATAAATAAAAATTAAAAAAAAAAAAAAGCCAGATGTACAACATGGTACATGCATCTAGAGTTTGTTTGCAGTGGCTGAAGGCCCTGACACTCCCATTCTCTCTCTCTCTGCCAGATGTGGGATACACCTTTGATCCCAGCACTCAGAAGGCAAAGGTAGGATGATCACTGAGTTCAAGGCCAGCCTGAGCTAGAGTGAGACCCTACCTCAAAAAAACAAAACAAAAGGCCAGGCGTGATGGTGCACGCCATTTATTCCAGCACTCGCCTTTAACTCCAGCACTTTGGAGGCAGAGGTAGGAGGATCAAGGCCACCCTGAGACTACATAGTAAATTCTAGGTTACCCTGAGCTAGAGTGAGACCCTACCTCAAAAAAAAAAAAAAAAAAAAATACACATATTTTCTGTAAATAAAGGTTCACGGGAGCACTGAAATCTGAGAAGCAAACTTCCATTAACTGCTTGAGAAGAATGAGAGAGGCAGGTCTGCCTTCTGCTCACACCTCCACTACTAGAATTTCTGCAGTGACCATGTGCTTTCAAACAGGCAGGAAGGCTTACATGCTCGCATGAGCTCGTAGACCTTCTCTGGGCAACCTTCAGGGCGCTCCATGCGGTAGTCCTTCTCCAGCAGCTCGTATACCTGGGACAGGTCAATTCCCGGGTAAGGTGACATGCCGTAGGTAGCAATTTCCCAGAGCAAGACTCCGAATGCTGAAAGAAAAAGAGGAGGGCTATCGACTGTGTAGGCTTAGCCAGGCTGTGCTACACTATAGAAGCTGTCCTGGCAGTGACATTTTAGCAGTCTCCCCATGACCAACAGCTCAGGACAGATGGGGCAGAATGAGACTCAGTTTGCTAACACACACTGAACTATGCTGAAGGAGAAAAGGTTAGACACGCAGCCAGCCAGCTGTGATACAGGGTCTCTCAGGCACGTGACACCTTACTAGGAAATGATATGGAAGACAGGCACCCACATTCTGCTCATAGCTCTGTGACTAGCTAGCTACATGACTGCATTATGGTGCCAGTCACTTCTGGGTGGCCAGGATTATCTCCAAGGCCCCTGCTGACTCTCAACATTCCATAAAAATCAAATGAAATCTTTCAGTCAATCCTATGCCCACTCTCAGAACCAGTCACCTTGGAAACAGGTGACTCAGGTTTGGGACAGTGAGCAAACCCTATCCTCTTGTTCCTGACAGCACAGATGTGCACAGACTGTAAGAAGACTACCAGAAGGATGAGGAGCTGAATGACCACTGGCCGAAGAGAAGGCAATCCAAGGAGCAGCAAGGAAAAGAACTACCACAGACTGAAACCACCGGGGTGATTCAAACCCAGCAGTTCATATTAATACTATCAAGGACACACGGAATCCGGCTGCTCACCACCTAAGAGTGGCACTTAGGAAGAGGAAACAGAGGCAAAGCAGCACGCGCGGAGCCTGTGTTCCAGCACTAAATGAGCAACAAGGTGGAGGAGGGACGGGGTTTTAATAGAAGTATTTGGCCACGAAATGGATACAGGATGACAGAACTAGACAATCAGCACAGGGCAACCCTAGGAAAACAGTGGTGGAGGCACTGGATGCAGAAGCTGCTACGCAATACCCCAACAATGGGGGACAATCAAGCACCTGGACGGGCCTACGGGCATGCAACCTTCTCCAGTGTCAACGGGATGAAAACCAACCGCCTAGGTCTGAATACCAAAGTTAGACTGCACAGAGGCAGAGAACAAAACCCAGACTCCAGGAAGAGAGTTTCTTCAATAAATAAGCAGCACAGGAAATGTGGAGTCGGAGAAGAAAGGTTAAAGTGACATAAGGGACAGGTGGGCTATACAAGACGTGAGCTACCTTTGGATCTTGGCTGGAAATGTAAAGAGAAGTCTGATTTTTATAGATCAACTGAAAATCTGAACACTAGATATTTGATAATATTCAGAAACTACTGTCATGTTTGAGAGTAGCATTGTGGTTGTGCTAATAAAAAGTCATCTGAATGAAGCTAATACTGAAATATTTATGTGAAAATAACATGATGTCTGGGATTTGCTTCAAAATAATGAGAGTCGGGGGAGTGGGTGGCATGGAGGACACAGGATGGCTATGAGGTGACGATTCAGGCTGAGTGGTAGGGACATGGATTCATTATGCAGTCCTTCCCCCTTAATGTTTGCTTAAAAGATGTCATCATTAAAAAAATCGTTAAGCCTGGCGTGGTGGCGCACATCCTTAAGTCCAGCACTCGGGAGGCATAGATAGGAGGATCACCATGAGTTTGAGGCCACCATGAGACTTCATAGTAAGTTCCAGGTTAGCCTGGGCCAGAGTGAGACCCTACCTCAAACCACCAAAACAAAACAAAACAATCTTTAAAAAGTGAAAGCAAATAATCATGAGGCTTAAGGGATGGGGAGATGGTTCAGCAGTTACAGGTACTTGTTTGCAAAGCCTAATGGCCCAGGTTCAAGTTCCCTGTACCTACATAAAGCCAGGAACATGAAGTGGCACATGTGTCTGGAGTTTGTTTGCAACAGCAGGAGGCCCTGGCACATCCATATTCACTTTCTCTGTATCTCTCAAATAAATAAATAAATAAAAATACTTAAAAAAAAAAAGAGTGTGGTGATACACACCTTTAATCTCAGCACTCAGGAGGCAGAGGTAGGAGGACTGCTTTAGTTCGAGACCAGCCTGAGACTACATAGTGAATTCCGTGTCAGCCTGGGCCACAGTGAGACTCTACCTTGAGAAAACAAAAACAAAACTTCAGAGTAAAGTATCCTGTTTAAAGCCCAAACAAAAATGAATAGCTTCCCTGCTGAGAGGAAGATTCTGGGGGCCTGACGGGTGAGGTCCTGCCCCAGTAGATCTAAGCAACAAATATGAAATGAACACAGAAAGATAGGATATTAAATGCATTACTCTGGATCATTCAGAAGAAAAGAAAAAGCACTCTATTGCTTCATGTTTGAAAGAAAACAATAAATAGGATTTTAAAATAAGCAAAAGGGGCTGGAGAGATGGCTTAGTGGTTAAGTGCTTGCCTATGAAGCGTAAAGACCCTGGTTCGAGGCTCAAATCCCCAGGACCCATGTTAGCCAGATGCACAAGGGGATGCACACATCTGGAGTTCATTTACAGTGGCTAGAGGCCTTGGCATGCCCATTCTCTCCCCCCTCTCTCTATCTGCCTCTTTCTCTCTCTGTCTGTCGCTCTCAAATAAATAAGTGAAAATGAACAAAAATTAAAAAAAAAAAGAAGCAAAATAAGAAAGAATTAAACAACAAAGAGGAAAATAAACAGCAAGGAAGAGTGAGGAAGCCAGGAGTATTAGGTAGAGTAAGAACTCTTAGCTAGCTCAACTGCCCCAGGGCAGGGCCCTTACCCCAGACGTCAGACTTGATGGAGAACTTGTTGTAGGCCAGGCTCTCAGGTGCAGTCCACTTGATGGGGAACTTGGCTCCTGCGTGGGCTGTATAGGTGTCCCCTGTCATCAACCTGCTCAGGCCAAAATCTGCCACCTTCACCAAGTGGTTTTCCCCAACCAGGCAGTTCCGGGCAGCAAGATCTCTGAGGAAAATGTTCATTGGTGAGAGCTCCTGGCACATGTTCCAGCCACACAGATCCTCCAATGTTGAATGAAGGTGTGACCCTGACTCGTGAAATCAAGCCCTGTCCCCTCCAAAGCATAACACTCCACTGGGGAGCAGTGTCAGTACCACGGCACACACATCAGGCTGTCGTAGTGGTGAGAAGAGGTTGGTGCTAGGAGCAGGTCTCCACCTGTCACCCGGAGCAAGTGATGTTAATTACCTTGGGACTCGGGTTACATCATCTATAACATGAAGATGGTAACTGGGCCTACCCTGCGTGCCTGCACATGGTAATTATCTTTGAGGATGGCAAGTGTCTATGTGCCTGTGCCATGACTGCTAAACCATGCTAGGCATGGGGAACTGATTCTCAACTGCAAACAACTTACACAAGGGATCCTCCACCTGTCTTGTCCAGACCTGTCCAAAATGAAATGCAGCCCATGGCATTCTTCACCCACACTGCATTCCTTACTTTCCGACTGCTTCCCTGATACCTACCCAAACACATTCTAAAAGCTGTCTTCTGTATAATCGCTTTCTCTTGCTTTCTGACTCTCCTGTGGAAGAAGGGGTCTAATCTTTGGTTCGTGGATGTTAACTGTGAAATCACAAGGCAAATGGGAATGAAGAAATGAGAAGATGCAGCAGCTTAAAGTGATGGCTGAGTGACGTACCCTGATCACAAGCAATGAGAGAGAAATTAAATACAGAAGAGTTGTGCCTAATAGGATTTTGGGTGAGGCATTTTAAATGTGCCTGAATGGAAAGGGAACAAAGCTGGCCATGCGAGGCAAGCCAGAAGTCAGGAAATCTCAATTTGCAGCATCAGAGGGTCCACTCTGCTGAGCGACAGGCACATCTGGAGCGGGCTCTTGTGGAGCAGAGAAAATCTGTCTTACGAGGCACTGCCAGCATTTCACACACTCTACTTATTCCTGGCTATGAAATCTCATGTAGAGGTTTCACACTTGAGTTAATTGGGGAGGAAAGGTCATAACAGTGGCATGGAGAACATCTTGCATAAAGGAGTCTGGCCAAGCCTGTCAGGCTCCCTCCTGCATAGCCCGTCACTTTGCTAGGAAGCCACTTCCACCAGCAAAGCACGCAAAGACCCAGGTAATTGTGGCACACTTGAAGGTCAAAACACTCCAGGCTTTAAAATGGCAAAGATGCCTAATTTGGGCCTGCATATATCCAATTCTGATAATCATGGAAACATCCCTGATGACAGCAAGTTAAGTGGACAATGGAACAATGACAAAGAGAGGACAAGGGGAAAAAAACACTAAAAATCAACCCCCTGCCCTGGCTTTCAGTACCAATTTGTGTAAAAGCAGAGCCATGGCCTTCAGGCCGAGGTCATTACTGCCAAGCAATGGCCAGGGAGGAATAATGAACATTGCTCTGAAGGGACCTGTGATTATTAGGAAGAATGACTCTTAGGAACTTCATTCATATTCTTAGTCCACAATGGCCCGGAAGTGACGTATTTCTTCCCTGGGATCCGCTGCTTCACTGGTTCGGGCCCTGGGCCGGATGTGGCAGGCAGCTCTGTCAGGCACTAGTGTCTGCCTTTGCCCAGGGGCTGCTCTACAGGTCCTACCTGTGGATGAAGTTTTTCTTCTCCAGGTACTCCATGGCTGACGAGATCTGCGTGGCCATGTACAGCAGTACCACGGCGCTCACCTCCTGTCGGTTACACTCTCGCAAGTAGTCCAACAGGTTTCCGTAGGTCATAAACTCAGTGATGATATAGAAGGGAGGCTCCCGGGTACACACCCCTGCCAACAAGACATGGGGGGCTTCAGCACACAGCTTTGCTCTCAGAGGAAAAAGCCCTAGAGAGGTCTAGCACAAAAAAAAAGGGTCCCAAACAGATGTGAGACCTGCCCCATGGCTTCAAGTACTTACGGCTTGAACCTGTGCTCTGTGGGAGGGAGGGACATGGCCACACTCTTCTGCCTCTGCAGTCCATGAACCTGGACTTACAGAGGCAGCCTGCCATGGAGTTCAAAAGCTTCCCATCAAACAACCACAGTACCTGTGAGTGCTTATGCCTGTTTATAGAACTGCCTCAGTGAGACAGCTCTGCAATATTCCTAAATTTCAGAGGCTAATCTGAGATTTTCATTTGAGAGCTTTAAGGTAGAAACATTCTTCTCTCCCTCTTGAGCATGGACACATGCACGCATACACCTGTCCCTCCTCTCTTTTTTTTTGAGGTAACATCTCACTCTAGTCCAGGCTAACCTGAAACTCACTCTGTAGGATGGCCTCAAACTCACCGTGATCCTCCTACTTCTGCCTCCCAAGTGCTGCCACGCATGGCCTGTGCCCCTCTCTCAACATGAGGATGAAGTGCGGCTGTCCGGATGGAGGGTGAGCCAGCCCCACAGCATGCTCTCTGGGCCGTGCTCGCTTACCTAGCAGCTGCACCAGGTTCGGGTGTTTGATCTCCTTCATCACTGCAGCCTCCTTCAGGAACTCCTCCACCTCCATGGTGTCCTCCTGCAGGGGAGTTAAGATGTGAAATTCCTTCAGCGCGGAAGTATCCAGGGAAGGTCTCATGCAAATAACAGCACCAACACTCAGTCTGGGTCACCCTTCTCGATGGCCATGAGGCTTGGGGAGGATCCATGACAGGTAAGTCTCACCCTGGCAAAACAAAGACTTTCCCCTTTGGGGTTGAACTCTGGGATTCTCACCCACGATGTTATGATTTGGAAGAGAAATGCGCCCCCATAGGCTCATGTTTTCAACACTTGTTCCCCAGAGGGGAGGCTGCAGAAACTTTAGAAGATGGTGACTGAGTGGTGGAAGTGGGTCATTAGGAGCAGACATTTAAAGGTTCCACCTAACCCCTGGCTCTGGTCTAGCTCTCCACTTCCTGGTCCATGGCCACATGAGCAGCTTTGCCACACATGCTCCTGTCATCACAGACTAAGCAACTCTGACATACCTTACCCCACTGTGCCTTCCCCTCTTTGATGGACTGAAACCCTCTGGAACTGTGAGCCAAAATAAGTCTTCCTCTCCTAAACTGGTTCTGTCAGGTGTTTTGACGTTGTGGTGTGAACGTTTGGAACACACAGGGCAATGGGTCAGAGCCAGCTTGCACATCTGACTGTACTTGTTTCCCCACCTTTTGGGGTTGGTGTGGTCTTGCACTTGAGATGTACAGAGGCAAACGGCACAAACACAGTTTTATTTCCCCAAATACTGCCAAAAAATACTTCCAAAAGGCTCTAATACACTTAATCTGAAAAGCACCTTAAGGGAAGAGACCCTGCATTACCAAGATTGGTGCCTCACAGTTTGGTGTGCAATCACAAACTCCTAATGAAGCCATCACCACAGTCGGGGCGGGGTGGGGGAGGCCAATCATCCAAGTTCTAAGGCAATCCTCACAAGTAGCTCACTGACAACAGACTCCCAGCTACTGCCCACGTAGGTCACACTGCACAGGGCCACAGCGAGGAGAGAAAGAGACTGGCCAATGGCACATTCTTTCCACCTCACACATGTCCAGTCTGGGTCTGAGGGGCCATGGACTTCTGCAGCAGTCTACATTGCTCAGACTTGTGGCAACTTTTGCCACAGACCATCACACCAGGAAGCAGTGGTGAATGACAGATCTGCTAAGCTATGGACACTAGGCTTGGGAGACAAGGATGCCGTAGGGCCAGGGCCACCTGCAGATGTCCACGGGGACTGAGCTGGTCAAGAAGAAACACTGAGCATGTACAGGGAGGGAACTTCCTGAAAATCAGATGCCCTGAGCGGAAAACTCTACCAAACCTTATGGGTCTATCTACACATTCCTGCCTCTTTGCAAACAAGAGACAAAGTTCTCAAGTAGTGGGAGATGCTGGGCTGCTCCAGTCCCCCCAAGTAGAAGGAGACTCCACGATAGCCAACCTTTCCTCTTTAGCGCTTTTCTTGCTTGGTCAGCCACACACACAAGTGAAGCATGACCAATGGCGATGTGTTTCCAGCCATTATCACTAAGTGGAGGCTCTGAGAGAGTAAACCAAGACATAATCTACTGCTCTTTCAGAACGCAAGCTGCTCTTAAAAGTTACCTTGACATTGCTGGCCGCCACTACCCAAGCCGAAAGGGACACTCATCCCATGCCACCCATTGGTTGCTTCACTCAAGTTCCCTGGTCCTCTGCCTGCTAAGTGGGGCTGTCTTGGCTCTGGCATTCAGTGTCCTGATGTACCTGGCATCAAAACTGATGCCAAAGGCTGGGACCCTGCAGGACCCAGAGAGGCCCCACCTCTCAGTATGAATGCAAGCTTGCAAAGCGATTCTCGGTGCTGCTTTCTAGGTGGATGGGGCTCTTCCTTCCCTGAACTGAATATAAATTACACATGCGCACTGAAGTCATCTCAGGCATGCTGCTTGTAGGGCCACTAACCCTTTTCTGAAAGACTTGTGTCACAAAGATTTTGAGGCATGAACATGCCAAAGGAACATGGCTTGCAGAAGCACCTTCCTGTCTGTCTGTCTGTCCCTATTTCACACACACACATGCACACACTGATGGTACAGTAACTCCTTTTTGTTCTTTCAGAACAATCAGTGTGAATTTGTCTCCCCCTGCTGGAATCAGACAGTTCAATTTATCACACAAAATGCTAACTGCAATCTAAGTCTATAACTGTGTAAAATAAAAAATATCCCTCATTCTAACCGGTGATGTTCCTCTACTCTTAATTTTTAAATTTTTGTCACCCCTTTGAATATAATTCTTCAATTTGCATAGTAAAATACAACTAGCTCAGATGAGTTGGGGTGGAGGAAATGTTTTCAGAGAAAGCTGGGCTTTCCTTTCCACCTCATCTCTCTGTGACTCTACGAGAGAAGTAACTGTGCTCTTAACTGGGAATGACGAAATGTTTTGGATAGAAAAACAATGGCTGAGAGGATGGCTGGTCAGTTACACTGACCTGGCTCTGCTGTCTAGTGAGCCTGATAACTTACTGACCTTCTCTGCATCTGTTTTCCTATCTACAAAATGCAGTCTCTATTTACCTCACACATAGGGCACCTATTGCAGTCTTGGAGCATGGGCTGCAGACCTAGGTGGTAGTTGCCATTATTCTTATTATGACACTTATCTTTGGCCCTAAGAAGTGAATTAACACATAGTTATAGAAAGAAAGACTGGGGCTGGACAGATGGCTCAGTGGTTAAGGCACTTGCCTGCGAAGTCTAAGGTTTAAGGTTCAAGTCCCCAGAACCCATATAAGCCAGATTGCACAAGGTGGCATATGCCTGGAGTTCATTTGCAGTGTCTAAAGACCCTAGCATGCCCATTCTCTCTCTTATCTACTCTCTCAAATAAATATATATAAGGAAAGGCTGGTTCTCCCATGAATGCTGCCCTTTCTTTCATGTTCTTGTTTTCTGACATTTTCTTATCTCTTCCAGACTGTGCAGCCAACCTTGCCTTCCCTGGCCTCACTCACAAATGCAGGTTTTCTCTTACATGAGAAAGAGCTCTGTGTTACACCCCAAAGTGAGCCTTCACTATCAGAGACACCAGGCTCAGCAAGATGAAAAGCACACTGGAGAGATGATGGTTTCTGAGCTAGACTGATGGAGGTGGCTCACAAAGCAGACATGGAACTTACAGTCAGGTGAGGAGCCCACAAGAAACTCCTCACCCCCGAAAAGCGTGAATGCACTGAGCTCCACAGAGCCCTGCCAGGAGTGATGGTCTTTCAGGAATGAGTCACACAGCCACAGCAGACTCCATGTCATACAGTCCCGCTTCCCCCTCATGTGCACAGCCTCTGTGACATGACTGCCACATCAATATTGTCATGCAGCTCCCCTCCTTTTTGGTTGTTTCTGCAGTTCCCCGTAACACTGTGCTGTGGATGTGGGGGAGGCACTCTCTCATGCTCTGAGGAGTGCATTTAAGACCAGTACCCAGTAGAGAGAAGGAAGAAGGGCGGGCACTGTGTTGTTCCCTCTGTTGGCTGAGAAGGGCTTTGCTTCTCATTGGAGGGCAGCCACACTCAGCCTAGCTCCTCACTGTTTCCACAGCTGAGCTGTCAGTCCATGAGTCAATGTCAATGCCACAACTACATTGCCAGTAGTCTATTCCAAATTCTATCACTTATTAGAAGACACTGACTTGCGAACTTTTAGAATCAGTTCAATTAAAACTCAGAGCTTCTTACACTTAACAGTTGATTTTCTTAAGCACATCCTGAGTTTGGTGCGTTAATGCAGTTGTGATGCTGGTATTTGGGGGCTGAGGCAGGAGTATTAAGGTCAAGTTCCATGCCAGCCTAGACTATATCATACACAGTAGCACGGCATTGTTTAGTTAGGAGGCTCACATGTGCCTCAATGCTCACCCTTCCTGCAGATTCACCCTTAAAGCAGTAGTCCCCAGCCACCCAGACTTCACCGCAATTCCAGTTTCCTGTCCATAGGGGTCAGCCAAGTCTCTTCTCTCCTTCACTAGGCCTTCCTCAGCTCTGAAGACACCAGCCTTCCAGCTCAAATGGAATGCTGGGTACACGCAGGTCTTGCTACTGCTGGCTGACAAGGGCTCAACTGAGATTTATGTCTATTTGCCATGGTATTTGCGGAATAAGACCTGAGTTACCTCTTAAAAAGACAGGAGGGGGGAGGAGGAGAGTTAGGCTTTTAGAATCCAGTGCTCGGATTCCAATCCCAGATCAATCTCTATTTCAATGGGATTACACTAGTATTTTAGCATACCGTTTATAAGGTTGTAAGGGTTAAATGAGAGGCTGGAAGTAATGTGTGTGTGCGTGTGTGTGCATGTGTGTGTGTGTGATGCGATGCCCAGAACACTGCCAACCTTATAGTAAGTGCTCAATGACAGTCAGCTGTTAGTACAATTCAGAACCCAACTGTCTCAAGTTCTATTTAAATATATACATATATGTGGGATATTTTTTTTATAATCACGGAAAATGTTAATAAAAATTTAAAAATTAAAAAAATAAAACAAAAAAATAAATAAAATAATAAATAAATAAATAACTATATACGTGTGTGTGTGTGTGTATATTTTTTTAGGGTGTTTATGTGTGTGACATGGTATGCATGTGAAGGTCAGAGGACAACTTTTGGTCATTGGTTCTTGCCTTCCATCTACTTGGAAGCAGGGTCTCTGGTGGCTCATGGCTACCTTCACCAGGATAGCTAGTCTCCTGAGCTCTGGAGGATTCCCCTGTCGGGCCTCCCTTCTCACTAACGCACGGGGTTACAAATGCCTGCTGCACAACATCAGGGTTTGTTTGTTTGTTTTTGAGGTAAGGTCTCACTCTAGCCCAGGCTGACCTGGAATTCACTCTGTAGTCTCGGGGTGGCCTCAAACTCACGACAATCCTTCTACCTCTGCCTCCTAAGTGCTAGAATTAAAGGTGTGTGCCACCATGCCCGGTCAACATCAGGCTTTTTTTCCATGGGTGCTGGAATTCTGAACTCAGGTACTCACACTTTCATGGCAAGTGCTTTATCCATTGAGTGTCTTCCCAGCTCCCAAAATAATTTTTTTTTTTTTTTGGTTTTTCAAGATAGGGTCTCACTTTAGCCTAGGCTGACCTGAAATGCACTCTGACCTGAAATTCACTCTGTAGTCTCAGGGTGGCCTCGAACTCATGGAGATCCTCCTACCTCTGCCTCCCGAGTGCTGGGATTAAAGGCATGTCCGGCATCCAAAATTCTTAACTTTTACCACAGAGCTAAAGATTCAGAATAGTGACATTAGCCTTCACTGGCAAAGGAGCAATACACTGCAGAGACAGGCACACAAGCCAGGCAGAGGGAGGGGGAGGCATTATTTGGCAACTGCACAGCACCGAATGTCTGGGTTGGCACATGTCTAGAGTGAGGCACACAGCAGCTCCTTGATGGCGCACCTCACAGGGTGATGACTCACAAGCACCCATTAACAGATGCTGTCACTTCACCAACAGCGGGGCCACATGCTAATGAGGCTCTTGGAAAGACTGGGTAATGGTCTAACAGAAAGTATGAGACCCTAAGTAAGGCTAACTCTGTAAGTGCCTGTTCTGGTGATTTGGGCTCACTGGTGGGAGAAACTGTCCCTGGCACAATCTTCTCTACTGCACAGAAAACAGGACAACCTACTGAGGGGATTCCCTAGTCGTGTAACCACTATCTTTGAGATTTCAAGCAAGCTTTTGCTGCTGAGTCTCGAGGGCACTGAGGTGCTGCGCTTTCCTGTTCTGTGTATATGAATCTTGGCAAGTATCTGGGTGATGCTTGGCCCTCCTGGTCTGTCCAGCTGTTAGGAAAGTCCAGGATGTGGAGCCCACGCACACCCACTGTACCCGCATTGAGTAGGATGTACATGTGGTTGTGGGTTTTTTGTGCTTTTACTTGTGGACTCTGAATGAAATTGTACTCATGCAGAAGGGCAGCAGTTGCTCAAAAACTGTGTCCAGGTATAAAAAGTTGGTACCTCAGAATCCTAGGGGACTGACATTTGTGCCCTGCTATTTCTGCTATGCGCACAACTGGCTGACAAGCACCAGTGCTCTCCCCCCAGGGACCTCTGCAGGCAAGCACCTTAACTGTCGAGCCATCTCCCCAGCCCCCAGTGACCTCTGCAAAGCTTGAATGCACTCCTGTCCATCCTGAGCATCTCCAGCAGCTCCTATTCCTTCTGCAGCTGGGGTTCACAGCCACTGTGTCTCATGGTCCCTCATGACCCCAGCATTTTTCTCACCTAGTGCAGCTCCGTCTCCTCCCTGCGTGGCTCTGAGCCTGCTCTGATGCTGTCCTGACCCACTCACTGTACGGCCACCATCACTATTTTGCTGTCTCTCCTATGACCTGGAACTCTGTCTAATTTGGTTTTTTTTTTAATTCTTTAAAATTTTTCATCTTTATTTATTTTTTGAGAGAGAGAGAAAGAAAGAAGCACACAGAGAGAGGCAGATAGAGAATGGGCACACCAGGGCCTCCAGCTGCTGCAAACAAACTCCAGATGCATGCATCACTTTGTGCATCTGGTTTATGTGGTTCCTGGGGAATCAAACCTAGGTCCTTTGGCTTTGTGGGCAAGCACCTTAACCACTCAGCAATCTCTCCAGCCCATCTGATTTGTTTTCTAATGTGGGTTTAAACCCAGTGCCTGGAAAACAGACAGAAACCTCATAAATATTTACTAAATTTAAAAAACTCACTGGGTGTGGTGGCACATGTCTTTAATATCAGCAGGTAGCAGGCAGTGGTAAGAGGATCCCTGTGAGTTTGAGGCCAGCCTTAGAGTATAAGTAAGTTCCAGATCAGCCTAGGCTAGAGTTGAGACCCTACCTCGAAAAACCAATAAAATAAAATAAAGTTGTATCTGGAAAATAGCTAGGAGTATTCTAGGCAACCCCAACTATAATGATTCTCCCCACAACTGCCAGTCCTTCCATAAGCACCAACAGAAAGGGATAGTAAATGTGATATCAGGAAGTCACCTCTGGTTTCTAGAATAAAGAATGCAATCTTTGCTCTAAAACAGTCACTGTATGACAGCCAAAAATTCCAGTTTCCACTTTATTGTACCTGTGAGGTAAGGTTAAGTCACAAGTGTTGGCTTTGCTATTCCCACCTGACTAACTTGGGACATGCACAGATTTAGGCCCGTGTTCCCAGAAGTAGAGGTCTTGGGATTTTCCCCACTGAACTATAAAAAGGAGACCCTCTCCTGACTGCTGTGCACAGGCTCATGCCATCAGTGTGTCTAACAGGCAGAAGCAAATGACACAGTTCAACACTAGGGGACACTCTGCTACAGGAGAAAGCTGGGGATCATGCAGAAGAAGGGAAACAAAACTTCTTGCAGCACCCTAGCAGATCTCAAAGAACTTCCAGTGGAAAACATGAATGGCCTGGAAAGTCCATGGGTCATGTGTGGGGAGAGACAGGAAGGTGGACAGCAATCCAGACAAAAACACTTCCATTTGCCTTTTCCCCCTGCCCATGGGTCCACAGAGGCCTATGTTCCCTTCAATGTCCTCCTTCCCAACTCAGACAGCTTCATGTGCTTCTCCTAACTCTCACAAGAAGTGAGCTCCAGGCTCCAACCAGGGTGGAAGCCAATGGGTTTTCAGTGTGTAGATTTCCACCCGACCCTCAGCACCAGTCAGGCGTTCACCAACCACAGACCACCACAGACTGAGATGCTCACCGGCCCAAAGAAAACAGACAGACAATGTGAGGCCGAGAAGGAGACTGCTTGAAGCTGATGAGGCCTGGGCATGGCAAACCCCAGCAGAAGACCACCCACCCTTGGCTAAGGCCCACCTTCAAGGTCTTCACAGCCACCGTCAGGCTGTACTTCTTCCACACGCCCTCGTACACCTCCCCGTACTGGCCTCCGCCCAGCTTGTGCTTCATGGTGATGTCTGTGCGCTCCATCTCCCACTTGTCGTAGTTGGGGGACACACC